>NW_027508914.1:0-22500 GCF_051911475.1 Siphateles boraxobius | reverse complement strand
TGTTTATTTTGAACTGCCATATTTGGGATAAAGACTTCCGCCTGTTTAACGGCCTAGATTACAGATTACCCCCGCACTGATTTGTTAGCTCTTATACCTGTATATACTTGTGTTCTGGGATTGGGAGTTAGGGAGACAGGCACCACTTTTGTTTTTCATCTTTATTGCCTGGTTTGGATTAGGGAGTCGGGGAAGCAATTGTATTTTATTTTATTTTATGTATTAGGGCAGTAAAAAGTACATATAAATTAGTTATTTTTTTGTTTTTATTTTGGGCTCTGTCGGCTCCTGAGGTAAAATCCCCAATTGTATTATAAACCTGTTAAAATTCAATAGGCCTTGCCTAAATATTGTTTCATTCGCTTTTCCATTAAAAGAAACCGTATTGTTTCCTTTTCTTTTTGTTGCGTCCTTTACCCTAGACCAGAGGTCTTCAATCCTGCTCCTGGAGGGCCGCTGTCCTGCAGAGTTTAGTTTCAACCCTAATCAAACACACCTGAATCAGCTCATCAAGCTCTTCAGGATCGCTTGAATATACAAAGGCAGGTGTGCTGAAGCAGGTTGAAACTAAACTCAGCAGGACAGTGGCCCTCCAGGAGCAGGATTGAAGACCTCTGGTCTAGACGGAGAGTCAAATGAAATGTATTGTTGTGTCGTTATTGTGAGTGTACACAAATAAAAGTAGACATTTACAGTTTCTAATGATATATTACTCGTTCCTGTATGACAAAAATGTATTTTAAGCCGATCCAGCTGCTATGTGGAAAAAAAATCCACCGAAACGCACCGGTGCTTTCATCGACCAACAGAGGTCCAATAAGATCTTAAAGTCCAATAAGACATTATTGGTAGACATAGAGTGGCTACTGATATTTATATGCATTTTATGTTAGTAGTCTGCTATCCTGTAATAAAGATCTCATTGATTTACATTAGAAGTATCAGAATTTCATCTTACTTTTTGATCATATAAATATCAGCAACTGCACAAAATGTCATATTTCAGCTCAGTTTGGGCCTCAGAATATGGAGGAAAAACACCTCAGTTTGTATTGTATTCAAACTATATCCTACTATATGAGCCATTAAAGCTTGATGCATCAAATATAAAACATATGCATACTTGTATTTATATATTTTCTCTAAAGATACAATAAAATGCTTATAAGTGAACGCCCAAAGCATCTGTAAAACATTTAAATGAAAGGGTCCTTCTTGTTTTAGCATCATAATACTAGAAATTGAATAATATTGGAAATGAAAGCCTTAAATGTTAATTCAACCACACAAGGCCAAGCACATAAAATAAGCCCTGAACATCTGACAGAAACACACAAAGACGCAAAGCTACTTAGGTTCACCATGTGCACAGCATATAGCAGAATAATGTTCACATCTAATCCTCAGTCATGAGAAATGCATGACGGCGAGCACACAGAAGCACAGAAGCAGTGAGCGGAAACATCTAGAACGGTACAGGAGAGAAATCAGTGAGAGACAATGATGTAAAAATAGAAAAAACAACAAGAGAGACGATGCAAGACTAACAATATTCAAAAATGTAATGCATGATGCGCTGAAATCTGTCAACCAGGACAGCCGATGAGTGTGAGGGATGTTGCGTGGCTCTCGGGGGTTTCTCACGCAGAAGTGCCACAGATTCAGGCGTTTGACTGAGTCCTGGCACAGATGTTACCATGACACCCGGAGGAAAAAAAACTCAAGCCTCCCAAGATGAGCAGCATCTCTCCAGACACACACACACGCCTGAACGCTGCTCTGCGGCAGATCCTGATCATCAACACCAAACAAGAGCTCAACTCATTCTCTCTGTAAAGTCACGTCATTTTGGATGCAAAATACATGGTATTTTTCTACCCACCCTCCTATGTACCATGTCAATAACAAGTTATTTGAATATGGATATCGTTCAGTACCATAGTATCATCATCTGACACCATCACTGTGCCAACCATTCTTTTTGTTAAGGGTGCAATTAAAATTTGGTTTATACAGATAACCGATAATGCTTTATATTTAAAAGTCACAAATCGATATATTGGCCGATAAATCTAAATCCAAATTTGTATATAATTTTTGAGAGCCTGATTACAAAAAAGCACACAATTATCATGTTTTATAATTAATTCTATGTTAATTGCATGTAGACTATATGACATACTTGCGCTGCACATGTTGCACTGTATTTCCCTTTTTTAAGTGATTCCCATCATATTTCAAGCAATTTAAAACCATCATGTTGAACAGTGCACATCTGAAGTGTCTCAGCTGAAGGAAATAATCCATTATTTATCAGCTTTAATATATCGGCCAAATTTTCTTATCTTTTCTTATTTTCTATGCAAATTCACTTCCCCTACAAAATCACCCCAATCTCTAGAATGATTAATTCTTCCCAAAAGCTATTCAACTCATCTGGTAAAGTTGTTTTCAATGACATTTTTTTCCAATATCACGCAGCCCTAGCATTCAGCATTGTATAACACGGATCTTGGGTTCATGAGTTGATGACAACATCCTCTCCTCTCAATGTCAAACATGTTTGTCTGCTTAAAATGCTAATGCTAATTAGCTTCATAGTATGGATTTGGCACAATGCAAGTGTAGCCAGAGTGTGCAGTTTACTAATTGAGCTAACATGGATTATCAATTGTGGTCGTGCTGAGAGGATGATTATAAATCACTAGGAACAAAAGCTCTTGTAGGCATTGAGATGTCACCATAGCCCAGCAGGAACGGACGGACTAATTAGCTTGCTGGCTAAACACAATTTATCAGAGCTTGACAACATTAGCAGTGACGCTAATGAACAGACTACGATTATAAACACACCAGAGGGGCAAATCTCTTGTGTGGAACTGAGATTAGCCATTACTCACGATGTGCTAGTCAGGGCCGAACAAGAGGAAACTTCCCAAATTCCATTGCTATGACAAAACCATGATGCTTTTCCTGGATGAAAATGCATCATCGAGAAAAAATATTTATTTAGCATGAGGTGGTCTGAACCTGGCAAGTCAAACTCTGTCCAGTCACACAGGAAATTAGAGGAAGAGGTAATGATTAGTGATTTTAATGTTTTCATTTAGCTGTTTTCATTTAGTTTTCTTTTCATTCAGTGCATCACTAGTAATAAACAGTCCATGTTCCAGGCCGTTCCCAAGCATGGTGAAAAGAAATCGAAACACATGCAGATGAGATGACCACAATAACAGTTGAGAAAAACAAAAGTCCAAAAGCGAGGACGACCACTGCCGTCTCTCATCCTCCCTCGGCTAAAAGGATTTGGAAACAAATGTGGAATATCTGATATCTTGACATCTAGTTTCTCATAAACATGGGCAATCTGTATTCAAAATACATGGCAGCCTTGTAACAAAAAACAACATGGTGGATGTAGAAAGGCCATGTTTTCACTAACCCACAGACTACGCTTGAACAGATAACAGACTGCATACTGTGAAATAACCATTTGTGAATGTGTGATGTGTGAAACATAATAAAATAAGTATAGAGATAACTGCTTCACACAGTAGCATCACTCACGATAGTCTCATGATAATTCATAACTAGGTTTAGGGATGGACATATATGCTTATTTTTGATTTATAAAAATTGCATGCTTGCATAAAAATCACATTCTACGAATTCATACGAAATCGCCAAATCATATAGAAGTATTTCTCATGAGATTAAGTTGGTAGTATACAATGATTGATTGGCTAAATAAGTTTTAAAAAGCTAAAAAATAAAATTAGCTTTTTATAAAAACCTAGCAATGCAATAACGCATACGTGCTATTTTGAAATAATTTTTATGTCAAAGCATAAATACACATGCACACAAAACATCTCTACCAAAATACCAGTTAAGTGTCTTTACATGCCGAACGAAATCAGGGTAATAAGCAAACATGTACTTGTTAGCTTAAAAAGTTTATAAACATTATAAAACAGGCATTTATATGTCTGTTTTAAAATTATTCAAGTAAACACACATTTATTGTCGACACGAGGCCAGTCAAGCCAGTAACATCCAGTTGTCATCTCAGAAAAATAATTATAAATAAATCCAATTTTAAGTCAGAATGTCTCAGGCATTTTGCCTCCGGTACATTCAAACTGGAGATGAAAGTTAAAGTTAATCACATTAGAGATCAGCGTCTCTCCTAAAGCAAGAAAATGAACATTCATGCACACTACATACCCTGTCTTTGTCGTCGGCTACATCACACAGCACGTCATCCAGGTCCAAGATCCCTCCGTCTCCGTGTTCTAGCCGGTGAACCTGAATCCAGTAGCCTGGGTCCTGAGAGAAGAGAAGCGGACAGAGAGAGTTACAATCAGCAGCTCTACGTTTACATGGACAACTTTTGGTTCAATCGGAATGAAATCGGAAGAATCCGAACCGGTGTTTACATGGACGATAAATAAAGTAATCGGGTTGATGTGCGCGTTTATAGCCTATGTCACAAGCTTCAAATGGGAATTTATTTTTTGGCATGCGCTCACTGCAGGAATACTGCTGTTCACACATAACTATTCTCCTCTAGTTCTTTATTTGTTTTAAACAGCAGACTTAATATGTATCCGTCTCTGGTCATGATTTGGAGACAATGAGCAAATGAACTGTTTTGCCACTGCTTATCACGCAGTAAAACCCCGCGCTCAAAACCAGTCGAGTGTGGATGAGAGTCTGAAACAAGCACTGGTGGGACGTTGCCCTTCACCACTTCACAGAGTGAAATTAGCATTTTAAAATAACGGGACACTCATTTATACGACACTTTATTCACCCGGAAGAACGGCTCGTTCCGTGCATCATACGGCATTACGCTATTTCAACGTCATTGCACATGCGCAATCGTTTCAGTTTCGCTTTTCAATCCGATCAAGTGTTTCCATGTCCTCTCGATCGGATTACAAAAGGAATAAGCCACTCGTTTCAATCCGATCAAAATTCCAATCGGATCGAGGTCCATCAGACTGATTAAGGTGTTTACATGAAGGTTTATTTAGTTCGATTGAGCCATCAATCCGATTATAAGGATCCATGTAAATGCAGCTAGTGTCACACCGATATCCCACTATCTGAAAATATCCATAACTTGTTGTCAGTAAAAGGCATCTAACTTTAAGCGAAAGTAAACTGTCAGGATTCCTGACAAGAACTACTTTTATAAAATATAACAACCAGAGAAGAAATGGAGGAATTTCAGTATTGCATTGAATGAGATAATAGGCTTCTTTAACAAATGCAAAAATAACTTTTTTTTAAATCACTTTACCTAATATTTGTGGGAGTTACATGTTTTTATGCTTATCAGAGAATCTGCTGTCTTGTACCAGAACAAAGAAAACGGAGATAGAATGGAATGATTTAAAAAAAACAGATTTGAAAATGACAGTCTGATGTATCCAAACAACATCACCAGCCAGTCAGTGTAATATTCCTGTGCTTGATCGAGTGTCCTGACTGAACTCTGTAATCTCATAACTTGGCACAGCTGAATAACCCACAGTCAGCTTGGCATCAAGAGAGCCTGGAAGAGCTTCAAAGGTGATGATGATGATGATGATGAAGAAGAAAATGGGAGAAATTGGGGTCGCACGCCGACTGAAAGCAAGTCTATGCCGACTTCCAGTCTATGCATACCATTTGACCAGAGTAATGACTGATTCACATCTGTAGATTTATGTGCCTTATCATCCATCCATCTATATATCTATCGTTTTCCCCTTTCATCCCTAATCTGATGTATTTCCAAGTAAAACTGGATATGCAATCAGAAAAAAAAGATGGGCATGACTCAATTTAATCCACAAGAACCGACTGGATTGTGAAAAATCTCAATTCTGTATGTCTAACAGTTGGAAGAGAAGTGTTTCTGATTACGTCAGGCTAAATGAAAAGACGTTGCAGATACAGAGCAAGTTATAAATAAGATATTATGAGAAATAAATTCACAGTATTGAAAAATAAAGTCTCAGTTGTGAGAAATAGTCACAATTCTGATTTATTTTTTTATAATTGTGAAATATAAAGTCAAAATGTTGAGTCACAATATAGTTTTTTGTTTTTTGTCTTACTAGAATTTGAGAAATAAAGTCACAATTACAGTATGTATTATTTATATATATATATATATATATATATATATATAACATGTATCAAGCAAGCAAATAGATAATTTTAATGTAAAAGTAATTTTAAAATGGTGGAAACAAAGATAAAAGATTAAATATCCAATATTATACATCCAATATCCAGCAGTCGAAAAGTCAATATTGCTAAATTAAAAATAAATCTCTAATATCGATAGATAACCAATATACGTATATGTACCAATATATTGTGCATCCCTAATGTCGAGTAATTTTTCCCCCTTTTTTCCCTCTTAGTATTTCTCCTAAAGAACGAGACAGATACTGATTTTTTTTGCTGATTTTTGCCAGCATTAAAAAAACATAATTAAGACATAATTATAGCAATTATCTAGAAATATAGTCCATCCTAATACTTCAACAACCACAAAATAATTCAGCAGAAAAATGAATCGCAATCGAATAAACAGAAATTTGAACCCATTCAAAAGGAACAATGTCAACCAGTTCATCCAAGTTTTAGCAGAGTTAATCTGGAAGACATTTTCAGGCCACAAACCCAGAACAAGACTCAGCAAATATTTGAACAAATTCGCTGCTGAGACGACATGCACCGCTGGCCAGCGTTTCGTCCTCCCACATTCACCGAGGCCGTTAAAACCCAGCGACTAACATGCAGATTTAAGATCAAATGGACCCAATAATCACCAAAAGATGGATGGAAATGGAGATGAAATGAGAAGGAAAGGCTTGTTCTCCTGTTTGGAGGGATGTTTGTGCAGTTATTATTTATGAAGCAGGGTTTGAGGGATAGCCCAGGCCTTGTATGCGTGATTTAGAAAGGAAGCTTTGCACAAGGAGAAAAGAAGACATTGTCCCCCCGTGATGTGAGGGATGAAATATTAAAGCATGAAGGGCAAAGGAAAGATAAATGAAGTAGTTTATCCCTGAGAGGGAAAGACATCTGGGCTTTTCTGCAGGAAAGTCAAGTGTGTCATGATATAGCTAACATGCAGACATGCTCTCACTACGCATCCAAAACCACACACAAACATGCTGACATAGTGTAATGCATTTAAGTCATGTGTTGATGTGGTACAATAAAGGGGTTACAAGTAAGTAACACTTTCTTTTTTGTTCATGTAACTCAGCTAGTAGAACATTGTACAACCAACACAATCACATAAGTTCATATTCCAGGAAACACACATGCTGATAAAACACACACCTTGAAGTTACTTGGATAACACTTGAATGCCAAATGAATGAATGTAACATGAAAGTTTTTTTGAAGTGATGGGTTACAGTTAGCATGCATCTATTATCAGCCGCTCACATCCTGCTATGTAAAGCACTCTAAATGCAGAGAAAAGCGCTATATAAATGTAACAAATTATTAATTATTATGTCCCAAGAGGAGGTCACCACGCCAGAGACATGATGATGATGATGATGATGAAGATAATATTCCAGGATGGTGTGCGATCAGAGCAGACAGGGACGCCAATGCATATAAGCAATGTGTTACGATAAAGGGGTTACAACGAAAGTAACGCTTGTTTTTTGCTCACGTAGCTCAACCGGTAGAACGTGGCACCACCAACCAACGCCAATAACATGGGGTTGATTCCTGGGAAACATATATGGTAATAAAATACACAACCTTAAGTCACTTTGGATAACAGTTTATGCCAAATAAATAAATGTAGCATGCATGTTTTTCAGGAAATGTGTTACAGTTCGCATGTAACAATTATTAGTCACTCACGTGTCCCAAAAAGGGTTCATCTTTCCAGAGACGTGATGATGGATGAAAATAACATTCCAGGATGGTCTAAGAACAGGGGCCGGTTTCACAAAGCTATTTTACACCGGTCTATAGTGTTAGACAAGTCTAAAATTTGCTCATAGACTCGTCTAATGCAAGTTAGACTGTTTCACAAAAATAAAGACTGACTTAATTTAGACCAAAAAAAATTAGACACCTAACCCAGGTCTAAGACTCCGTTACCTTGGCAACCAACAGTAATAATCAGTTACATTACAAACAGCCAAAAGAAAAGGGAAAATGGCTCATAATTTGTGGTTTGCTGACGGCGTTATGGAGAGAGCTATGAGAAGGGAAAGGGTTTTTAGGATATTTACTCTTTAATTTTTTTTTTTTGTGGCATCTTGTACCATGTTTTTGATTCTTTGCTGTACGTCTTTAACGCTCATGATTAACGCTGTTAACTGTCGTAGCAATCTTTTTCCAAATTAAAAAATTCTTCTTTTTACTACATTCTCCGCTAAATTTACCAAGTAAAATGTCCTTGTAACTGTTATCCTCCTCCAACAAACACACGTTTTCCACTGGGGTAAACTGCACTGAGCGGTTGAATGCGCTTACTCGATCCGCCATGTTTTTTGTCTTGAAAAGTGTCTTATTTTACCCAGAATGCATTGCAGTGTAGTCCTACTTAAGATAGTCTTAAGTGCTTTGTGCAACGGTCTGATTTAGATGTCGATCTGAAGTCTGACCATCTACTGTATCTAAGCCATATTCAAAGTCTATCTTTGTGGAACCGGCCCATGAGCTGACAGGGATGCCAATACATTTAAATAATGTGTTACAATAAATGGGGTTACAAGTAATGCCGAGTTCAGACTGCACGATTTTAGCCCCGATTTTGGCTCGCCGACAGGTTTTGAGAAATCGCCGACAAATACCCGAAATCACAGGCAAATCAGTGCTCGTTCACGCGAGTGACAATCACGCAGTGTGAATGAGCAAAGACGCGATCTGAGATAATCGCCGACGAGTCACCGACGCCTGTGAGATATTTGGCATGCTAGATATCTGGACCTGTCGGCGATTCACAATCCTGCTGTGTGAATGTGTTCTGACTGAAAACTACATCGGCGATGACCGGCAGCCAATGAGAGAGCAAGATACAGGACAGCAGGATGTTCAGGGAGGAGTTATAGACCAGAATATCAGTATTTTAATAGATAGGCCTATATTTACAATTATATCAAACAGAAACAAAGCACAAACATTTGCATGACCAGCAGCAACAGTAGGACATTTGCAAAATTATTTATTTATCCCCAACTCTCTTGGCAAAACACAGTCCTTGCTCCCCTCGTCTTCCCAACCATTTCCTGCATAAACTGTTTATTTTTTTTATCATTTTCGCTGAAAATCAGCGCACAGACAATTTGGATCGCAATCTTCTTGTAGGCTATCATTTTTAATAAAAAATTCAGTGTCGCGCGAGAACTCCGGTCTCACGCACGCGTGATCTTCCGTTATTTCCTTATCACTTCTCGCGTTTGTTTGGTTGTGAAACGTAGTTTGCGGACCAGGGAGAAGTTGTCGGCGATTCTTTCTTTTGTAAAGTCATGCAGTGTGAAACCTCCTGTCGCCGATCCATCGTGCAGTGTTAACACACCAGCAACTGAATGTTACCTCAGATAGTCACGCAGTGTGAAAACAACAGTGACCCGATTATTTTGAAAATCGTGCGGTCTGAACTCGGCATAACACTTTTTTGTTGTTGTTCATATAACTCAACTGGTAGAAAATTGTACAACCAATGCCAATGACATGGGTTTAATACCTCAAAACACACATGCTGATAAAACGCACACCTTGCAGATACTTGGATAACACTTTCTGACAAATAAATTAATGGAACATGAATTTTTTTTTTGAGGTAATGTAATGTATTACAGTTAGCATGCATCTATTATCAGCCGCTCACATGTCCTAAGAGGAGGTCACCACACCAGAGACATGATGATGATGATGATGATGATGATGATGATGAAGATAATATTCCAGGATGGTGTGCGATCAGAGCAGACAGAGACGCCAATGCATTTAAGCAATGCGTTACAATAAAGGAGTTACAAGTAACACCATTGCTTTTTTTAATCATGTAGGTCATGAAAATTAGGGCTGTGTTGAAAAAATCGATTCACCAATTCTGAATCGATTTTCATATTAATTTCTAAAGATCGATCCGTAACTCAGAGGATAGATTTAATAATAGGTCTACATTTTCCCCGTGAACTTTAACTTGCCGCGTCATTGAATTCACGCATGCGCGCGAGGTGGAAGGACATTAAAACAACGAACATGGCGCTCAGTAACGTTAAGCAAGCGGTTGCTTTGAAAACTCCAGAAACGCTCAAAGCTGCGATCTGTCTTATACCTGGAGTACTTGAAGGTTTTCACAAAACTGTGACACACTTGTGTTTTCTAAAGGTTTTGTAAGTTAAAATTTTATTTACTACTAGGCTACTGTATCACGTGCCGTTTGAACTGACGCGCTACAGAGATCTATCACATTTAAAAGCGCCAAAACGTTGGAAATATTGACAGAATCTGACAGCTGAGAATTTGTTCCATATCAAAAGTAACCTTCTCTGTCTAGTCTGTCGGTGTCAGTGTCCTCTTTGTCCGCGATTTTTCTCTGCGTGAGAAAATGCAGTGGTCCAATCAGTAGTTAAGAGCCTGAACTTGCTTATAGTAATTCGGAAATTAGTGCACATGAGTGGGAAAAAAATACAGCACAGAAGAATGTCTAATTTAGCGTGAGATTTCTTTGAGCGTGAGACCGTGAGATTGAGGCTGAATGCGTGAGTGTCACGCCAGATGCGTGAGAGTTGGCAACCCCGACTCCATTAATTTGCAGTTAAATGTCTATAATAATAGTATCAATATGTTGCATACCTGTAATTCATGTAACAGCTGGAAAAAAATGCTTTTTTCAAAAACACTTATCTAAATCTCGAAGATCGGATCAGATCGGATCTAATCGAATAATGATAATCGATTCAAGATCTTGAGAATCGGAATCGAATCGATTCTTGAAATTTGAATCGAAACCCAGCCCTAATGAAAATGTGGCACCACTAACGCCAATAACATGGGGTTGATTCCTGGGAAACATATAGTGATAAAATGCACACCCTAAAGTCACTTTGGATAACAGTTTATGCCAAATAAATATGCATGGGTTTGTTTTTTTCAGGTAATTTGTTACAGTTCGCATGCATCTATTATTAGCAGCTCATGTGTCCCAAAAAGTGTTCATCTTTCCAGAGACGTGATGATGGATGAAGATAAGTAACACTTTTTTTTCATGTAGCTCAAAAACATGTTGACATGAATAGCATAAATACACATACATTTTAAAAAGCTTCATTAAAAGCATTTTGTGCATCATTTTTTTAGGAAAAAAAAAAGAAGTAAAGCAGGCTTCTTAAAACATTGCATTTTACATTTGAAGAACTTTTGTGGGCCAGATCAATCATCCAACATGCTGGAGAAAAATAGAGAGATGACTATGTGTCAAGAAGACCTTTTTAAATCAAGACAAAGGTTGTAAAACACCATTCAACATTTTCCTTTCTTTGTCTCGGACACAGTGTCGTTCAACCAGTCACAACAATAACATCACCGATATGACATTATGAGAAACAAAAGAACAATGTATATGGGATCTCTGGATGTTTAAGTGACAGGTGGCATTTCACTGAGAAGTTTGTGTATGAAACTTCATATATGTGACATGATGACCTGCGATTCAAACTTAGCAACCCATTCTGAGAATGCAGAAGTTAAATGCTACTATCCATGAACAAACAATATTCAACGTAATTGTTTTATTAGGCGTAACGCAACATAATATAATGCTTTTATAAGTAAGGTTCCTTTACACTGACACACACGCACACACAGAACAAACATTTCTTTGTCCACCGCAAACACATCTATTATCGGCCGCTCACGTGTCCCAAGTGGAGGTCGCCACACCAGAGACGGGATGATGGATGGAGAAAACATTCCAGGATGGTGTGAGATCAGAGAAGACAGGGACGCCTTTGTATACGCATCATTTATAACTCGATGAAGTAATACAACCACGTCTGAATCACAAACCTGAACAAATCCAGGCTTCAACTAAACCAACTAGGAGCAGCCCAGACCTCATCCATCTCAATCCAGGGGAGGAAAGAGTGCATCAGGAAAAGAAAGAGAAACAATGTCCATAGCCAGCTGCAGAACTTGTTCAAAATTGCTCTTTTCATTAGTACCGCCCCCTCGATTTCATTTATTCTTTCAGATGCTGATATAAGCTTTAAGCATTCAGAAGTTCAGAAGTTACCCGCAGACCGCCACTCTTTTTTATCGAAGCCGCAAACTTTTCCCAGGAGAACGGAAAGGAAGTGTATGACACAAAAGAGATGAATGCTCAATGAAAGCATAGTTAACTTAACAAAGAAGAGTATCTTTACAAATCATTCCAGAACTAACCACAAGCTTTATCTTAGCAAAATCAAGGCAGTTGGCCGACATGTCATGACACTTTCCAATGGCTGTAAAGCACCTACTGTATCAAAGAGCTATTGTGAGCAGCACACCCGAGGCAAGAGACGTGTGTGTGTGTGAGAGACGCTTGATCCCGGTCACACTGTAAATATACCCTCCTGGTGTAAATATACTTTTTCGTTCAAAATTGCATGTTTCACAGGCTGGGAAAAAGTCATAAAATCTACAGTGGGGTCCAAAAGTCTGAGATGACATTGAACATTTTGATTTCTTTTCCAATGGAAATTAAAATACAAAAAATATATAGCAATTAATACAGAGTTAAATAGTGAAAAAAAAAATATATATATATATATATATATGTGTATGTGTGTGTGTGTGTGTGTGTGTGTGTGTGTGTGTGTGTGTGTGTGTGTGTGTGTGTGTGTGTGTGTGTGTGTGTGTGTGTGTGTTATATATATATATATATATATACACACACACATAATATTTATATATATATATAATTTCTTTATTTTTTTCCACTTTTTGTCTATGTATAAATTTCTATATATTTTTGTCTTTTAATTTCCATGGGAAAAGAAATATATATATATATATATATATATATATATATATATATATATATATATATATATATATATATATATATATATATATATATATGTTTATATTTTTGTCAAAATGTTATATATATATATATATATATATATATATATATTATATAATATAAATGTATATATATATATATATATATATGTATGTGTGTGTATATATATATATATATATAACATTTTGAAAAAAAAAATTCTCAGTTCAGCAATTCATAATATGTAATGAATTCTTTTTTACAAAATTACAACAATGCCAAACAAACCCATTCTCATGATCTCAGGTAGTTTTGTTTGTCGAGCAAAAGTAAATGTGCGCAGTCAAGAACTTTGGTTTCCAGATGAGTCACATTACATCACTTCCTCCGGTGGCGATAAAATCAGTACAGAACTGATCTCTTTTACGATCTTTACAACACAAGTCTATAAACCGTGTACAAGAAGACACATGTTCTTGTTCTTTGACAATGAAAAGCACTTATTTATGCACCTGATTTTTTTTGAGTCAGACGTATTGAGCATGAAAATGCTAACACAGGTGAACAGGTTTCCCGCTATAACTTTTACAACATTGTGGTTTTTAGCATGAATGAAATGTTGTATTGACCAATCAGAAGCCAGTTTAATAATTAACTCTATTACCTGTAGATATTAACCACTATTTGGGGGGTTTAAGATACTTATTTTTCATAGATGAATAATCAAATGGTTGAAAGCGTAACACAGAAGGTGCTTGTCAAAAGTGCTTTTGCAGAAAAAAAAATATTATTACCTTTAAATTCTTCAAAGATTTATGATCTTTTTAGTAATAGCGTTTAAAAAAAGTTTGGGGGAAAAAGGTGTAAAAACTGATGTTGAGATTTAAACAGTTCCTGGGAAACTTTTGCTTTTATTTATTTGTCGTTTAACTAGTATGACTCATACTAGGTCAGAATAGTTGGCCATCACAGTAATCTAAATAATTATTCATAACCACCAAAATTACTTGTAATTATTTTTTGTTAACTGCAAAAACTGTCAGGTGACCTAAACATGCTCCATGTGGCAACTAAATTAACTGGTTTTATTCAAGTCAATAATATTTAAAATGACTGAATCAACTTGACAAAAGCAGGTTGGACCAATAAAATGATTCCTATGGGTCAAGTGAGACAGAAAACAACTATAAACTGTGCAATGTCACATTTAACTTAACGCAGCTTAGGCCACAATTAATTATATTAATTATTTTATAAATCGAATTATCATTATTGTTTCCACCCCAATCTGTGCGGTTGTGCAACCATGAGACTCATCAATAAAGGCTTTAAATCTCCACCAGACTGTGACAACAGGACACACAGAACTTCAGAAAGCGCTGATAAGCATATATACGTCAAGAGCCCTGGCTTCATTAACAGCTGTTAAGTGTGCGTGTAACAGCAAGTCTAATGTAGACACCAGCATGATTAAATGACAACGCTGGCACAGAGACCACCTCGGGTTTCACAGAGCGGAAGACACTTTCACACTGCGATAAAGACGCGGGTCTGAAAGGACAGATTATGATGCAGTGTGAGGAAGGCGAACACCTCTTCATTCCCCAAGCGCAGCTGATGTGTCGAGACTCGCCCGCAGCTTATTGTAGAATTACATGCCAGTCTGATTCTACATTCGTGGGTTTAGTGAGTAAACAGCACAGCGATGCCCTGCTATAGAGGAACTCAATGGAGAGATTTGGGAGAATGGTGCGGCCTTCAAACGCTGTCATGAACTCATAGCTCAATCATTTCTTGAGCTCAGACATCTGATTTAAGAAAGACAGATCAGCCTGACTTCACTGATAAAAGCCTCATATAACAACATTTCTAACATGATGCCGACCTGCGCACAGAGCTAGTTTCTGTCACAAAAACTGCAAAGAAAGATTTATAAAAATGGCATTGAGACAGATACAAAAAAGTGATTGTGTATCAATGAATTCCTATGTCAAAGAATTCACATTTAACTTGTTAATGAGCTACTAGCTAACCAGCTAGTTAGCTCATAGTACGCTAACTAACAACAGTCATTGTTTGCATGTTGACTGGAATATTTTTAGGTGGAATTGAGGAATTTCAAACTCAAATTATCCCACTTCCGTCTTTGCTGCTTAGCCAATAGCCAAAGATCTGATGAAAACATTAGCTACGTTCCGTTTGGCAGGATCCCTACGCAGTGTTCACTGCTCCCTTCACTGCTCCCTAGTTTATGCTGTTTGCAGTTCCTTTCGAAGTTCGAACTGAACATGTACACTACCTTTGGATTGGAATCTTACTTAAAGGAGACCTATTATGCAAAATTCACTTTTATACTGTTTCTGAACCTACCTATGTGCACGCAGTGTTTGAACACATCCACCCTACTGTGGTAAAAATCCATCCACCCTGTTTGTTATTTTCCCCGTAAATCTGAAAATGTGTCTCAAAATGAGCCGTTCAAGAATGTTCTCCAATGTAACGTCACATTGCACAGGCCCCGCCCACAACTACTGCCTTATTAGCTTAGCTCCTCCCCTAAATTAGCTGTACGCAGTCCGCCATGTTTATCTCCTCGCCAGAGTATTTTACAACAACATTCAAGTCACAAATCTATTCTTAATAAAGCTGCTGAAGTTATTCAAGAGTAAAGAGTGCTTTTCTTTCGTTGTTTGATTCATATTAACAACAATAGGTATTGTATATTACGCTGATTTCACTTTAATACACAGATCTAATGTACACATGTGCTCTCTTTCCCTGCTGTTTATGTTCACAGACATAACTGACTGTTTATGTGAACTTTGTGTGTTTTTGAAATTAACATTCTGTGTAATTGACAGTTTAAGTGCAATAATTGGTGAAAGAGAACTTAGTTTATTACTCACACAACGCGGCGTCTGACAGCCAGCTTTCTGTGCGCGTGCTTCGGATGTGTGCACAGATCAGAGGTTTACACTGATATGGCTTTAAACGGATACAGATAATAACTTTCATGATGACAGCGTCATGTGGGCGTGTCCGCGATAGAGATAATCAAAACCAAACAGATGTTTGTTTTTGGCAGAGTATCCGAGGAAACAGCTGTAAAGGCTCCGCCTTCTTCTGGATAAGGGGGCGGGGAGAATCAGCTCATTTGCATGTAAAGATACATGCACAAAAACAGCTTGTTTTTCCTTCCACTCAAAAATGCATTTACAACATGGTATAATAAATTATCTGTGGGGTATTTTGAGTTGAAACTTCACAGACACATTCTGGGGACACCTGAGACTTGTAAAAAGGGGCATAATACTGTAGCTCGCCTTTAAGATTGCTGAATACACTATGAAGTTCACACTTTGAAGGGCACTTGCAGTCAAACGGAAGGCATCTATTTTGACATTTTACATTTCACAGGAGCATTTTTGAGGTGTTGGAAGATTTTCTCCTGCCTCAAGTGTCTTCAGGAACATGGCATATTCACTTGGACACCAGAATTTTTGCACTATGTCATTCTTATTATTCAACCACCACTTGATTGAATCATGCTCTCTATTCTTTGAAACCCTCAAACACCCTGACATTCACTATAACAGTTGCTTTTGTTTAAACTGGATCCATCATATTGCAACAAAGCCCATAAAAACATAAACCTCAGTCACTGACCTCATGAAACTGGGCTTCACTTAATAGAAGAGTTCATGGAGGACACACGAAAAGATGAAGGAGAGGGTAATGGCAATTAGACGAAGTTTATGAGAAAAGAATAAAGAGGGGAGGAAAGCTGTTGAGGTAAGCCTTGGGTTTAAGCCTCGGCCTACAAAGTGTTTGCCAAAAGCTCTCGCGGGGCACAAGCCAACATCATGCTAGCTGTACTGGCTCAGACATAAGAGGCGTAAGATACCCGATCTAAAACTTCTGAGCCACTGCAAACACCAGGATGAAGGATCTGCCATGACACAGGCTTCAAAATACTACAAGTTAATCTCTGAAAAAAAAAAAAAAGAGGAACAGGTAACATGGGTGTCCTGAGGTAAACTTTTTTTATCCCTACTTTTATGACATTCTAATTTTAACGAACTCTTCGAGATCCTCTCAAACGTACTGAAAAGATGAATGTATGATAGCACTGCCATATTGTTTCGAAATTTTCATGTTCTTGAGCTGCCATCACCCAATCAGCATCGTCATGACATCACCCCTTTCAGCATCTCTTGAGTGATAAGTCACATGACATTTACGGCTCAGGTGATTGGCTCAAAACCACTTGGCTGTAGAACTGAGCACCCATAAACAAACATGGCAGATACTAAACTGAACTGATAGGTGTTCATGTGACGTGCAGCCAAGAAACTGCCATTGAGATGAATGTGAATGTTAACTGCATTCAGACCTCTATAAATCTCCCACTGCAGACCTCCTTCAGAGGTTAAACCAGCGTCACAAACATGTGTTGGTCACCAGCTATATTGGTGTCTTCAGCATTTTCAGGAGTGTATTTTGTCCCAAGAGAAGTGATTGTGTAATGTGTGATGTCATGTTTTGATAACTGAAATAGTGTGAAGAAATAGACCGTCCTGCATGTGAGCAAGATGCTGGGATAGTTTTTCAAGCACTAAGTATTTAAAATCACATAAGGATCCAATTGAACAAGCATATAATAATACGTAATTAAAGCAATTAAGGCATTAGAGATGAGATGTATCTGTCTATGGTCTAAATACAGGCGGACTGGGGTTAGACTGTGTGTGTGTGTGTGTATGTGTGTGTGTGGAGAGTTTTAAATGGTGTTCAGGAACGACTTGCTCTTCAGAAAAGAGAGAGAGCGAGAGAGAGAGCGAGAGAGAGCGAGGGAGAGAGAGCGAGAGAGAGAGAGAGGAGAGAGAGAGAGAGAGAGAGAGAGAGAGAGAGAGAGAGAGGAGAGAGAGAGAGAGAGAGAGAGAGAGAGAGTGAGAGAGAGAGAGAGAGCGAGAGAGAGAGGTGAATCCTGAAGGAATGTTGGGAGAAGAAGAGCACATCTGTGAAGGTCAGTAAATCACCTTTGAAATCGGCCAGATTCATTCAGTGCACATGGGTTTTTAGTTATCTATAGTTTTTGGGGCAAATATGTCAATCTGACATTTGGTGACATCATCAAATTGAAAAAGCCATTAATAAAGCACATTATTTTTTTCTGTATATTATATGTAGACATTTTCTATATACACTACCCTTTAAAAGTTTACGGTTATTTTTTTATTTTATTTTATTTTGTAAGAAATCAATACTTTTATTCAGCAAGAATGCATTAAAATGATCCAAACTGACAGTAACACATTTTTGATGTTACAAAGGATTTCTGTTTCAAATAAATGCTGTTCTTAACTTTCTATTAATTACAGAATTGAGGTTTCCACAAAAATATGAAGAAGCACAACTGTTTTCAACATTGATAATAATTGATAATAACATCAAATCATCATATTATAGTGATTTCTAAAGGATCATGTGACACTGAAGACTGGAGTAATGATGCTGAAAATTCAGCTTTGATCACAGGAATAAATTACATTATTACATATTCACACAGAAAACAGTTATTTAAAATTGTAATAATATGTCACAATATTACTGATTTTTCTGTATTTTTGATAACAAATGCAGCATAAAATATTTATTTTGAAAAACGTTAGCAAATCTTACTAACTCTACGTTAGTATAGTAGGTTTCAGGTTTGTCTGTAGTTATAATTTTCTTTATATAAAAACAACACAAGTCTATATATGTCCTCATTTAGATAACAAAGTAAACATGTATGAGAGAGCAGAGGAGGCTGAAGGTTTGATGAGTGTGTGTAAGTAAGATCTAAAAATAATGCACCTGTACACATACGATTATCAAAACTCAAAAACACACCATTAGTACATTTAAGAAGGGCTGTAGTGGTAGAAAAATGTTTTCTGAATCCAGATTGGCATTGAGATAATAGATTATTATCAGCTAAATAATTCGATAATCGGGTAAAAATTATTTTCTCGAAAACTTTTACAACACGATTGATGATTGAAATGGGTCTGGAGCTATTAGTTGTGTGTGCAACTAGAGGTCGACCGATATTTTTTTAAATGGACACTGGGATTAAAAACAAACATAACACTCCAAGTAAAACAGTGCTGAACTGAAATGTGCTAAATTAAGTAAATATATAAATATGAATATATTAAAATTAGAAGTACTACAGAATGAACACTACAGAAATAATTTAAGCATTAATATATTACAGGTCAAATGAATTTTTCTTTAGCTATAACCTAGAAACATATGTAAATTTCATAGGTAACACTTTGCAAGTCCCATTTGTTAACAAGGGTGTATTAGCTAGCTTTCATGAACTATATGCATTACGTTTTTACTGCATGTATTAATATTTAAGCAATACAATTGTACCTTGATCATTCATGTTAGTTCATAGTACATTAACTAAGGTAATAACAGATCAAATTATAATTAAAACTCAATTGAAAATGTATTAGTAAATGTTGAAGTTAACAAACTAACGATGAATAATACTTACAACATTTAGTTAATGCTAAAATTGTAATCTTATTGTAAAGTGTTACCATTTCATATAGATCCAAAGAGTCATGCTTAAAGAAGATGGTCATATTTAAACATCTGCAAAGGCCAGAGCATTAAATTAACATAAATGTAGACCTCTATTACATGTCTCTTACTTTATTCGCTTCTATTTTAGAACACTTGATGATTATATAATTAAAATAACAATGCATTTCATGCAAACTGAAATCGAATGCATTTCTGATTTGTAAATGTTTCTGTCGGCTGCATGAGCATATCAATGTTGAGAAAGCAATCACGTGACTAGCTTTAAATATGCAACTTCGCCGGTCGAATGAATGCATAAAAGTGACCAGCTGGATATAAACCAATGCAAATAGATGGTAATAATTGCAACATAAAATATTTGGGTCAGGTCTGCGTGTGTTTTTGTCACATGGTTTTAGCCGCTACTAATGTTATTCCTCTCAGCCTCGACAGCAAACATAGTTCTGTTCTTTCTCTTCTAATGCAGCATCTAGTCAACAAATTAATAACTTTACGGACTCTTCTCAGCGCTCTCGTACTGTATAATGACTCCGCACAGTTCTCAGCCGCTACAGCAACGGACACAACCCGGAAAAACTATCGGTGTGGATTTTTGTCGATTCCAATAGTTCCACCAATCAACTATCGGTACCGATATATCGGCAAAACCGATGAAAATCGATGAACCGTGACACACATAAGGTTACAAAATAAAAAGACGAGCCAAAACAAAAACAACAAAAATAACACCAAACACCAAACAAACAAAACAAAAGCTCAAGCCAAAACAAAACAACAAAGAAAAAACAAACAAAAACAAGCCAAACAAAAAAAATTAACACCAATCAAAAAAACTAAACAAAACAAAAACACACAAAAACACACCAACAACAACAAGAAAGCAACTAGTCATCAACACCACTGCCCAACACAAGATGAAATTAAGACCGTGTGTGAATATTGGGTCATGCAGACGTTGCTTGGGATCCTTCCAGGAGTGTGCAGTCAAGTAACTTAATGCGTTTTGCTTTGTTTATTTAGCTTTGTCTGCTAATATTAACTGTACTGTGGGCGCTCCGCCAGCAGGACTGGCCCATTAGCACAGAGATCGATGTTTCCCAGCAGTGTTAAACAGTCACTGGCTATACTGTAACCTCACAGCGGCATATAGAGAGAGAGAGTGAGAGAGAGAGAGAGAGAGAGAGAGAGAGAGAGACAGAGACAGAGACAGAGACAGAGACAGAGACAGAGACAGAGACAGAGAGAGAGAGAGAGAGAGAGAGAGAGAGAGAGAGAGTGAGAGTGAGAGTGAGAGTGAGAGTGAGAGTGAGAGTGAGAGAGAGAGAGAGAGAGAGAGATAGAGATAGAGATAGAGATAGAGAGATAGATAGATAGATAGATAGACAGATAGACAGATAGACAGATAGACAGATAGATAGATAGATAGATAGATATAGATAGACAGACAGATAGACAGATAGACAGAGAGAGAGAGAGAGAAAGGAGAGAGAGAGAGAAAGAGAGAGAGAGAGAGAGAGAAAGAGAGAGAGAGAGATAGAGATAGAGATAGAGATAGAGATAGAGAGAGAGATAGATAGATAGATAGATAGAGAGATAGACAGACAGATAGACAGAGAGAGAGAGAGAGAGACGCTCTCTCCAGACGCTCCAGACCTCAGGGACCAACACACACATTCACACTATCACACAGAACCATTGAGAGCACAAAAACATACACTTACCTCGGCCTGAAAATAACTCCAACTGGCAACTTTACTTTGGCTGTGAATGAACTCAAAGAAAAAGCTCAAAGGGCTTTCTATGCCATAAAAAGATCAATCAAAATTGACATCCCAATCCAAATTTGGCTCAAACTTTTCAAATCAATAATTGAACCAATTGTTTTATATGGCAGTGAAGTGTGGGGTCCTTCTATCAAATTTGATTTTTTAAATTGGGAAAAACATCCGATTGAAACTCTACATTTAGATTTCTGTAAACGAATACTCAAAGTCCAAAGAAAAACACCAAACAACGGATGCAGGGCAGAATTAGGCCAATACCCTCTCCTTCTAAATATCCAAAAAAGAGCCATCAAATTCTGGAAACACCTAAAAACAAGCAACCCCAACACATACCATTACAAAGCCCTAAAACACCAAGAGCTGAGCGTAACGAGGAGTCCCCTGTGTCAGCTGGTGCTGAGACTGACTGAGCTCTCTCCTGCAGAGATCAGCTCACCTCAGCACACACACACACTCACACACATTCGGCCCGCGCAAATTATCACCACAGAACAAGACAAGTACATCACCCATTGGACAAACACCATTAAAAACCAACACAAACTGGAATGTTATTTGGCACTAAATCGAGAATACACTGTTGCGAACTACCTGAGCACAGTGAGTGATGTGAGACTCAGGAAAACACTGACGATGTACAGACTCAGCGAGCACAGTCTGGCCATAGAGACGGGCCGCCGCAGACAGACCTGGCTCTCCCGTGAGGACAGACTCTGCTCGCACTGCATCCTGGGAGTGACGGAGACCGAGCTGCACTTCCTCACAGAATGCCCAAAATATAAACATATCAGAGACCACTATTACCCCAAAATTAATAACATATTTCCCCAATTTAACACCTGTAACCCAACCCAAAAACTCTGTTTCATCCTTGGCGAAGAAGCCAAATGCTCAAATATAGCTGCAAAATTTGTAGCATCTTGCCACATCCTGAGGGACGACCAGAAACCAGCAAACACCCAATAAACACACACTCACAGCCTAAGACCTACACACATGTATATAATGTTCAATATCGGTTGCTTTTGTGTATTTATTTATTTTTTTATTTTTTGGGGGGGGGGTTTATATAGA
>NW_027508913.1:0-77500 GCF_051911475.1 Siphateles boraxobius | reverse complement strand
TCACTTAACTCGGCACTTGACTCACTTGGCTCAGCACTTGATTCACTTGACTCGGCACTTGACACACTTGATTCGGCACTTGACTCACTTGACTCGGCACTTGATTCACTTGACTCGGCACTTGATTCACTTGACTCGGCACTTGATTCACTTGACTCGGCACTTGACTCACTTGACTCACTTGACTCGTGAAGGGCGGGCTTGTGGAGCGCGGTCTCGGCAGGGCTGGAGTGAAACGCGGGTTCGGCTGAGCAGACGTGAAGCACGGGCTTGTGGAGCGTGGTCTCGGCAGAGCTGAAGTGAAACGCGGGTTCGGCTGAGCAGACGTGAAGCGTGGGCTTGTGGAGCGTGGTCTCGGCAGAGCTGAAGTGAAGCGCGGGCGCGGGCGAGACCGGGCTGACGTGAAGCGCAGGCTCTCGCAGCTTGGCCTCCACGCCCACGGTAAACGAAGAGCCGCTCCACAACAGGGCCAAGTCGATATACCACTCTAAAGACCCATGCGGATCAGGTTCGGGCATCTGAGACCCGAGAGGTTCCGATAATCCCCTGCGGAAGAAGATCTTCAAGCACTGTGTGCTCATTTGCGCGAGATGCGCCAGCTCGAGGAATTCTGTGACATAATCCTCGATGGCGCGATTCTCCTGGCGAAGACGGAGAATCTGGACGTCGACTGGACTCCAGAAAGGTTCAGAGTTCTTCTGTAACGCGGTGCGGTTGAAGTAAAGATGAGGCAGGATCCAACTGCAGCACACGCTTTAATTAACCAACTACAAACTTTACAACAAGTAAGACTGGATAAAGGGCTCGGGAACAGGAACAACCAACATCACGTTAAACAATAGACAAGAACACACAAAGGCAAGACTGAAACACAGGGCTTAAATAATCAGGGACAAACGAGCTAAACAAGGGGGTGTGGGAAATCAAAAACACTTGGGATAACTAATAGACAAGACAGGGAACCATAGAACAAGACAGGGCACAAAACCACATCGTAACAGAGAGGTTATTATGTGAGTATTGGAGATCATAAGTCTGAGTGAACATCCATGACATGCGGAGTCCCTCAAGGCTCAATTCTTGCGCCACTCCTATTCAACCTGTACATGCTCCCAATGAGCCAAATAATGAGAAAGAACCAAATCGCTTACCACAGCTATGCAGACGACACACAGCTCTACCTAGCCCTATCACCTAATGATTACAACCCCATTAAATCTCTGTTCCAATGCATTGATGAAGTAAATAATTGGATGTGGCAAAACTTTCTTCAGTTTAACAAAGACAATACTGAAGTCATTGCGTTATGAAACAAAGATGAAGTTCTCAAGGTGAACGCATACCTTCAGTCTAGGGGTCAAACAACTAAAAATCAAGTCAGGAATCTTGGTGTGTCTCTAGAGTCAGACCTTAGTTTCAGTAGTCATGTCAAAGCAATAACTAAATCAGAATACTATCACCTGAAAAATATTGCAAGAATTAGATGCTTTGTTTCCAGTCAAGACTCAGAAAAACTTGTGCATGCTTTCATCACCAGTAGGGTGGATTATTGTAATGGACTTCTCACTGGCCTTCCCAAAAAGACCACAAGACAAGTTGCAGCTCATTCAGAACGCTGAGCAGAACCAGAAGATATGAACACATCACACCAGTCCTCAGGTCTTTACACTGGCTCCCAGTTACATTTAGGATTGATTTTAAAGTATTATTACTAGTATATAAATCACTCAATGGCCTAGGACCTCAATACATTGCAGATATGCTCACTGAATATAAACCCAACAGATCACTCAGATCACAAGGATCACATCAGCTAGAAATACCAAGGGTTCACTCTAAGCATGGCGAGTCTGCTTTTAGCTACTATGCCAGCCGCAGCTGGAACCAGCTTCCAGAAGAGATCAGATGTGCTCCTACAGTAGTCACATTCAAATCCAGACTCAAAACATATCTGTTTAGCTGCGCATTTACTGAATGAGCACTGTACCACTGTTCGTACTGTATTTTTTTAAAAAAAATTAATTTTTTTTTTATTCAAAACTGTTTTAATTACTCTGATTTCTTTTGATTATTTTAATTTCTTCTATGTAAAGCACTTTGAATTACCACCGTGTATGAAATGTGCTATATAAATAAACTTGCCTTGCCTTGCCTATTGAGAGTTCAGCAGAGAAGAACAGGTTTGAGGTTCATAAATGAATCATTATTTTGAGTTGGATCTTTTCAGTGACTCACTTTATTTGCTTTAAATCTGGCCTGAACGATTTGTTTATCTGGATCTGGATTTTACCTCACAGACATTTTTGGAAAATGTCCCAAAAAAAAGTGAACAACTACATTTCGATCTGTTTCTCACAAGAACACTGTATTGAATGGCCTCAGAAGACTTCATAAATTGTATTACTTTAATGGTGTTTTTGTGTACTTTTTTGAAGCAAACAGCACCGTCTACGCAGTTTTTGTGTTCAACAGAAGCAAAAAAATAGTCATACAGGTTTGGGTGGGTGAAAAATTTGATGACATTAATTATTATACACGATTATACAATACATGTGAAATATGAACATTACATGGGCTATACGGCTCAAAAAGCTAATTAAAAGATGTGCAGAATTAACTCAAAACAAAAAAGAGCTTCACATATGGCTTTTTTAATTATTTGCCTGGAAGTCAGTACGGCACACAACTAAAATAGTTCAGACTACAGCTATAAAAGATTTCTGAAAAAAAATGTATGTTTCCAAAAAGATCACATTGTTTCTGTAAAGTCCATAGAGACTCAATTCCTCTTGTCACAACAGAATTGCCTTGTTAGACCCTTAAAAAACCATAAATGTTCTTCACCTATGGCTATCTTTGACCTCGTCTCACAGACATTACCTATTCATTGGCAGGAAGGTAATTAAAATCTGCTGAGATCTTCATTGTCGGGGGTTAGTGTGCAAAATCTGCGCTCCACACTTACTATCCTTCCTTCAGCTCTTCAGATCTACAGATCACAGTTATTTTTAAAACACAGTAGAGGTTACTTATTTGTGGCAATGGACTCTTTTTGGGATGAATGAACAAAGATAAGGAAACGAAAGAGACCTAGACTGATTTGTTGTGCTGCCAGCCCTTTTGTCTCGGTTTCTTTGTTTTCACAGTTTTTATAGAGTGATCTAATCTCTTCTGTGGCTTCTGAGTTATGCAATACCATATGCCTTATCCAAGACAGTGATTATGGAACATAAGCCATTCCTACATTCACTACTATAAGCACTGAACTGAAATGATGAGAATATCCCAGATATAGAGATTAAGAGAATTGTCCAGTTTCTAATCGAAATTTTTTTTTTAAATTTTTTTACACTGTTTTCACCAAATATATATATTTTTAACCAAGCACAGCAGTTTCCCAAAAGCACCGTTAGCCAACTATGGTCGCAAGTTCCGTCATTATCAGCATAGTTGAACGAGTATGTGTTTCTCGAAACCATTGTTCTAGGGAACATTCGCAAACAGCATCGCAGTTTTGTTGTGTGGTTGGAAGGACAGCTCTCGACTCGTGGTTAGAAGCAGAGTTTCTTGTTTTTATGACATGTGGACTCAATAAATCCTTATCTTGAGCAAAATAAGCAAGCTGACATTCAGTACAATCTGTATATTTTATTTTGGAAACATACAAATGTCCTTTATGTCTTTTAGTTTGTCAAGAAAGAGCCTATGATTGAATCTGGAAATCAAAATAAATGAGAAAAATTAGAAATAGTTGTTGTAGATTTTTCCCTAAACCTAACTGCGTACCTGGAACCTAATTATTTTTAACCTAAATAAATGTATTTGGGGTGCCCAGTGATCAGCCTCTACACGTCGACACTTAATACGAGCCCGATCTCATGAAAGTGCGTATCAATACCACGAATGTTAATTCTCGCACCATTTATACGCCAAAATCAGTTTTTGCGTGTATATGATACGCAGTTTTCGCGTGCATATGATACGCACTTTATGGCGTGTAATACGCACGCACCCCCATCCCCCCCTCCCCCTAATCCTACCCAAGGGGTTTTCAGTGCGTAGCATATGCACGCAAAAAACATTTTTGGCGTATAAATGCCACGAGAAATAACATTCGTGGTATTGATACGCACTTTCATGAGACTGCGTTGCTTAATACATATCTGGAGCGTCTACTCGTCGACACCCATGCGTCTCCAAATCGACACTTAATAACCTTTATACTCTGGCTCCTGCGTCTTCCGTCGACAACTGGCCGAGTTCCCTAAACTCTAACTTACTTGCTTCCCTAAACTGACCTTCTGCCCAGCAGTAATATCAGACAGACTCCAGCAAATGTCCTTTAAATGCTTTTAATTACGGCCAGGAGAGTTCTCGAGCAGTTCTCAGAGAATCTCCCTAGAAGAAGCAAGGTTGGTGATCTCTGACAAATCCCATTGAGAATCCCACCAGTAAACACGGATATAAGTTAGTTTTTTATAGAATAGACATGCTACATTACCACGAGTTTTCAAACCCAGACATCTCAAACAGAATCATCATGACTGACATGTCACGCTCTCAATCATCACGATTGGTTAGATTGTCAAAGCAAGTCCCCCCTTTCATTACCCTTTGTTAGTAACATCGCAAAAACATCATGTATCATCAAAAACATTGTGAGGGGTTCATATTTTAATCAATCATTTCATAAAATAACGATTAGTCTAATTTCAAAGTTCCTTTGACCAAAGCTATATTAAGTCAAACGTTTAGGAGGTTAGAGTTCGTCTGATGGCTACATCCTAGAGAAAAAGGAAGTAAGATTGATTTAGGTTTTATTGTTAGAATCAGGAATGGAAGTTTTAGTCATCTTCATACATAGGGAGAAAAGGAAGTGTTAAAGTTTATCACGAATATACTTCAGATATTTATGGTTAGTAACATAATTAATCTTTATCTATTAAAAAGTCCAGCAAATAGTCCTCAGATGTCACGTCTGTAATTTATAGAAACAGTCATGACTAGCCAGTTTGATTTCTTCAATGATGAAACGTACTACGGTAGTTAAGCAGCGAGTTACGTCGTTGCACGGGAAACACACACCAGAACAGTTGTGTGTTTTCGAGTTTAATGGTGTTTGGTCACTAAATTAATCCACATTTTTTTAATGAATCGTTTGAGTGAATGATTCAATGACCTATTCATAAGAGTTGTGTTTGACTTTATTCTTAATTTTATATAACTTTATCCTTGTACAGATGGCGCTGAATTCAGCAGTGCATGTGTGTTCGACAAATATTGCACCTAATCCACTTTTTCTGTGGTAAACTGTGCAAACACAGTGCAAGCGCCACTACGGGAAGCAGAAAGTGTCCGACTTGATGGATTTGGTTTCAATTGCAGACGGCAACTCTTGCCAAACGGTCTGCGCATCTTCAAGTCATACACACTTAAAGACAGTCATTGCTTTATTACTGAATGAATAGGTTGAATGAATGATTCAGTTACTCACTCATTTAAACAGTCTCCTGCCGCCACCTACTGGTGGTTTTAGTTTCATATTTAAAAGTGTGATTTATTTTCCCCCATAATTTTATAATTCTGCATTCAAAATTGTAGGCTCAAAACATGGTTCTTACAATGCAAGGTCCCGGGTTTGATTTGCATGGAATGCATGAACCAATGAAATATATACTCTGAATGCAATGTACATTCCAAAGCTAAGTTAATGCAATATATATGTGATCACAATATAAGGTTTTATTAAACCTCAGATATCTCTCTTTCTCTCTCACACTCAACATTCTCTGTTCTCTCTCTTAAAAACAATGCCCTGGGCCTGTTTATTCTGAAGATATTAGCTTGTTTCAGCATTTGCTGCTTCAATCCCCCAAAGAGTCAGTTACATAGAGAACAGAAATATGAAAGCAGATAAAGTGCAAAAGAATAACATTTATTTTGACTTATTTCAATTATATGATTCAATATAAACTGTTTACTTTCCCTCTTGAAGTCCACTGTGTTTCTGTGGGGTGGTTTGTCCCAGTTTGAGATCATCTGTAGGACCTAAATGACAGAGTAGTTTGAAGAAGACAATATAGTGTCCGTTTTTTTTAGAAGAACCTCTTCATAAAATCATGGTTCTGCTGAAAAGCAACTACTGTAAGCAGTCACAAAACTCATCACAAACTTATCGTGACCCCAACCAGAGCCAAAGGTCTAATAACTTTATAACATTTCGACAGGACTGGAGTTAGAATGAGTGTCACTGTCAGAAAGAGAAAAGGAAAGAGAGAGAGAGAGAGAGAGAGAGAGTGAGAGTGAGAGTGAGAGTGAGAGAGTGAGAGAGAGAGAGAGAGAGAGAGAGAGAGAGAGAGAGAGAGAGAGAGAGAGAGAGAGAGGGAGAGAGAGAGAGAGATTGTCTTTCAATCTGTCTTTTTCCCTTTTCCCCTTCTCGCAAATGAAATCTTTCACTCAGCAGTCAAACTGAGGCTAGTTAAAGTTTAATTACATCATCAATAGATGGATGTGGGCCCACTCCAGTGCTCCCTATAACATTCCTTTTCTTCTGCCAGGAGAAGCCATTGTAAAAGGAGGGTTTTTGTTATCCGATTTTACTTTTTAGGATAGGATTTTCAAAAAATTTCTCTGAACTTTTATCTCAAATTGACCCAAAATATAATACGATTAAATACAATTAAAAAAAGTAAAAAATTTAAATAATAAAGTAAAATTTAATTTAATTTAATTTATCAAAATTACAAATCTTAAAAAGTAACTAATATTAATAAGAAATTCAATTTCCCTTGAACCTTTAAGGATGAAAAGAGTTACTTTCCCTACAAAATAATAAAAATAAATAAATAAAGTACAATAAAAAATGAATAAATAATAAAAAATAAATAATAAAAGATTAGAAACCTGAGGAACGTTTTCCAGAAGAGACTTCGAGACACCAGCTCTATTCCCAGCTTCTAATAAAGATCCACACAGAGAACAGCGGACTGCAGGAATCTGTTCTCATTGCTCTCCACAGGTGATTGGATGAGATGAACTTTGTCTTTAGAGGGAAATTAAGCTGTCACACACTGGGACGATCCCTTTCTGGCCAGAGTCTGCCGACGAACACACAACCCCAAAAACAGCCTGCTGATCCACATTGTTTTTTTTTCCACATCCATCCTTTTTTCCATTTCTTTCTCTGTCTCTGCTGGGTAATTCCCTTACTGCGTATCCTGAAAGTAAGAAGAATTTTTCTGTGTCAATGATGAAATGCATTACTTTTTTATTAAGTTCATGAAAACTGAAATGTGGTTTTGGTACCAAGTTTACAAAGTGCCAAAATGACATGGGACACAATTAAAAAAAAAAATGAATCCAATAAAATATAAAACACAACCCCAAATCTATTATAATTGTAAAGAGAAGAATTATTTCAATTTTATTCTAGCAGATCTAGTAGCCTATATAGTACAGTTAAGAGCCATTGAGTTAAAGTATAGAGTCCAAAAGTGCTGTCCACTTTTTTAGCAGTCATTATTCCAGAAGTACTTTTCCCATTCATTTTTCCCATAGGGCTCTTTGAAAAGTATTTATGTAAAGTAGTTAATAAGCCATGAACCAATCCAATCAGCTATGAGGTGAACCACAACATTACAAACAAGCAGAAAAAAGTATTTGAAAACTGACAAAAAGACAACCCAGATATTAACATAATGTCAGCCCAGATCCGGCCCAAATCTGGTACGTGCCGGATCTGGGCCGACATTATGTTGCTGTCTGGGAAAGGTATTTTAAAGACAAAGACTGAAGGAAGTGAAGGAAAGAACTACAATCACATGAAGCATTACAAATTACATAATCAAATTGAAAACAGCAAAGAAATATAAAATAATAGATGTAGGCTGTTGATTACATGTATATCAACAATATATTCTACATTTATTGCAAAACGTGCACATATGTTTAAAAGTAGTGACATCATTTGCAGTCCTTCATGGGAGTGGGTGGGCAATAAAGTCTTCTTTTGGTTTGACTTTCTTGTTTTGAATCTCTGATTGGTTGAGATTTCATGTGTAATGCAGTTTCTCACCAGGACTAGCACTTTTAAACATGATTATTTAACAAATACATTGAAATATTGCCTCATCAAAAGCAAATGCCATCGATTAAGAATGTCGTAGCTCATGTCTGTCTTTAACAGTTTAAGAGTTATCCAATCTTCATTTCCATATGAAGAAAATCACTGTGATTTTTACTTACAGAACCTGATTGCTGCACTCCATTTGGCATAAATGGATGGTTGGACAAATGTATGCTCTTATAAATGTAAACATGTCTTCAGACTCTTTTCAGAAGAGGTTATAATTGTTTAAAAACGCACAGATATTAGGTGGAGCTGTAGAATGAGTAGGAGAGGAACACAGGAAGCCCGGAGCCAAATACTTCAAACTGTAGACATCCCTCTGTGAGGAACAGCTTGCAGAAAATCCAATATTTCTCCTGACGCATCAAACACAAGGGTCAGCAGGTACTGGACGTATTGTTCGGGGACCTTCATGATTGCGTCAGAACTCAAAACCAAACTGCTATATGAGTCTTCACTCCTCCACAGCGGTGTAAAGCTCTTGAGTATCTGTGCTTCACTAATATACTTAACTTTTTTTAGTACTAAGAATTCTCATTAGAGTATTAGTAGACTGTTAGATTAGGGTTTGGGTTAATAGAATAAGTTGACTATACCATGGTCTGGGTGAATACTCGATTCTGATTGGCTGCAGGGTGTCCATTAAAAAGTGATAGAGAACACCTAGTAAAGAAGTTCTGGTGAAACTGACTGTTTACCGTTCGAAATTAATAAATAAATGCGCTGGCTACATCAGCTGTGAGTAACCATAGCAACAGGCAGTCAAAGTATCCGTTTACAATTGATTGTATCAAAACATCCAGTTAGCCGTTATACATAGCCTACTAATACAACAATGAGCATCTTCATTATTTCTTTTAAACTTTTTGGAGAATTTGACAACTTTGATGACTGGGATGCGGCTGAAGACATTCATATTAATAGCTATTATGGACTTCGGCGGAGACAACCATCGGATGGTTCACGCCTCGCCTTGGTCGATTAATACCTGACAATGGACACCTCGTCCAGCATTAACCCTTACATGTAGTTGCAAAGTTACTTACAGTCAGTAGAATGTCTGTTGAGGAGCATCAAAAATAATGTGTTAGCAGATATTAAGCATAAAGTCCACTATTACTCTAATTAGAGTTAGTTGACGTGTAGTTGCAAAGTTACTTATAGGTAGTAGACTGTCTAAAGTGGACTATCAGAATAAAGTGTTACCTTTTCTTCTAGTAATTGCTAGTAAAACTCAAGTAACACATTGAATTATGTGTAGAAGTAGAAAAACTGTACTCCAAAAATCTTTATTTTATTCACAACTTCGAAAAATCTTCTTCTTCTTTTTTGACAGTATAGCTAACAAGTCCGTATTTTAAACTTTAGCTTGATTTCTCAGTGTGATTCACGCTCCTGCTCTTCTACTTGCATTCCTTTCCCAGAAAATAAACAGAAAAACAAAGTGATAAAGACTATCCCATGGGATCGCAGAGCTGTCTGTATTTTCGGAGGCTGCAATGGCAGAACAAGTTAAAGCAGATTGGAGGTGTCAGTTATTATTCAGTATTCAGAATGGATGAGTCCTCCAGCACCTACGAAGAGTTATAATGGAGTGGAATCCAATAGGATGAAACCGTTTATAACCAATAGCCTGAAATGCGTCAGTAAGAGTTGGATTGTGCCGTTGGGTGTGTATTTTGTGTGTGTAAATTAGTCCAGGAGCTCAGGGACTTCTGTCCTGCAGCTGTATCTCTGTGTCTCTTCCCTCAGGATAACCATAATGTCCTCAGAGACTGTGTCTCTCTCTCTTTCTCTCTTCTTTTCGGTGTATTGAAATCCTCTTGGGCACATATTCCTGGAACTCCAGCCACGGGAGAGAGGAAAAGAGGAGTAAAGGTACAAAAGATGAATTATTCAATCTGTCCTTCAGAGTTACATCGGGTAAATAGACAGATAGATAATTCATGTTTTATACCGGGGGTCTCTGAGACACTGATCAAAAAATGTCAGCTGTGGTAATCGAACTGTACCGTAAAAAAAATGCGGTAGCAACATTTTTAGATTTTCAGATTTAACTTAATTTTGCTGTCAAAAAATATATATATATATTTCTTTAGCTGCTCTAATGTTAATATACCAACTACCACTTTTATATACTCTAACAACCACCTTAAAAACACAAAATATAAGGAAAAATCCAGAAGAAAAATATAGCTGCAAGTTGACAATCAGGGCCAAGCGACGAACATGGCAAACTGAATGAGGAAAAACAAATTAGAATACAGTACATTTTAAAATGTTGAGTCTTAATGTAAGATATTGAATGTGATCAAAATGAGGAGAGTAACCAGGTATCAATAATTCAATTAAATAAATGTGTTTCTAGGACAAGGGGTTTAAAAGTTATAACAGCCATTTTAAAAAGTGATTTTTTTGAGCTGGTGGTGGCGCTATAGAGTTGGTCCCAGAGACCCCACATTTGGTCCGATTACTATTCACAAACACTACTATATGTTTGCCAAATTTCATAATTTTTGAAGGTACGGTTCCCAGGGCTGCCTTTGAATCCCATTTAGTAATAATAATAATAAAGAAAACCAAAAGAAACTAAAGGGGCTGCAGAACATTCAGTGCTCGGCCCCTGGAAAAGTGCTGGTCATTTTCTGCCAGGACATTATCTATTAAATTTACAGACATTTCCTTTAACACAACTCAGTGCAATGTGTAACACAAAATACATACAAAAACACCAGTGAATAAAATCCAGATTAACAGTACGATGTGCCCTATTTTACCATTGTGCCTTTTCTTAGACTGCAGGGAGAAAAGAGAAAGCCATGATGAATTCTGTTATAAACACCTACAAAAAAAAACATCATGGTAACACACATGACACTGTAATAATGAAACAAACATTCATTAAACAACATTAGATGTAGGGGGAATCTTTTCACAGATTGGGTTAGTATGTTGATGTGATTAATTTGACCTACATTTGAAATTTGAATAAAAATAATGTCCGTAAGTAAACAACATTCTTCAGATATTCACAATTTAACTTTAATGTATTTGATTCAACACAATTGAATGAAATAATGTTCATCACGTATTTCTTAACTTATGTTGACCCGGAGAAAAATCCTGTAATATGAATGACCCCAGACAGAAACATAGAGTCGGCCCAGATCCGGCCCACATCTGGTATGCGTGGAATCCACATGTACCAAATGTGGCCTGGATCTGGGCCGGGTTGCATGAAAACTTTAGATAAATACTGGACATGCAAAAAGATTTACATTTATGCATTTGGCAGATGCTTTTATTCATAGTGACTTGCATTGCATTCTTGATGCACATTTTATTAGCTCTTGCTTTCCCTGTGAATCGAACCCATGACCTTGGTGTTGTTAGTGCCATGCTTTTCTGTTTGAGCTACAAAACAGTATTTGTGTGCCACAAAATAATATATAACAATATAGATATATGCACAGTGAGAGCTTTCCTGGGCTTGTTGAGGGTTGATCACCCCATCACTTTTTTGTAAAAAAAGAATTTTTTTTTATTAAAACTCCTTATTTTGCACTCCTTGAACTCCCGTGCACTCGTTGAATGCAGCATTTGTTTCGATATAGGACATCTGTCTTGTTATGGGATAACCCATCATCACCTGGTGAACGCTTATGATCAAGAAGTCACGAGTGTTGCGGCAGAACGTCGGCAGGCGGTGCCATGACAGAGAAACAGAGCCTGGCATCAGCAGCGCCAATACATTTACAGTCAACATATTGCATTCAGGCCACCGTGTTTGGCCACACACAAAGAGCTTCAAGGAACATGTTACGGATCACATGCCTATGAGAACTGAATGTATTTACATCTCTCACTTCCTTAAGGAGTATCAGCTTCTCCTTATTTGGCATGAGAATTGCAGAAGACCTTTTGAGACACTTTACTTACTGTTACTGTATTTCCCCAGAGATCCCAATAATATAGGTGCAAAAAATATTCATTTTTTAAATAACCTCTTAATTTCTTGTGACCTAATCAGTTCCCAGGAGAGAGATTTTAGGCCTATTGCAGCTTTAACCCATCTGTTGCATCATTCAGTAGATATGCACTTTTCAGCAATGTGAATTTTATCCAATAAAACAATATGAATTGGACCAAGAGCTGCATGATTAATCGTTAGAATTGCAATCTCAATCCAAACACCCATACAATCGTATTCCTAAATGACAGCGATTCATCTCTGTCTATTAAACCTTTGACAAGTAGCCTACGATCACAGCGAACATTTAGATCTGTGTCGGCGGGTCTGTTTAACATGTGTAATACATTGATAATATTCAAATCAGCAACAAAATATGAGGTGAACTGTCACATAAATGTTTTCTATGACGCTCAAATTGCGTTAAAAAACATATTTTAGGTTGATCCATCCAGCTAGCGCGCATGTGCAGTCTCAAGCGCGTGTCATGTTTCTATGGCAACCAGAGCTTCCGCCAAACCGCGCTTTACATTTTCTCCCATTTATAATAATATAAATGAACCGTCTTGTTTAATCTTAAAGTTTTGGTGGTCAGATTCAGACTCAATGCAGAGCACAGATATGATAGCAAATAAATAACGTCAGCGGCCATGGCACTGAACGAGCAATCGTTATTATAGTTCAAAAGGGCAAACAGTTAAAGTTATTATGCGAGTTAACTCGAGTCAGAATGCACAGGTGCAAAGTTGCATTTGTCATCCATCACTGTGACATCAAATGGACTTTTAAAGTCCTATTTAAATAATGAGTGGATTAAGCTTGGAATAACGAGAGAAATAACATGGATAGAACTTTCTTGTCGGTGGATTGTAATGCATCACAGTCAGTCAGGTAACGTTACAAGGAAGTGAGACGACGGCTACTAAAATTAGGTAAGACAAAAAGTTTTATTTTTCGCAACTTGTGTGAAATAATATGTGACAATCGGGTCCAGTCGGGTTTGTGTCTTCCCGCCGGGTTCGGGTCCAGTTTTCAAATAATAGACGGGTCCAGGTCGGGTCCGGGCAGTACATTTATGGCATTTCTCGATCTGCACGGGTCCGGGTCCAACTTTTGAAATAATAGACGGGTCCGGGTCGGTTCGGTGTAGCACATTACGGGTCTCTTCCGGTTCGGGCATGAATTTTTGGACCCGTGAAGACCTCTAGTCTACGGTAGCGATCAAAATAATGCAAATCAACTTTTGAAAGTAACCTGATGCTTCAAATAAAGATTGTATCAAATACATACATCAACAACTGTCGACGACTGTAAAAAATATATTTGTCATTGAATCATTCATTAACGAGATTCGTTTAAAAACGCTGATTCATCTAATAATATAAAACAAGTGAAGTATTTGAGTGAGTCATTGAATCATTCATTCAAACCGATAAAAAAAGAATCTAATTAATTAAATACTTTTTTAAATAGACTGCAGAAATTAACATTTTGTCTGAGCCTCTTATAAATTACATGTTATTTTGTTTAGATTCTATTCAGAATCATCGGAGAATCATGATAAAAAAAAAAAATATATTTTTTTTTTTGCAATTTATCCAGAATCGTGCCATTATAATTTGACCACTACAAAAACACTGACTAATCCTAAAATACAATGATAATAATATTAATAAAACCAAATTCAAAATCTAAACAAAAAACAATATTACAAATGGCGTGTGAAAATTCATTTTATAGTTAAAGCCATTATATAGAATAACATTTTCTCCAAGGATTTTTTTTCGCATATTTTTTGCAAGTTAAAATAAAATAATCAAATAAATGTAACATTTTAATACAATGCTTTACTTTTTAATTTTATATTTATTATCAGTTTTCAGAAGATCAGTAAAATTCATCAACATATAAATGCAAATAAAAAACAAGATAAAGGTTATGTGTTTTATGCACATTTCACGTAGCTGAAAACATGATTTTCACCAACAGTAAGTCATGCACAAACATGAGATACGTGTGTGTGTGTGTGTGTGCATGTCTGTCCGTGTGTTGATGTAGGGCAGTGGCGGTCCTTAATTGTGCATTCTCATTCAGGTGTATACAAACGATGTGTACTGAACAAAGACATGAGGGCACTCCGTCTGAACAGCTGTGTTCAGTGTCACAGCGCTACACCTCAGTGAACACAGCCAGGGAAGACACACCAACTACTGACAAACAAACCCATGAGGCCCGAGAGGAGACGTGTTGAGGAGGAGATGCCCGCTGACTCCGATCAAAGCACTGATTTTAAAATCCGGTTGCTGAGTACACTCGCGCAGTTGCGTAAACCTACGATATGAGATTCAGATCTTTAGCTAGATAGAGAGGTGTGTTGACATGTAGACACAGATTGTCATCAGGTAGTTTATGGAGGAGGGAAAACCCTGTGCAAACCTACCAGCATCAGAGTCGTAACATGAGTCGTGTATTTAGGACGTGATAGGGAACTAAAAGTGCTGTTATAGCAATTCTCTGCCGTTTTCCAAAAGTTCTCTAGACTAAGTTTTGATACCCAAATTTTTCAATTTTTTTGATGACTAGCTTACATCTTCTTTTAAAAGTGACCCATATCTAGTATTTGCATGACACATTTGGCGAAACAACCCAAGGTAGATGTACTGAGGCTTAGGAGAAAAGGAAATAAAACGAAAAGGTGAGATTTGCAATGGACGCAGATGAAATGATAATACAAGCTTTTGCTTTCCACACCATCTTTAAAAGTCAGCAAGACATACACCTGAGCTGACACCGTTTTTCACCGTCGCTTTTTCAATGACATACAACTCACATTGACAGGGAAACATCCAATCTGTCTGCTTACATGACAGATGCAAATGTGCGATTTATTTACACGTATGAATGAGGCTAGGGATGCACCATATTGGAAAAAAAACCTGAGATTGCGATTTTTGGTTTTTCTGCAATATATATTGCGATATGAAAAGCGTTTCACCAGAAAGATTGAATGAAAGAATGAATCATTCTAGAATGATTGGGTTGATTTTGTAGGAGAGTGAATCTGCATAGACATTCATAAACAATACAAGTGAAATAAGGCAAGTCTAACAGTATTCAGGTACAGATATTGAATTATCAAATGTAAAATAAAACTGCACCGTCTTCACTGTATGAATGAAATACAATTTATCTTTGTTAATTAAAGCTACAAACGAGATTTTCTTTTTGTGTTTTGATGTTTGATTCACATTAATGACTCGGACAGCAGTGAGTATATTAGCCTGATGTCACTCTAAGAGCTAATTCACGGATCACATGTTTCCCCAATTTAATGATATGCATCTGTTTTCTTTCCCAGTTGTTTACGCTTACGCAAGCCATAAGCGACTCTTTACATGGATACTCAACGAGACGGGCATGTGTATGTGTCAGTTCAAGCTCAAATAGACGAGTCAACAATGTTCCCTTTCTTGACATCGCTTATCTTGCAATACAACACATCGCAAAATCTATGCTACTGTAAAAAGATAAAAGTGCAGCCCTAAATAAGGCCTGAAACTGATCTGAGAATATCATAATTCATGTGCTTTACACGTTCGGGTCACTTCCGATCTGTGCCACATGGGAAGAAAAAATCGCAATTCCATGTAATGTAAATGCAGCCTTAGACACTGAATAAAGCCCTATTCGAACGGGATTAGTATTATCTGTGATTTAGAAATTACCCCACCACAACTGAGTTTCGTGCTTGGAAATGTCTTGTCGTTATAGGTCTAGCTGAATGATCATAAACAGAATAAAGTTCCTTACCGCATGCTGTTGTACATGTCATTCATTTCCATCTAACCATTCTTTTTGTTTTCGCTCTTCTGATGATTTTTTAGCCTAATCTTTCCGCCAATTGTATAGTTGTGGTGTAGGTATAGCGATATGACCCAGCATATCAAATTACTATCAAAACACTCCAACGCAGCCTCCATTCTTCGCAAAAGATGGATAAAAAGGCGCACAGGATAAAAAACCTTGGAAAAATTATATACGACCTGGCAAAATCACAGAGATGCCGATTCGCGTGGGACTAATATTATCACAGGACCTCTGTGTACGGCGAAATATAGTAGGTCATTTGCGGGAGAATTTTTACTTTACAAATTACAGACATGGCCGATTCGCACGGGATTAGGATCACAGACAATCTCCGCGATTATTACAAATGACTAGAGGTCACCAGATAATACTTATCCCGTGCAAATAGGGCTTAAGATTGCTCCCAGCACTACAACCACACAATCCCCTTGTGAAAAAAGAAGTACACTTTAATATACTTTTCAAAAGAGTATTCATACGGAATAATATAACTGAAAAAATGTGTTCAGTTATGTAATTAAAGGTGCAGTGTGTGATTTTTAGCGGCATCTAGTGGTGAAGTTACGAATTGCAACCAACAAAAGTTACGGTGGCCGACAGGAAAATATGTCGTCGTCTGAGACAGCAGCCAGTTCAGCAATGAGGTTTCTTTACAAGGATAAATTAAGAAATTATAGCTAATACAAATATAACAGTTCATTAAGTAAGTCTTTATACACCACTGAAAACTTCTTTTTCAAGGTAGTGAGGAAACGCGCTCTGTAGCGCTGTGTGTTCGCTGTCGGCTACGCTAGAAACATGACCACACAATATGTCGACCTCCATAGAAGGGGGCGCCCGCGGTTATGTAGATATAAATGTCTCATTCTAAGGTAATAAAAACATAACGGTTCATTATGCAAGGTCTTCGCACACCACTGAAAACATAGTTATGGATCTTATATTGCATTTCTGTCAATAGATCCTCAGAAATATTACACATTGCACCTTTAAAGGAAAAGTTATACATGCATGTTATGTACAATTAAATTAAAATATATGATGAAAAAATAATTATAGTGTTCATTTATATTAATTACAACTGTAAAAAAATAATGGTTCGACATTAAATTTTTAGTACATTGAACAGATTGGTTTAATCAACAGAAACTCAAAATATTATGTTATCTGGACAACTTTAGACCCATTTATGTAGGACTTAAGTACATCTTTATATGTAATTTCATAATAACTCAAACAAGAAATCTATGTGCTTTAGTTCTTTAAAGAAAAAGACACAATGATTTAAAATACTTTAAAGTAAAACTTTTAATTTGACATTATTAACAATGCGGATGCTTTGTGTAAGTGTACTTAAGAAACAAAGTCGTGAAACTGTACTCTCTTTAAGTACACTTACAGTAAGTGGACTTTATTTCATATATTATCTGAAAGTACAGTTTAAAAAATATATGTTTAAGATTAAGATATATTAGGATATTATATCCGGAGTTTCAGAACATTGGATCAAATGTTTTTGAGCTATTAAAAGGCCCTGGGGTCCCTCAGATATCAAATAGAAAATGATGGTTAAGGCAATTGCTCATTTGTAATCACTTTTGATAGACCAATCTGTTAAATGACTAAATGTAAATGCATTTGAAACTAATCTGACTTTAAGCTTATATGGTTTCTCTCACTTGTGTTCAGATGTCTCCATCTTTAGACATCAAAACAAACTGTTGCTGATAATAACAGAAGCAGAATGTGAACAAAAAGAGCGTCTCATATCTACCTCTTCACCAAAATGTGCCGTGCTATCAGTGTGTGTGCGCTCTTACCTGCACTTCACAGCGTGTGGGAAGGAAAGACCAGTTCAGGATTGGCACAATTTTTAAGAGAGTGTGGGTGAGCTGAGCACAACACAGCGTTCACATTATCTGTGCTCAATAATATCTTAGCTTTCAAAGAATAGTTTCAGAATTCAAACGCTCTCGGCATACAAAAAAAAGCAACAGATTTGTTGGCACATAAAAACAGTTCAAGTGTGTAAACAGAGCTGATTTTGCTATTGCAATTATGGAAAAAAGCAGCAGCTCTTATCTGAGCCAGGAAGTACACGCAAGCATCATGATGATGCAGGATCATTCTGCAGGAGAAAATTATTTAAGAGCAACTTTGCAACTAAAGCATTTGCATACACTTTCATGCAAACACCTGCAGTGATTGCGCATTTGCGCATTTAAACACAAATCTGCCATTTACCAGCCGATGGGTCATTTATACCTGAATTTTAAATTTGAAAATATGCCACTAAATACTCTTATCATACACACTGATGGAGGCATCAAGCTAGCAATCTTTATGTCGGATCTTTCACACAAACATGCGTATACCCACACCTACAGGCATGTTTAGACAAGGTGTCCCGTTGATAACTTGCACTGACCTTGTTTTTGGTTGTCATATAAACAGATATTCTTTGATTATGTAACTGTGTGTTGCATAACACACACTAGGATGACCAATCAGGTATGACAATGCAATGTATTGTGGTTCTGCACTGATTCTGCAGGGGTAATGAAACTGTTCAGACACTCCAGCCTGTGAAGAAGAGGGCCAGTGACGCACTTGAATGACTCTGTTGTGCCCTTAACTACTTCACAATCACAAGTGGCCACCCTTCCCTACAGAGAGAAACTGCAGCTGCAATTTCTGTCCGCACAGACATGGAACTAAAATATAGGAAAATGTGGAGAAGAACTTGATGACAAAAGGGCTGAAGAATAACATTCACATCTTAATAGTCCTTACAATTACACACTAGCTCTGTTCCAAAACATAGCGACCCGTCTCACTGCCCATCACGAATCAGAATCGCCCTAAAGAGACGGCCCACCTTCGTATTCTTTTAAAAAGAGTAGTTATAAAGACATTATATACACTCACCTAAAGGATTATTAGGAACACCATACTAATACTGTGTTTTACCCCCTTTCGCCTTCAGAACTGCCTTAATTTTACATGGCATTGATTCAACAAGGTGCTGAAAGCATTCTTTAGAAATGTTGGCCCATATTGATAGGATAGCATCTTGCAGTTGATGGAGATTTGTGGGATGCACATCCAGGGCACGAAGCTCCCGTTCCACCACATCCCAAAGGTGCTCTATTGGGTTGAGATCTGGTGACTGTGGGGGCCATTTTAGTACAGTGAACTCATAGTCATGTTCAAGAAACCAATTTGAAATGATTCGAGCTTTGTGACATGGTGCAGTATCCTGCTGGAAGTAGCCATCAGAGGATGGGTACATGGTGGCCATAAAGGGATGGACATGGTCAGAAACAATACTCAGGTAGGCTGTGGCATTTAAACGATGCCCAATTGGCACTAAGGGGCCTAAAGTGTGCCAAGTAAACATCCCCCACACCATTACACCACCACCACCAGCCTGCACACTGGTAACAAGGCATGATGGATCCATGTTCTCATTCTGTTTACGCCAAATTCTGACTCGACCATTTGAATGTCGCAACAGAAATCGAGACTCATCAGACCAGGCAACATTTTTCAAGTCTTCAACTGTCCAATTTTGGTGAGCTCTTGCAAATTGTAGCCTCTTTTTCCTATTTGTAGTGCAGATGAGTGGTACCCGGTGGGGTCTTCTGCTGTTGTAGCCCATCCGCCTCAAGGTTGTGCGTGCTGTGGCTTCACAAATGCTTTGCTGCATACCTCGGTTGTAACGAGTGGTTATTTCAGTCAAAGTTGCTCTTCTATCAGCTTGAATCAGTCGGCCCATTCTCCTCTGAACTCTAGCATCAACAAGGCATTTTCGCCCACAGGACTGCCGCATACTGGATGTTTTTCCCTTTTCACACCATTCTTTGTAAACCCTAGAAATGGTTGTGCGTGAAAATCCCAGTAACTGAGCAGATTGTGAAATACTCAGACCGGCCCGTCTGGCACCAACAACCATGCCACGCTCAAAATTGCTTAAATCACCTTTCTTTCCCATTCTGACATTCAGTTTGGAGTTCAGGAGATTGTCTTGACCAGGATATTTTGTCTTTGAAATATGGTTAAAGCGTAGGCCTACCTTTTTCATTAATCTTGTAGTAAATGCAAGTAGCCTATATACTTTTAAGATTTGAAGTACACAACAAGTGCACATTTAATTCAATTAAGTACACTTAATTCCACTCTGTGTGGAAATCCTTAGACATGTTTGTGAAGATTGTTTTGTTTCCAGCGTGCATCTCCCTCAGACTGTAAACGAAGCTCGGGCGCACCAGACACACGTCAGCTTGTCATACGTCAGCAGCGTCACTGAACGTGGATTGACAACAGAACCGGAAGACAATACAATGCTGAATAAAGTCGTAGTTTTTGTTATTTTTGGACCAAAATGTATTTCCGATGCTTCAAAACATTCTAACTAACCCACTGAGGTCACATGGACTACTTTGATGATGTCTTTATTGCCTTTCTAGACAAGGACAGTATACCGTTCATACATTTTCAATGGAGGGACAGAAAGCTCTCGGACTGAATATAAAATATCTTAAACTGTGTTCTGAAGATGAACGGAGGTCTTACGGGCTTGGAGCGACATGAGAGTCATAAATGACATCGTTTTCATTTTTGGGTGAACTAATCCTTTAATATTTAATTTATTTTAGTAACACATTTTTAAATTGATAGACTATAGCTAGCTATTTGCTAGCAGTAGCACATATTAGCATCTTAAATGCTAAAATGTACATGCTCCTTCAACCAAATCAGTAGAAATAATTATATCGATCCACAGCCAAACAAAATGCTCCACTCTTCTCCACAATGGTAACCCACTGTAATTTAAATGGATCTAATATATACCCAATGTAGTTGAACATTAAACACAATTACACACTATCAAGTCTTCCCCTTTTCTAATTTTCTCAACAAAACAAAAACATAAAATAACACTTAATTTTAACATTTATTCTATCTTAATTAAAAGCATGCTGGGAACTAACAAGCACCACCCAGTTTCAGTTAATGCAACATAAATCATTAATGTAATCCAACACAAATGGATTAAGTAAACTTAAATTTTACATATATTTAAGCAGATTGAAAACAATCAAATTAAGTTAGGGCAAATTGGCAGTTGGCGTCGCACTATACTGCCACCTTCTGGCTGGAAGAATTCTTTACTTAACATAAATGGTTTGTGTTTGGACAACGCGTTAGGATTTTGTACTGTTAAGTTGAGATATTATTATGTGGACCTTAATAGAAAAAAAAAAACAATTCAATTAAAAAAACACAATTATTATAAGTAAACTGAATATACATATATTATGTAAAGTGCACAACCTTCCTCGTTCAGTGTAGATTCATTTAACACATAGATACATTTATGCCTCATCAGCAGTTTCTGTGTTTCTATGGGCCGCTATTCATGAAGCCGTCCGCCATACTGGAACGGTCAAAGCCGGTCCGTGAACATTTCGAGAGCAAGTTGACTGAGCATCCATAGACGCATGTATGAATATCTATATCAACAAAAGACTTAAGCAACAGCTAACACAACATTTAAGAGTTACCATAGTAAAAGTGAAAAAGCACCATAGTTTAAACCGTAGTTGTATTGAGTTAATACATAAAAACACAAGCCAACACATTCTCACCTGTGAAAGGTTATCCCATTTCTTCAGGAATTTAAATCTCAGGCGGGTTCACAACCAAGCTGCGCAAAGCTGTGTTCGAAATCTCATTATTCACTATTCCCTACATTAGTCCACTAATATAATCCACTTGAAGGAGTGAATGAATTCAGACACTGAGTGCGCAGGAAGTGAAGCCGCTTTTGCATAGTTTGTGCTTACTGTTTAACCAGACAGCAACAGTGTCGGCCCAGATCCGGTCCACATCTGGTACACATGGAATCCACACGTACCAGATGTGGGCCGACGCTATGTTGCTGTCTGAGTAGTAAATAATCATTTAAAACTTAGCAAACTGGCACCTCCAGTAGTAAGATTAAAAGATGATTAACTATGTCATGGAATCTATGTATAAACCTCAATTAAACAGTTGAATAATCAGTTAACAAGTAATTTATAACTGTATGTTATTACGCTGTAGCCTCATTGAACCAGCGGTTTGGAAAATCAATGGATGGATGATTCAGCTGCTGGCGCCATCTTCTGGTCAGACGCGGGAATTAATTTAGCATGCGACTCTCACAGTGCATTATGGGTATTCTCTAGCCGTTGAACATACGATTGTAAACTCGTTAATGCTTTGCATTGAGGGATTGATTGAGTGCACTCGGTAACGTCCACTATGGTTTCAGACATCACTACAAATGTCTGTCCTCTCAAATAGTGCTCTATTTAAGGGTATAGGGGGCGATTTCAGACACAGCCTTACTGTGAGTGACGACACGCTGACCGACGACGTGTCTGGAGCGGTCGAATGTAGCATCTACCTATAGACCTAATGTGCCAGAGAAACAAGCAATCAGCCATGTGAAGAATTTTGTCTTTGAACTTCCGTTTTTGCGGTAGCTCTGTGTGTGTCTATGTCTAGATGTCGAAGAGCATTTAGCTGCATGGTGAAGTGGATTCACTTATTGTAGAGTTACTGAAAGTTATCATGAGCATTGTAATGTTTAAAGCAGATGTCATAACAAATGTCAGTAGACTGTGAAGTTTATAAAACAAGCGGTTCATTCAGAAATCCGTAAGATCTTACGTTCATGCTGTGGAAATACAAAACAGAATGCTAAAAAGGGGCATAAGGTCTATACATATCTGTGATTGAACATATCTGATTTCATAACAAATGGATAATTACATAATTGCTTGGACATGCTAGCATGTTGCTAAGCTAACGGTATAGTTCTAAGAAGCATAAAAGCAAACGTCACACACAAATATTTTGTATAAAAATCTTCTTTATTATCGTACTGACTATTTCGTTGTCTATACAACATTGAATGAAATAGTACATTTATCATTATTCTCCCACTTTGTCCACCATTTTGCATGTATCCATGGATCATGTGCAATCTATTGAGAGATTGCCTGTCAGGAAATAACAGGTAAGAGTCTTAACATCTAGAACAGTCTTTGTCTATGTTGCGTAGCCTACATGTGATGCCTTCATATATGCAACCTCCAATTATGAGTCTGATTTATGAAAGCTGTTTGTGCATGGTTTGCATCATTCATTTGAATGACACCAAAAGTTCACCTCTCGCGAGGTATTTTTTGCTGTATTGGGCTACTGAGGCCTTGCAGTCTGGCAGTGTATTCGGGCCCTGACAAATCTCCAGATGTTCCTTCCTCTGTGAAGCTCTGAGTAATGAATATGACTCAAAAAAGGCAGCTCCCCCACTTCAAATAGAAACAATATCCATAAAGCAGAAAGCGAACATACGGCCATCATGTACATGTAATTTGCCTCAGCGCTTCACTCTCCCTGTAAACAGACCTCGCTCACACTGTCACGGAGTTAATCGCCCTCTTCAGGCTGTGCGAGGTATTGCTACAGATATCCGGGTGATGACTTCACAATCACTTATGCTCAGAGGAAAATTGGGTTACACTTTATTTTAAGGTGTCATTGTTACAGTTTCAAGTCAGCTTCATTTATATAGCGCTTTTAACAATATAGATGGTTTCAAAGCAGCTTTACAGTGATAATAGGAAATTAAAGTAACAGAGATTGTTTTGGCTTTACAGCAGCTCTAGAGTTAAGTTATTGTCCAGCTAAAGTTAGTTTTGATTGATTCGCTTCCGTCACAACGATCACTGTAATATTAGTGTAATATTAATTAACGTAATGTTAATTAACTACATTTACTTACTATAGGGTTTGGTTGAGGGTTAGTTGCATGTAATTATGCATAATTTACTGTTATTACTATGGTAAGTACATGTAACATATGTAACAAGGTCACTGTAAAATAAAGTGTTACCAAAAATTGTATCTTAAATATAGAATCTCTAAATTGAAGAGGCTCACTTTAAAAGTTTAGCTGATATACCCTTCTAAGTGAGTTCATAAGTGTTACATTCAACTTTGAAAGTGCACTAAATTCTGTAAAAAAAAATTCTTTAACTTTATTGACTTTCTGGACAAAGAGCAGATTTGGTTATCTGAAAACAAGGTTGCTGTTCGTCATCTGACCTTGTCCTTGTCTCCATATGCTCTCCATTAAATCTTGCCAATGAAAAATAAGATTTCATTTCATTTTATTTAATACTTACACAAAATATCTAGTGGTGATATTTAAAAAAAAAAAAAAAAAAAAAGAATCCCGAAAGGAATTTTTTCTTCAAAAAATCAGACAAAAATGTGGAAATCGCATAGAAATGCAGGGTGAGAGCTGAATATAATTCAGGCTTGTGTGAATCCAAAGATGAAGATATTGTTTCTAGTGTTGTATTTACATGCACTCATGTATGTTCTTACGTGTGAACATATACTTGTGCTCATGTTGCGTGTCAAGAATGAGGATGAAGATATAAAATGGCCCCCTGGTCTTCCAGTCTCTTAAGAACCTGACCCTCTTGGCTGAGATCATGGTAGGAATTCTGAAACAACAAGAGCATCCAGTAAAGCAAAGCAATGTTACACCGTCTTAGAAGAAAAGGTTCTTTATAAAAGGGTTCTGTCAGGCAGAACCTTTTATGGGTTGTCATCATGGGATCATTTTATAGAATTAGTTTTAATTAATTGGTAACACTTTTTTTCGATAGTCCACTTCACAGCTCTGCAACTTTGCAACTACATGTCACCTAGCAGTCATTGGAGTAGCATGCTTACTATCTGCTAACACTTTATTTTGATGCTCCTCAACACACGTTCTACTGACTACAAGTAACTTTGCAACTACATGTCAACTTATTCTACTAACCCGAACCATAACAGTCTACTAATACTCTGATAAGTTGACACGTAGTTGTAAAGTGACTTATTATCAGTAGAATGTCTGTTGATTAGCATAAAAATAAAGTGTTAGCAGATATTAAGCAGAAAGTCTACTAATTCTCTAATGAGAGTCAGTTGACATGTAGTTGAATGTCTGAAGTGGACTATTGAAATAAAGCCCTTTTTTTTTCATAAAAAAAAAACAAACCTTCATGGACTTCATTGTTTCTTTTCCATAATAGTGAATGGGCTGTTTCTGGTTTCGGGACTCTGGATATCCGAATCCAGCGACGTGCACAACGTCACAGTAGTTTAATGCCACAAATACTGCCAGAATACCAGTGGTGGGATGGATTGGTTTCTGATGGAGAAACAGAGGAAACAGAGGAAGTGCTGTTTAGATAACGTCTGTCTAATAGTGTTTGTCCTCCTGCAGGGGGCGGCTGAAGACAGCTTTAACTTTCCTATGAGTCTTTAAGCACTTGGATTTTAGCCCAAGTCATCTATATGAATCTATAACCGATTTAATTAACCTTTTTCTATGCAAATAAGTCCAATCAAATGCTATCTCTCCACTGAGGTCCACCTGGAACCAAGAAACCTGACATAATGGCTATTTTTGAAAAAAGAATGAGCTCTATGATATTATGTCCTGCACAAACCTTAATAGGACGTCAACATACATGTAGGACGACATTTTTTATGAGGTTTTAAACTCCTCGTAATTTTGCAAGCATTGTAAAAACGTTGAACACACACTTACGCTGCAATAAACCACTTAAAATGTGAATTTTTGCCAGAAATCACCTTTTGTGTGAAATTTCTGCTTAGTGGAACGCTATGGAAAGTAATGCATCTTGGCTTTTTCCAGCCCTGACTGCTTAAGTTGCATCTATCTCTCTTTTTCCAAGTCATTAGCTTTTCCGCATTGCTCCGTGATTTCCGTAGCTACTGATCCGTTCAGTCCCACACAAAATATCCCCCCTAAACACACTTGTATACATCTCCTCAAAGATGCAAATCTCAGCCTCCATTTCAACAACAGTGCCTCCATTTTCACATCATGTTCAAATTAAAAAAAGAGACTTCCTACTTCCTTCTTCTTGTTAATGGTCTTTCCTTTCCAAATGGGGCTGTAAACATTTGGCACTGTGCTCTGAGTTACTCACATACAACATTTACAAATATCAAACTTGATAAGATTTAAATCATAAAACATATGGACTCAACATTAAAGACAGAATTTTGCTTGTCAAATAGTAGTAAAATATGTTCACAGATGAAATACTGTCATGAACTATAACTGTAGAAGAACTGACTTCATATATCTACTATATATTACCAAAATAACAGTACATTAAAAGTCAAAATGGCTCAGAAAAAATAATTAGTATAAGAATTAGAATTAAATTAGAATCAGGACTAGCATCACTTGGTTATATTTTAAAATAATAATATCAATTTTTTTAAGTGTCCAAATAATGTTTTTAGCCCTGTAAATAATAATTTGTGTGCCTTGTAAATGGTAATAATAATAATAATAATAAATAAAATAATAATACCCACTACCCTACAGAGAATAAGTGGTTTGGAAAATGGATGGAATTATAATATTAATAATAAAAACAGGGCTAGATTGTATTCTATGGATAATTAAAAAAAATTGAAATAAACATAAAATAAACAACAACAAAAACTAAACTGACCCTTTAAATAGTTTACTAATGTAAACATTTTTTTTTAATAAATGGCCTGGTATTAAGTAACAGACTAGCTTAATGATTTAGTTCTAGTTATTTTCCATTCTATTGTTCTGCGTTTAATTTTAGAAGCCAGCGGATCTGCTAGCATTTCCCCTTGAAAGCTCTCTCTCTCTCTCTCTCTCTCTCTCTCTCTCTCTCTCTCTCTCTCTCTCTCTCTCTCGCTCTCTCTTTCTCTCTCTCTCTCTCTCTCTCTCTCTCTTCTCTCTCTCTCTCTCTCTCTCTCTCTCTCTCTCTCTCTCTCTCTCTCTCTCTCTCTCTCGCTCTCTCTTTCTCTCTCTCTCTCTCTCTCTCTCTCTCTTTCTCTCTCTCTCTCTCTCTCTCTCTCTCTCTCTCTCTCTCTCTCTCTCTCTCTCTCTCTCTCTCTCTCTCTCTCTCTCTCTCTCTCTCTTTCTCTCTCTCTCTCTCTCTCTCTCTCTCTCTCTCTCTCTCTCTCTCTCTCTCTCTCAACACAAAGAATGAGAGTATGTAGACTGAGCGGTTTGTTGGTAGTACAGTGAGTGTCCAGGTTAAGAACTAGTTTGACTAAAAACATCACTCTCTGTTTCAGTCTGTTTTTTTGACTAATAGCTCCAGAAGCGAGCGTGGATGTGCACGTGTGTTTCCCCCATGTTTATTGACAGAGTACGGCTCTGTTTGCCACCCTCTCAAGCATGACGTCTCTGTGATTCTGGCTGTCGGCCCAGAGATTGCAGGGGTCCCTGTCAGCGAGGAACACGGGAGGACAACCTTCTTAAGCAGCCCGAGGAATATAAAGAAGTAAATCTGTTGCACGTGTGTCTGCGGTGTCCGGCCCAATCACAGCCCTCCAAACAAGCTCAATACAGATATATGAAAGATATATGTAGAGGGGTGTGCCTCCAAAAGATACAAAAGTACACAGAGAGGAAAGAGGATGTATGTGTTTCTTTGTGAGAGAGAGAGAGAGAGAGAGAGAGAGAGAGAGAGACAGAGAGAGAGAGAGAGAAAGAGAGATAGAGAGAGAGAGAGAGAGAGAGAGAGAGAGAGAGAGAGAGAGAGAGAGAGAGAGAGAGAGAGAGAGAGAGAGAGAGAGAGAGAGAGAGAGAGAAGAGTTTGGTTGGGACAAAGCACTGAGCTTGTTTTTGCATTCTTGTATTTACTTGCTGTTTCTAGCCTTCGATAACATGTACCAAAAATAAACTTCTAATCATAATTCTTTGTAAATATCTGTGGCTGTACCAGGATACTTGAGGTCTTTGTATGGATAATTGACCATAAAAAAAACGTTTCACAATAACAAATATCTTGGCTCTCACAAAAACAACAAGCAGAATCCAAAATTAACACATGTGAGTGAAACTTGGCTCTGGTGAGGTAAATGTTTGCCAATTGGCTAGTAATTGTATTAGAAACAGCACAGCACATCTGTAAGAATGATAGTCTGACCTTACTCACAGCAAACCAAATGCAAAGCCATACACTACAATTCAAGTGTTTGGGGTCAGTAGTTTGACCCTCTTTTGTTTAGTTTTTTTAAGGAATTGATAATTATTCAGCAAGGATGCATTAAATTAATCAAAAGGGACTGTTTAGACATTTATACTGTCAAAGAAGATTTCTATTTCAAATAAATGCTGTTCTTTTCACTTTTTAGCCTGACGGATGACAGACTTCCTCCTCAAGAATGGCAACATCGACAGCTCTGTGCAGAAAGCAGTGGTTAAACAGTGGTTCCCTTTCGAAAGCTACAATCGATGCTTCGTTGCTCAGCGCATTGGGAACGTCTTTAATCGTGACCAGCTGAATATTGTGTGTAACACGTCGATAGAATTGACCCGGAGGTAATATAGCCTCGGTCGATGACGTCATCGGCGCGCACCCGCAACACGAGGCTATAAATAGATGAGCCGCAGGTGCATCGTCAGGTCTTTTGTCTTCAGACCATTCTGTGCATGTGTGAACGCAAACACTCTCTCTATCTCTCATCTGTTCTCAGATCTTTGTTAGGAGTTAGTTTTGTCAGGCAGTGTGCAGAAAATTTCTCATTTCTCAAAATCTTTTTCTCTCACGCTACATCAAAGAGTTTTTGAAAGTTAAAAAAGAGGAGAAATGAGCCAAGAAAATAGTAAGCGTTGTGTTCCTCCATGCTCCCGTCCCATGTCTGAGCTGGATACACACGATTACTGTTTTGTTTGTTCGGATGAAGAGCACGCGTTTCTGGCTATAGAGAAGGGCGGGTGCGAGCATTGTGACCAGCTCACGGTTAAAATGCTTCGATCCCGTGTGAACTATTTCCAGTCCGCACCCGCATTACCATCGTGGGGCTCTCGTATGGATCTGCATGACGAGCAAGAGACGGGTCCGTCCCTTTCACTTGCTGCGTCACCAGATCCACGCATCCCTTCTTGTGATTTCGAAGCGCGCTCCGGTGCTTCTTCGGTTCACGAGGGGGATGTTGTATCTCTTGGGTCTTCGGACCGCGAGCAGCCAGCCTCTGAGCGTTCCTCTCGTGAAAAGAGATCTTTCGAGGAATTGCTCGAGGTGGTTACTCGCTCGGTGGCCCGATTACAGCTTGACTGGCCAGGCGAACAAGAGACCCCCAAACAGTCTAAGCTAGGGGATAGGTTTCTGTCCGGTGGCAGGGAGGAGGGACCAAAACATCAGTCTTTCCCCTTTTTCGAGGACCTCCATGACGAACTATTTAAGTAATGGAGTAAACCATATACTTCTCGCATCTTTGTACCCTCGACGTCGACTTTTTCGACTATGGTGGGTGCGTAGTCGCGGGGGTATACGGAGATGCCGCAGGTTGAAGAGACGCTCGCAAGCTATCCCTCGCCTGAAGCAGCATCTTCGTTAAAGAAACCTACCCTCCCCACGAAGCCGTGCAGAACAACATCAGCGCTCGTGGGAAAAGCTTATCAAGCTGCAGGTCCGGCTGGTGCTGCGCTGCACACTATGGCAGTGTTACAGGCGTACCAGGCTGACCTGTTGATGGACTTGAGTACTATCGATGAGGAAGTGTTTTCTGAACTACGCAGAGCCACAGATCTATCTCTTCGCGCGACCAAGCAAACGGCCCGTGCCATCGGTCGTTCTATGTCCGCTTTGGTCAGCACGGAGAGACATCTCTGGCTCAATCTCACTGGTATCGGGGATAAAGATCGTGTGTTTTTGTTAGACTCTCCGGTCTCACCATCGGGAGCATAATACAGCGAGGGAGAAGAAACACATGAAACTATATGCAACTATATATTTTTTCTAACAGGGTAGTAAAAGTTTAGCTGGCTAATATGAGCTGTTACTGTGGCTGAGCTGGTTAAAGCGTAAAGCCTTGTTTAAACTGGACGCGTCCGCATGAGCCCAAAGGTGCGTGCGGCAAAAATGGCATGATTGTAACAGCGCGCGCGCCTCGCATCCCCTAGACACCATTTACTACAGACAATAGGCTTTTTTTCTCTGATTTTGAAAACTCTTTGCGATCGACTTAAAATGCTTCCAAGACCGACTTGATCGACGGGTTGGTGATTCCTGTAACGTTGTTTTGCGGTCAATGACTAGAGTACTAATCAGCTGATTTACGAACGTAACCAGCACATTTATCTCCACATAGCAAAGCCATAACACAGCGAGGGAGAAGAACTAAGTTACATGAAACAATCCAACTACATATTTTACACCACTGACAAGGGAAAAGTCACTACTCACGGTGTTTATGGCTAGCTTCTAGCTTTCTGCGGCTTCTCTGTCAAGGTAGTGACGAAACGCGCTCTGTAGCGCTGTTTGTTCGTGTTCGGCTACGGTAGAAACATGACGACACAATATGTCGACCTTCATAGAAGGGGGTGCCCGCGGTTATGGAGATATAAATGTCTCATTCTAAGGTAATAAAAACATTACAGTTTATTAAGTAAGTTCTTTATACACCACTGAACACATAGTTATGGATCTTATATTGCATTTCTGTTAATAGATACTCAAAATTTTTACACATTGCACCTTTAATTGTATTCTTTTTTTGAACATGTGTTTGTACTTGTTTTTGCTTATCGTATCCTATCTCATGTAAATAAAACAAAAAAGCCTGCACACTGCTGCACAAATAGCCTAGATATTTTATTCGTTTTGTTAAAGCATTGATTTTTCTTTTGCTATAGATATTTGACATTTCAAAATAAAAAGCAAATGCTAATTATTACCCGAATGTAAAAAAAAAAAAAAAAAAAAAAAAAAGAACCAATAAGAATACCGTTAAAGTACCGGATCGATAAGCAGTATCGGTAAGAGTAGTAATACCGTTAAAACCTTAATGATACCCATCCCTAGTAATGATGCAGTATAAAATGTTCGCAGTCACCGTTCAAAGTCATATGGGTTTGGGCACCATAATAAATGCATTCTAAAAAATGCATTAAAACATCTCGACAGCGCTTTAACTTGGCAAGAAGTTCTGGAAAAACTGTGCCCAGATCTTTTCCCCTCCCTTCTCACCTGTCTAACGGTGATCGTGTCGACTGACCTGAAGATAACCACTAAAATGTTGGTGGAGGATACTCAAAACTATTGAGGACGTCCTACAATTTGACCCTAAAAAAGTGGTTTCTTTTAAATTAAAAAAAGTGTTTTAGGTGGACAGATCAATACAGTACACAGAACATGTAGGATGTTGGAAAATAATGTATTTTCTGTTAACCAAATGCTTTTTAATATTCACCATTACTTCAATGCAAGTGAACATGCTCGCCGTTATTTGTTGCTTAGTGACGTGTGTGTTCAAGTAAGCCAGAAATCCGTAGATTCTGCGCAATGCACTGTATTTTATATATCATGAGGACTCACGAGTTGCGTATTTGCACTAAATCCGCGCAGATTTGGTTCCAAAGTTAATTTTTACCCTTATTTGGCTAGTTGGAGGGTGTTAATTTCAATCCCTGAATGTTGCACTCCTGTTTGTCATTGTGCACGAAACTTCACGCCAATAAATCATCAGAAATATTGCTGACTTGTGCGTCTCAAGCGCCCTCTTTGCGTTAGTCCTACTGTGGTACTATGTAAAAAAATATATATTTTTTTACATTGAATCTTGAAAAAAAAAATATAGACCTACCTACCGACCTTTTTTTTTTTTTTTTTTACTGCAAACCAAAATATTTTTAAGGATTGGCCTAATTATGACCCAAATCTGGCTCTCTGTACTTCACATGTAACGGAGGAAAGCTTTCACAATCTTTGCGAGCTCAATGCATGATTCACACATCGGCTTGTCCTGAAAGATGGAGCAGTTCCAACTTTAAAAACAGAAGCTTTTGTTTACGAGCCACAACCTGTAAGTATGATTTATTTTTCGTCGATGTGTTTTCCTGTAATAGTCGTATTGTTAATTGTACGTTGTAGCAAGGAAGGAAACAAATGACAACGCTGTTTGGCTGTTCTGGTTTATTAAATGCTCATTCATACTTTACGTTATCCGACAAACACCTAATGTTACAAATTTTTTTTTTATCTCAACAGCGAACTTGGAATTAGTGTAAATTATTCTTTGATTAGAGCTTTTATGTTTATCTACATGCTTGTTTATCTACAGGCATGCTAAACATGGTTCTGTGTTTGATTTGGCAGCCGATGTTTAGTGTTTGTTTTGGGTTAATAGTTCTGTCGACAGATATTTTGTCTACAATCGTTCTAAAACTACAAAAGTTATGGTGGCATACAGTCAGAAACGATCACTATAGATCCAGTCTTTACTCAAAAAAAATCCCTTTGAGGACTGTAGTATAATTTGTTAGAACGATTATATGAAATTCTTGTTTATGAAGCTTATTTTTTGTAATTCTATAATAATTAGTACAATTACTGTAAATAACAGCGTATCTAAAAAGTAATGATAGAACAACAAAAAACAAACCTTTCTGAAACGTCGTTTAACAGCCGTTCTTGAGCAGGTTCTGCTCGATCATCTTCACTAACGTTTCCCCGGGTCCGATTGGTTTTATTGACCCCATTGTTTACAATACACCAAAGCACAAAGTACCGTTAAAGGTAAGGGGCGTGACGTTTCCGGTAAACGTGCACTTGACGGTTAACGAATCACAACACACTGGGCCAGCTAACCAATCTGAGCCCATTGCATAGTTTTGAGGGACTGGCTTCATAGAACCAGGAAACCATTAGACCGTTTTTACAAGGAGGGGCAGAGCAGTGTAGAATAAAGGTAAAATATATGAAAAATAATGCAATTTTTAAAAAACGAAGCATGAACATATATGTTACAGTTCACCCCACAAACACAATCAAGCCTTCGAAAAAATGCGTTTTACCATCCCTTTAAAGGGATCATGAACTGCATTGTTTTATTGTTTCATAATATTCCCTGGGGTGCACTTATAATGTTAGTTTGATTTGTACATCAAAAATTGTCATAATTTAGAAATAAAAGGCATTTTTCCTACCCTGATTTTATCCCTCTGATTTGAACGCTCTGTTGGAAGGGGCGTGTCTGCTGTGAGACCTCAGTGTAAACGCCCACTGCTATGATTGGCTAACAGCTCTGCATATGAAATAGCCGGTATTACATTTGGAACTCTCTCGAAAACTTTTAGCCCGTTTTTACTATTACAGCTCTCAATGTTAACTACTCGTGAAACGTGATAATTATAGCATTACAATTAGATCTATGGCATTATATTTAGATCGTGGCATGAAAGGTTGCAGTGATGAGCATAGCCAATCACAGACATGTATGCAGCGATCTTGTTATGGCAACTCGATTTCTGCACATCAACGAATGCTTTCGTCATAACTAACAGTGCAAACACAATGTAAATTAGATATTTGTTGATAATTACGGGAGTTTTGGCGCGAGTTCAGAACTCAGTGACAAACACAAGCTGTTTGATTGACAGCTCCAGTGCGTGCTGTTTGATTGACAGCTACTGCTAACCCTACTAAGAAAAACGATATGAAGTTGACCGTTTAGTCACTGGTTTGATTTACTGACAGGATAAAGAACATCTGACTGTAGCTACATGAATCATAACATCAGATATCACTGGTCACAGATCAGGCATTAGAATGAACAGGGTTAAGGCCCGTTCACACCAAGCACGATAACTATAAAGATACCGATAAAGATATAATTCTAAAAATCGTTCTCCATATTAAAGAATAACAGAGTTCGCACCACAACTATAACGATAAAGATATGAGGAACGATATCGTTGGGATCACTTTCAGAACGATTTTTTTCCAGGTGTCGAACGATAAAACACTGCCAGCCAATCAGAATCCATTCTAATTTAAAGGTCTCGCGCATTTAAAATGGCAGATGACATTGCAGAGAAGTTAATCGTCGCGGTACAAAAAAATCTTCCACTGTCCACACGGGTGCGCGCGTGCTTAGAATAAAAAAGACCGTTATCAGTCGTTGGTGTGGACGCATATATAGTTATCTTTATCGTTATCTTTATAGTTATCGTCCTTGGTGTGAACGGGCCTTTACTTACATGTTGTGGCAATACTGTCGAGTCCATATCGTAAAAGCCTGCCAAGCCTGCACTTTTTTGGGGACTGATTTACCGAAGAATCCAGTGAAATGTACCGAATACGAATAAATAATGTTCAACTGAGACATTCACATTGTTGAAAATAAATATCCACATTCCTAGCATTAGGATCCTTCTGAAGGTAATGTTTTTTTTTTTTTAACCCAGTGAGTGACCCTGTGCTCTTCTCTCTTCCTCAAGGACGTTTTCAGTTCTGAAACTTTAAGGATATTGTTATAATATGATGACCTCTTATATGTCAAAACCTCAAGGAAACATTTATTTCTCAGTGCATGACCCCTTTAAGGGAGACAGTTGTTATGTTTTACGTTTTTTGAAGAAATAAATGCAGCATAAGAGAATTATTTTAAAAAACATCTCTTTATGAACATTACAGACACTACAAACATCCTTATACACTCCACATGTAACATGTCATTTTTCATGGGAGTGAATCCATGTGGGAAAAACTGCCCTCTTTCTCACAAATGAGATTAGAGTGGAGCTGGTGTTCTGCTCACTAATGGAGACTTCGAAGTATCAGGATACACCAAATGTCAACTGACTGGAACCTCTCTAATATTTTTTATTAGCATGGAAAATGCAATTCTGCCTTGGGTAACCTTAATGTCAAGAATCCATAGATGATGCATTACAATGCTTTTTGAGTCTCATTACCATCGTTGGTCCCACTTTATATTAAGTGGCTTTAAGTACTATGTACTTACATTGAAATTAATAACTTGATACAATGGACTTACTACGTCACTCACAGTAAGGCTGTGTCTGAAATCGCCCCCTATACCCTTAAATAGAGCACTATTTGAGAGGACAGACATTTGTAGTGATGTCTGAAACCATAGTGGACGTTACCGTGCTGTAATTAATGTATGTAATTACATTTGTAATTACACAGTTGACCCTTCCCTTACACCTTAACCTAACCTTAAACCGACCCATACCACACACACCTGACCTTAAGCTTACCAGTATCACATCTCAATGCAGCAAACGTGTTTTACAATACAACCTGAACACAATAAGTACTATGTACTTACATCGGTAAATAAGTACATAGTACTTAAAGCCACTTAATATAAAGTGGGACCCAATCGTTTCATTACTATCAAATATGCAAGTGCCACAATTTCCATATCTGAAATTATATCCACATCTGTTCTTCCACACTGAGAGCGTTTCGGTAACACTTTACAATAAGGTTCATTAGTTAACATTAGTTTACAACATTAGTTAGCATGAACTAATAATGAACTGCACTTATACAGCATTTATTAATCTTAGTTAATGTTAATTTCAACATTTACTAATACTTTATTAGAATGTTGTTAACATTAGTTAATGCACTGTGAACTAACATGAATGAACAATGAACAGCTGTATTTTTTATTAAATAACATTAACAAAGATAAACAAATGCAGTAACAAATGTATCGCTCATGGTTAGTTCATGTAAGTTAATGCATTAACTAATGTTAAGTAATGAACCTTATTGTAAAGTTTTACCTAGCGTTTCCATAGTGATAAGACATGGTGATAAGTGTTAACATTCCCTGGAGCCTGGCCATGTGTGCAGATCTCACCTGATGTTGGCGTGGTTGCAAAGGAATTTGCAGAAGCTTGCTGGCTGTTAGGCGAAGAAAATATGGGTCCAGGATACGGATCTGACTGGTCCGGCCAAGCCAGATCAGGGGAGGAGGCTTCCAGAAACCCTTTCGAACCTAAACCAGGCATAGAGAGAAAACAGCTCTCGTGATTACTGGGAAATCAGGGGGAAATCTGGCACAGGGTCAAAAAAAAACAAAAAAAAAACTAAGTGAGACGGACTGACCCTCTTCTCGTCATATAGGATCTCTTTGAGCCAGCGGAGGTCATGTTGTTTGAAAGGAACCAGGACTAGCAGAGTGTCCGGGTCATTGTGGATACCCGGATTATAGGAGGCGGATTCGGGATAAAACAGACGCAATGTGGTCTTGTTACCCACATCCTCCTCATAGCCTCTTACTGGGGCGTCATTCAGCCTGACATACAAAGATATGAGGCCATTTATATTAAGGTCAATAAGCATTGATAATAAGTGTGCCATGGCTATAATATCAATGCAATGGACCACAATAATGCAATTTTCAGAGTTGAGAATGTGTCAGTTAAGAAATAATAGCAGAAACAACTTTGTTTTGTGAAATATATTGACTTTGCAGTGTAGTTTGTACACAATTTGTGCTCTGTTGATGAGGAATAGTGGTAAAGCTTGCCAGAAAGCACTACTCATTTAGCCGATTTATGAGGTGATAGGCTAGTGCAGCCAAATTGCATTTCCCGTCATTCCCTATGGAAGCAAGAGAATGCTAAAATACATAATAAAGACAATTACAGACCTGATTTACACCATTTGCCTTGATTTTGTTACACTAGTGCTGAAAAAGCTCCCTGATTTGGCAGTAAGTTAAAAAGAGAGAAGAAATATAAAAATTGCCTAACACATCTATTTTTTTCCAGACAAAATCTGTTCGTACATCAGCTCATAATTACGACTTCTGAGCTTGTAAGTAGGACTTGAACGCTGCAATTCATCTCAGCATAAACTGTGTGTGTGTGTGTGTGTGTGTGGGGGTGTCTGTGTGTGTGTGTGTGTTTGTGTGTGTGTGAGTGTGAGTGTGAGTGTGTGTGTGAGTGTGAGTGTGTGTGTGTGTGTGTGTGTGTGTGTGTGTGTGTGTGTGTGTGTGTGTGTGTGTGTGTGTGTGTGTGTGTGTGTGTGTGTGTTTGTTTCACTCTATGGATTTGGTGCAGACCAGGTGAATTGAATTGTGTTTAGATTACAATAGCTGACATTCTTCAATAGCAAGACATTCTTGAGGCAAAGCCAAGCATGTGATGTAAACAGCAACAATGATAAAGAAAGGAAAACAAATAAATGCAACACAATGGGGGATTAACTGGGAAAACACCCACCATTGAGAAGGGAGGGTGACCTTTTGATTAAATATTCATTAAAATTTCCTAAACTGGAAAGAGCCACACCTTGTGAAAACTTGAACAAAAAAAGTTCTTATTATGGAAATAATGTGTGAACTAAATGTAATGTTTACTGACACTCAAATGCATGTTATTTATAATTAAGTGAAAATGTAGTTCAAATTTATATTGAATGCAATTAGTTTAACTTAGTTTAAGTAGGACTTCAGTACATCTTTATATGTAATTTCATTGTCTTTCAAATATAGTTAAAGTGTTCTGCTGAATTTAGTGACAAGCATTTAAAATAAACTAAAATATATTTTAATGTCAATTCATTGAAACTTGTATGTCATGTATTTAAAGACATTTACAATTACACATCTGTAATGATGAAGTTGCAATTAAGTAAATTTCAAATATATTAACTTTAAATGTAATATCAAATAACCAAATACAGTTAAAATTATAATCAAGTGCTTTACATGTGCTTTAGTATGTTAGTCAACACAACAAAATGAGTGTATTTCTTTAAAGCATGACAAAAGATTATTTTAAAATGCAATTTAAAGTAAAAGTTTATTGTGCCATTATTGCAAAGTACACTTTATAAAAGTGTACTTAAGTGTTTTAAGAAACATAGTAATGAAAGTGTATTCTCTTTTATTTCATTAATATTATATGATTGTATTAATTAATAATAAAAAGTGCAAATTCAAATACAATTAAGCACACTTGTTTTTCAGAAGGGATAATTTAGGAACAAAAACCCATTAGCATATTAAGGGAGGCAATTGTTATGTGATAAAAAATAAATAAATAAAAATGCAGCATAAGAGACTTCTTTCAAAACATCATCAGCTAAAAACCAAAGTGTTACACTCCCTACTCTCCACTGCTTCATGAACGTTACAGACACTACAAATACATCCTTATCAACTAATTTTTCATGGGAGTGAATCCATAGGAAAACCGCCCTCTTTCTCACAAATGAGATTAGAGGGGAGCTGGTGTTCTGCTCACTAATGGAGACTTCGAAGCATTAGGATATGTAACTCAACACCAAATGTCACCCGGCTGGACTCTCCTCCCCCGCCGTGATTAGCTTCTGAGAACACAGCGAGGAGGGAGAGACCATGGAAAAATACACTCAGCCAAATTCTGCCATTTGTTTGAGGCTTACAAGAAATAAAATGGCATTAGTTCATTCCAAGGGCTATAAATCGGCTTGAGAAGCAAAGGTTGAGAAACAGTAGCCAAGCAGCGCTCTAATTGCAGGAGGTATTGAGCCTATTATTTGCCACTCAACAGACTTACAATAAAACAAGAATGCAAAATACAAGCCAGACTAATGGAAAGGCTATCGCTCTGTAGAACGAAAGAAAAATATATTCAACGGATAGATGGAGATGGAAAACGAGATGGAGAGGGAAATTAACTAAAAAGCTCACTAAGCTCAAACTAAAACTTTCTGAGAAATGAAAAAAGAGAATATAAACATAACTTTTTTTAAGAATGAGGACTAGTAAACGGTAAATGAAAGCAGTGTAACAGAAACGTTGAAAGAGGTCACAAAGAGGTGGAGGTGTTTTTTTTTTTTTTTACCTGATCACCACGTCGTATTTGTTAATGATCTCCCCCAGTGAAGTGTTTTTTATGGAAAAGCCGTTTCCAATGACTGCACATGTCCTGCAATCTAAACTGCTGACACAAAAAAGGCACTTTCCATGAATACGGTAAACAATAAGGCCTCAAAAATACTTTTTCAACAAATAATCAGTGAAATGAGGTGTGTATATATATATATACAGGGCTTGACATTAACTATATTGCTCACCAGACACTGTGTCTTGTGGTTTTCCAAAGTTACAAGCCACACAGCATTTGCACTAGCCACAATTTTTACATTGATGACATGGGAAAAAACTGCCATAGAGATATTTTTAATCTGATAATTTGGAAGCAGGTGTATTAGGCTGCTGTCACTTTAAGACCTGACGCACGTATCCATTAAACTGGTACACATGCGTTTTCTTTCTCAACTGTTTGCGTTCACTTAAAACATAGCTGACTTGTTCGATTCGACCGTGAGTGGACTGCGAAGTGGACTTCACAGGGTATTCCGCCATCTTAAGTGAAACTTCAATCCGAAGGGAGCAAACATGTTCAGTTCAAAGGGCACTGCAAGCGGCGTAGGGAATAAGGGAACATCGATACATCACTTCACAGGAACTGTCATTATGCATCGCGTCACCAGTCTGAACTAACTATAGAGCAGAGCCGTTGGAAGAGTTTTTAAACGGCTCTGCAAATGCATTTGAGTATTCATAAAAAAATTGTTGTTTTTATACAAACTAGAATATTAATGAACTGTTACATGGATGCATGTTACAATGGTTAATGGATGAATGTTACATTTGCATATTCTATTGTATGAATAGTTATGTAAACAAAGTAAAAGTGTTGAAAAGCAGCTGAGGCGCACTCCCTTTTTTTTATTTTACTTTATTTACCTCAGGAATGTTTACTATGCAGCTGTGCACGGGAAAGAAAGTGCACGAGATGAGACTGCTACAACTATTAAGACCATTGATTACGAACTCATTTACACATCAAAATGTGTTTTCATATTGAATGACAGTTACAGTACAGCTTAAAATCTGTTAATAGTCAATTAATAGCTGCAATAGTAAATTAAATATACAAGTAGTCTATTTAATAAACATGTTTTAATTATATTTATTAGATACAAAATGTTTTTGTATATATATATAAATATATATATTATATGATTTGAAATCTGAAAGTAAAATTACAACATTTATGTACTATCGTAATCTGCGCAACCCGTCGTTACCTTTCTTCCAAATGAGCAATTATTGTCAGTGAAGTCCACTTTAACACAGATCCTGTGCTGAGGGAGTAGGGAGCAGTGAACACTGCGTAGGGACCCTGTCAATCAGAACGCACCTACTGTTCTCTACTCGCCAAGACCAGCATTTTGACATTATTTTGTGTGCATTTGACTGTTTAAGTGCAATAAGCCGTGAAAACGAACTCAAGTTAATACTTAGAGGCGGATTTATGTGTGCGCACTTTTGGTGTGATCACAAAATCTGCGGGATAAAATACAAATATCTAACAGGATTGTACATATAATATATTGGATGTTTAGTCTAAAATTGGCTGCCGCTAATGCCGAGTTCACACTGCACGATGTTCAAAAGTAGTCGGGTCACTGTTCTTTTCACACTGCACGACTATCTGGGGTAACATTCAGTTGCTGGTGTGTGTACACTCCACGATGGATCGGCGACAGGAGGTTTCACACTGCATGACTTTACAAAAGAAAGAATCGCCGACAATTTCTGTCTGGTTCTCAAACTACGTTTCACAACCAAACACACGCGAGAAGTGATAAGAAAATTACGCAAGATCACGCGTGTGTGAGACCGCGCAAGAGTTCTCGCGCAAGACTGAAATTGTTATTAAAAATTATAGCCTGCAAGAAGCTTGCGATCCAAATTGACTGTGCGCTGATTTGCAGCGAAAAGGAGAACAAGAAAAACAGATTATGCAGGAAGATATATGTTTGGGGAGAAAAAACGGCAGCAAGAATTGTGTGTTCGGTAAAGAGAGTTAGGGCTAAATAAATAATTTTGCAATGTGCTGCTGTTGCTGCTGGTCAAGCAAATGTTTGTGCTTTGTTTCTGTTTGATATGATTGTAAATATATCTATTAAAATACTGATATTGTGGTCTATAACTCCTCCCCGAACATCCCGTGGTCCTGTATCTTGCTCTCTCATTGGCTGTAGGTCATTGTCGATGTAGTTTTCAGTCAGAACACATTCGTACAGCAGGATTTTGAATTGCCGACAAGTCCAGATATTAAGCATGTCAAATATCTCACGAGCTTCAGCAACTCGTCTGCAATTCTCTCAGATCGTGTCTTTGATAATTCACACTGCGTGATTGTCACTCATGTGAACTGATTTGCCTATGATTTCTGGCATTTGTTGGTGATCTCCCAAAACCTGTCGGCGAGTGAAAATCAGACCTAAAACAGTTCAGTGTGAACTGAAGGGTTTTACTTCTCCATTTACTAAACCGTCAAAGAGTCACTACGTCTTTTTAGTGGTTATCATATGGTGACCAAGTTAATTTTGAAACATGAGCAAGAACGCTATGGTAATTTATTTGTAATACGTGCTGTGATTCATGCCACACCACAGCACAGTCATAAGGAACTGAAGCAAATGAGTGAATCTGAGGAATGGTTTATGTAAATACTTGTGAAAGCTGCTCAGCCGTACTTTACCTCTCAATGTTTGCTGGCATTGTGTAGCTGGAAATCACTGCCAAGACCTTCAGAAGCAGGAGCTCTGCAGTTAGAAAGAAGATAGTCTTTGAACAAAGTGCACCATTATGAATGCATCAACATGAATGTATCGCATGCATTAAAAGCATGCTGACCGCAGAAAAACAAACAAACTTTTTTATATTAGGTTGACTGAAAGGTTTCAAGGGTATGTAAGGTTTCAGCATCCAGATTTAAGTGATCATGTAACATAAGCATTTGCTTAATGACGTTGCACTAGATTTAACCATTGTATTAAAGGACAGATTATAAGAGAGGACCAACAGAAGCTGTACATACCGCTGCCTTTAACACCATAGGGCAGGGCTTCAGCTGACAGATGTTCCCTCCAGAAGAAATCCTCAAGCTTCAGAAAGAGCTCAGTCTTTCGGCTCATGCTGTTTCGGTAAAACAAAAACAGACTCAAAAATAAAACTACGTATAATGCTTTGTTTCTCAGTTTTGGCATAATTTCAAGCCTGACCAACAATTTCCTCCCTACCTAATTAAGTTTTAAGGAAGTGATGGAAGGGGGAGGAAAAACAGTATTGGGCTGAAAGGTACGATAGAGTTGTGTATCATCAGAGTAACGATGGAAATTAAGACCATGACGCTGGATGATCTGACCAAGTGGAAGCATATAGATTAGAAATAGAAGAGAACCAAGAATGGACCTTGATCCCTTATACCACGGGAAACAGTGACAGAGCCAGATTTGTGTTTATTAATGCTTTTATTAATGATTTCCTATGACTTTTAATAATGTTTTTTTTCAATTTATGAGTAAAACAAGGTCGGTAGTAAACATTACTTGACAATACTTGGACGTTTTGCTCTACTACAGCTTAAATTGCACACACCTATGTGAAAAAAAGAGAGAGTTTTTAAGCTTTTATGTGTATTTTTAAAAACTAGTAATAACTAGTATTTTAAACTAAAAATAAACTATAAACTAGTAACTAGATAAGAACGTTTGGGGTGTGAGGGAGTGCAGTTTACATATAACAAAACGTCCAAGTATGGTCAAGATATGTTTATCACACACCTTATTTTAATCATAAATTGAAAAAAAAAAATTTTAAAACTCATAAGAAAAACTCAGGGGAAGCACTGGTGAATTAGTTTTCTCTGCAGCTCACATATTATTTAACTTTTAACAATGTATCCTATGTTTTTTACAATTAATTTAGGATGCATAAAATGCAACGTATGAAACTAGCCTTTGAGTTAGAGTTGGCATTTACATGACAATTATTTGCAGAACAAACCGCTGTCAAACAAAAAATGAAATGTAGGTGAAGTTACATTGTGAAAAGACTGTTTGTCCATTTACAAACAACACAGATCCTTATTACACAGGACACTAGTTTGGCTACACTGCTGTGTTGTCCATGTGTAAAGCTCAAAAGCTTGAGATTGACATGTTGGTTTAAACCAAGCTAGTCTGTAATAACAGTGCAGTGGAGCCCAGCCCAATCATTACACATTGATGTGTTGGTTTTACAATTCTGCCAGTCGTCTACACCCTCCCACTGCCCATGAGTGTCCTTTTTCCATTAAGTGCCCTGTTATTCTCTGGCTGCACCACTGAGTAAAACTGCAAGAGAAATCCCGATGATTTTTAAGAGCTGCTGTTAGGCAAAAGCATCCCTTTTCACCCGGAAATCAATATTCTGTGTGTGTAAACAAAAGAGCTATAATAATATGTTTTATTTATATAGCGCCTTTCAAGAAGGACACTTCACATAAAGTTGACAAATAACTTAAATAATGCAGATGTACAATCAGGGAACAACAAAGTGAATAGGCAGTCATATAACAAGCATGACAATAGCCAACATAAGTAAGGATCTGATCATGAAAGTAAAAAATGTTTTAACCAAACATGCTGTAAATAAGTTAGTTTTGAGTTCAGTCTTAAAGGTCTGGAGTGAGGAGCAACGCGGATGTTTTGGGGCAGCTGAAGTGCTGAATGCCCTACCATCAACAGTAGATAGTTTAAACTTGAGTAATACAAGCAAATTCTCAGAACTCAATCTAAATAGTACAGGCATGAACATAAGGGTGTATTAGCATTAATAAACACAAATCTTGCTCTGTCACTGTTTTCTGTGGTATACCTCAAGGATCCGTTCTTGGTTCACTTCTATTTCCAATGCTTCCTCTTGGTCAGATCATCCAGCGTCATGGTCTTAATTTCCATCGTTTGATGATACACAAATCCGATGATACACAACCTTTCAGCCCAATACTGTTTTTTTTTTAAGCGATTAAGGGCTTAAGTGGGTAGGCCACCAAACTTAGAGTTACAATAGTCCAGAGCAAGGTTATAAAACCATGGACAACAGTTTCGGCATCTTTGAGATTTGACAAAGGTAGTATAAAGACAATGTGGGAAAAAACAGGATTTAACAAGACGTCTGATATGGGTTTCAAAGCATAATTTCGAATCAAATAGTACCCCAATAATCTTTATAGTGGGTGATGGATGAACTATAACTCTGTCAATGTGAATGGAGAAGTGATGTTGGGACAAGACAAGGGATTCAGGACCTACTAACAGGATTTCTGTATTGTCAGTATTCAGTTTTAAGAAGTTTTGACCCAACTTTTTGTAGAAAGGAAGTGATGAAAGAGGGAGGAAAACAGTATTGGGCTGAAAGGTGTAAGGCGGGTGCCAGAACGTCTGGCTACCCCTCGAGAGAACAAAAGGCTCTCCTGATAATTAACATTTGAACCCTCCGTTGCATAATTATGTAACAGCAACATCTGAGGGCCCGTCCACACGAAGACGCGTTTCGCTGTATACGTATACATTTTTTATCGTATTGGCGTTTCGTCCACACGGATCCGGCGTTTTGGGAGAGTGAAACCGCTACTTTTTTAAACAGTTTTTTGATGATGTCATCACATCACGTGTCGGCTGCGTCACACGTAACAGCAACAACAATAATGGCGGACTACATGATTGTGCTCGTGCTGCAGAAGCTACTAAGCCTACTAGCTTTATTACAGCAAAATCTATTGCTTCTATGCAACTGTGGTGAGCAACAAGCGATAATGGACAACACCATACGCCACATGCTCTTAGATCCACCGCGAAAGACAACCAGGAGAGCAACCAGGAGAAAATTTTGGATAAGACCAGGTAGAACAGGCAGTTGGTGGGACAACTTTGTCAATGGCGTTGTTGTGGAAGATGAATGGAGGGAGAATTTCCGCATGTCCAAAGCATCTCTCGTCGCCCTGAGCGAGGAACTCAGTCCGTATATTGAAGGGCATTCTTGGTTCGTATACAGCGCGCAAGGTTATGCGCATACTCAAAGTCTTCTTCTCCGTGTATAGTGTATCTCTGTGGCACAGTTACAGCACCCCATACTGGTCTGGCATATATACTACACCATTTTTAGTCGGTTTCAGTGGTTTCGTGTGGACGCAGATATTTCTTGAGACGACGCCGTGTTTACGGAGTTTTTTTTTAGAACGAGGAAAAAAAAAATCGGATAGGGAACGCACCAGCTTCGTGTGGACGTGGCCTGAGACGCAGCACACAGTGCAACTCACACCTCGCATCCCATTTTGACAAGTTACAAAAGTGACTATACATCTTTGGTATCATTTAAAGTGTCTCAGTGCGCCTGGTAAAATGGTCTCACTCTCCCAACCATAATGAAAAGCTAAAATAAGTTACAAAATATGAGAAAAGTGATATGTCCCTTAAAGGTGTTCCCTCCCTAAGATCCCCTCACTAGGGGACCAAAATCGAATTATAATGACAGACACCACCATTTGGTAAGCAAATTGAATTATCAGGGTTTATAAGGAAAATGGACTAAGAGGTTCTTGGAATCTGTAACTAGATTTCCCAAGCGATCGCTGTGTGTAGTATTTCATTGCCAGGTAAATATTTCTTCACTTCCCGAATTGTTGTTATGGTATTTCATTGACCGATGATTTTATTGTATGAATTGGATTTTGAATTATTGCTCTATTACCTGGTCAATAAATTGTAAACATTTGATTTTTTTTTTGACTGACTCTGAGATTGTTTTTCCAAGTAGATTATCGGATTCGTATATATTCCCGCAATTCTGCGTCAGATTAGTGACGACTAATATTTGACACCAATTTCAAGTGTACTTGGTTCTATGCAGAGACGAGTTTATTATGGTTTAGGGCAGCAAACGCGCTGCTTGACTAACCTAAATCTGGGTGCGTCTGTTTTACCTCTGTCTTAATTTAATGTTACTTTAGATAAGCGTACGTGAGAAATCAGGGGCTTGACCAATCCAAACTATTATAAGGGAAGTATAGTTGGTCGACTCATACCTATAATAGGGCCAAAACCTCTACTAAAGTAAAACGATTAAATTAAGTTCAAGTGTATGCAATTCCATGGGGGCTAATAAAATATCTTTTGATCGAGTAAGGATGAATCCGACCTCTTAAGATATTAGCCAATTACCTCTGTTTGATGAATAAAAAATGGCAAGATTGTGTTTTGAGACCTGCGGAAAACTCAAGGAGAATAAGAATAATCAAACATTCGCTCACTTTTAATGATACCCAGATATCATTAAAACCCTTTTCATTTATGGATTCGGATGAAATAACGAGTCAATACATATGAAAAAATGTACTTAATTTAATCTTGAATGTTGCGGAAAAGGAAAGGCTTGTAACACGCAGAGACCTTCACCCGCTGATCAGAAAACCCTCATTGGCCTGATCCAACCAGGCCTTACAAAGGTAAGATAGATTTGTGTATCGTCAGAGTAACGATCTGGACTATTGTAACTCTTAGTTTGGTGGCCTACCCACTTAAGCCCTTAATCGCTTAAAAACAGTATTGGGCTGAAAGGTTGTGTTTCATCAGATTTGTGTATCATCAGAGTAACGATGGAAATTAAGACCATGATGCTGGATGATCTGACCAAGAGGAAGCATTGGAAATAGAAGTGAACCAAGAACGGATCCTTGAGGTATACCACGGAAAACAGTGACAGAGCAAGATTTGTGTTTATTAATGCTAATAAATTGTTGCCTGTCCAAGAGATGTGAAGTTAGCCACTGAAAGAGAGTAGCAGTGATAGCTGTTAGACGAGATAGGAGTACTGTATGGCAAAAATTATAAAAAGCTACAAATACACCTGTAAAAAAACTCCATACACCAATCTATGACTCATGAAGTTGAAAATTGGTGTGCATCTTCTTTGGTGGACGTCCTGACATATCCGCTACTACTTCAAAAAACAAGGCCACTAGCAGCCAATCAAACTGGATTTAATTTAATTCAATGAAACATGGATTTAAACCACGAGATCTGACAGCAACATGAATCAGGGTTAATTGGAAAATCCTTAAATATACCTGACATTAACCATGTTGAGTATGCTGTTAAAGAAGACTACAATGTTTGCAGCAAAATCACTATTGTTCTGGTGAATGAATAAACAAACAACTAAATGCAAAAGTTTAAACTTTATTTGGAGAATGAAAAAGCTCTACATGCTCAGATCAGATAGGGAATGGCCAGCTGTGTAAACTAACAACCCTGATGATGCTACAATAGAGAAAACAAACTTTGTAATAATTCTTTTCAAATACTACTTAACCCTCATAAGCTTTTCCTAAGCCTCCTAAGTGAAAAAGGGTCACACCTTGGCTGTTGACAGACAACCTGGGAGAGTTGTGATTTACACTGTCCTTTTTGACAGTGTAACTTTTTATTACTTCTAAATAAATTAAATAACAAAAAATTTCCAAAAGTAGTAACAATACATTTATAAATTTCAGCTTCTCTACAGTAAAAATATACACTTCTATAAGTTGAAACAATATGATTTTATTGGGTATTTGGTCCAGATTACTGCCATCTGATAAAATGGTCAAACATTGTATATAATATATATATATTCTAGATTTATAAGCTGTTTTCCTCATATATATATATATATATATATATATATATATACTGTATATAAAAAGTGTTTTTTTGTTGTTTTTTAACGTATGATTTGCAAGTAACGCTTACAGTCATAGACTTTTTGACAAAGAAAGAAAGAAAGAAAGAAAGAAAGAAAGAAAGAAAGAAAGAAAGAAAGAAAGAAAGAAAGAAAGAAAGAAAGTTAGTTTTGTGCTTGGTAAACTAGTTTCAAGTTAGTTTCCACAACACAATTCACAGTTCACATACTTATATTTTAGACTCTCCCACTTCCTGTGCAAGCGATAGTTGAGACATCCTGAGACAGTACTGTCAGGGGACTTTCCGCTGCCTCCATAGCTTAAATATAAGAGAGAAAGATAGTTTCAGTAGTTAAAGTTAGCATACGTACACCTTAAAAGCTTCTGCACGTTTCAGCCTGAGAAAATAAAAAATCTAAAAATAAAAAAGCCTTCTGTACCATAATAACAACCAAAGAAAACAATGCATTTGATATGTAGAGCAGGTGACAGTACTAACCTCTCAAAGTAGAATTGGGAGCAATAGTAACAGATGAAGAACAGCACAACCGGGAGAAGTCTAAAAAACCATGCTAGAATAGAACGAGAGAGAGAGATAAAGCCAATGAATTAAAATACATATATTGTAAGATTTGTTTAGTTATAAACTGCCAAACCCGGCATTTAATAGCATTTCCATGGTACAGTAGTGGCCAAAAGTGATGTCCAGTGGGGATATTTGTTTTTAACAACCCTACAATTAAATGATCAAAATATGAGGAATATATATATATATATATTTTTTTTTTTATATATTTTTTTATATTTTAAATATGAGGGAAGAACAAAACACTAATCTTGGGTAAGGTATTATTTGACAATAAAGGCAAACTGCAGCTACAGGTTTTATTTTACTATGCAAAAAAATAAAATACATAGAAAAACAATAAGCTCACAGGAAAAAGCATGCATTTACTACAACATAATCCGATATTAATATTCCATTGGTTCTCTCGTGTTTTTGTGTTATGTGTTCATAATTTCTTTGTATGGCCGTCTGGCCAAAAATAATGTCAGCACAATTTGGCATGTTTCATTGCATTAACATAAACACCATTTGAACATAGTATTATTTATTAATTATTATATATTTTATTATACAAATTAATTTAGTCAGATAAAGACCTTAACCAAGTTCAGTGTTTTGATGGTTCAGCTGGTGTGTGGTGAGCGTTCTGGCGCAATATGGCTGTCGTCGCATCATCCAGGTGATGCTGCACATCGGTGGTGGTTGAGGGGATTCCCCCTTCCATGTAAAGTGCTTTGAGTACCCAGAAAAGCGCTCTAGAAATGTAACGAATTATTATTGATTTTCCCTCATATTTAAAATGTTTTGAGTGTTTATTTGAAAATGTAGGGCCATAAAAACAGACTAGACTCACACTATGTTTTCTTGTGACTACTTTTGCGTATTATATTGAGGCACATTAAAATGTGCTCCTAATTTTTTGCTTGTGGTCCATTTTTAAGCTATCTGTAGCTCTTTTGGCATAAAAAATTATAAAAGTTATTTTTTTCCATATAATCCATCAATTAATATGAGATTACATAGAAAGTATGTATAAAACGTTCTAGATTAAGTGTCATCTTCCCTGCCAGACACCTGCACTAATTATGTGTGTTCACATGTACTTACTTTTGGCTGATTTTAAGGTCATCGTCACATATGCCTTAGCCCTCTGATTTCTGAATGGTCCATACTGTTCTCCTGATGAAACAACACAAACGCACGGTGTAGACACAATACTGTATCAATCTCTTTCCTGCCACCACAGAGAAAAAGGCAAAAAGCCAAAGAAGACAAACTGGTGTCCTATCAAGCATGTCTTCTGTCTGTTGTGAACATTTTACTTTACTCACTCTTTCTATAACTGATGCTTCCACCCTAAAAAGTGTGTTTGTTTATCTGTGTTGGAGGTGAACTGAAGGGAGCTTGAAGAAATCATCAATGTAACAGACACCTGTGTGACGGTGGTGTTAACCCTGTAGATCGAGCACAGGATTCTGGATTAAACCAGATTATAAAGCCATTCAACAGACTATAGGAGAGAGATGAGCACACACATGCAGATGCATGAAAACCTACACACCCAAATTTGGTTTCCTGTTTCCTTTTTTAAATATAAAGTTCACTGAATAAGGATATGAACAAAGATTTAAACCAGATAAATATTTGCAAGTAAAGCTGCACGATTCTGGCTAAAATGAGAATCACGTTTTTTTTTGTTTTTTTTTTGCTTGGAATAAAGATCATGATTCTCTCACGATTCTGAAAAGCTTTAGTATTTTAAAGATCTACAAACCCTGAACATTAGGTTACCAAACAAGATAGAAACAAAATAAGACATAATACTCTTTGCTTCAGTCAAATTTAAACAAATGCAGTAAACAAAAAGAATGTAATATTTAAATAAATAAAAATGACAATTAAACATTGACAACATTTAAAGGGATTATGCCAGGCTAGACCTATTAAAAATTCTTAGCAAGAAACAATAGCTATCAACATTTTTGGGTATGGTGTTGCGTTGAATAGTGTTGCTTTTATAGACGTTTGTTTCGTCTAGCCACTGGTACTTTGTGATTTAGCAGTTTTGTTTTTAACCATCTCATACTGTAGTTTTAGATAAGTTTTTAATTGAGATAAGTTTTGCAATAACTTTACTTTTCATTTATTACCTAAAACTCACTTGAAGTTTTGCGATAGTTACATTAAAAACTCCTCGTGCTTCCTGCCATACACCACCCGTGACAGACACAGAAAACAGTATATATATATATATATATATGTACATGTGTATATATATATATATATATATATTATTAAGTGTGTGCTGTCACTTTAAGACCGACTGCACGGGCCGAAAAAAAAGACAAACATCCATTTCTTTCTCAACTGTTCACTTATGACATAAACGAGAGAATACTTTTTGAGACGGCCATTTAGATGGGTATTCTGACAATTTTGTGTTTATGTGTCCGTTCAAAGGCAAAGAAACGCGAAAGCGGAATCAATTATGTATTCGAACGCTGTCTGACACGTGCGTTTCGAGTGTGTGTGGCTGGGGGCTGTGCGCATAGATAACGCACGAGTCCCGGTTTTCGCCTCTTCTTCTGCGATTAAAATTGTTTGAATGTGGCAAGGCAATACACGTTCAAATGAGACATTTTCACTGAAGGTTATATTTAGCAGTTAATCCACGAATCACATGCGTGCCGAACCGCAGAAACAAATCTAGTGTGATCCGTTCCACCCCTGGCGTGTTATCTCGTTGAATATCATTGGCAGAATCGTAGAAATGCAGGATTAAGATTGCATGGTTGAATCGAGATTGCGATCTTTTAACGGATAATCGTACAGCTCTATTTGCAAGTGATTGACTTTTTTTAGTTTAATATTGTCACCAACAGTTGCATGGAACACACAATGAAAATGAAGATCAGGTATAACTTCTTTAAAAATCCACTCAGCAGGCAATACAAAACAAGATGAGCAAACAAAACCAACCGCTATGCGGAAACGTGACTGGAAAATGAGTGATACAAACACAACAACTTAAATAGCAAGGCAAATGTGGGTAATTAATCACACACAGCTGAACTGAAAACTAACAGGAAACTGGTAAAAACAAAACTAAGTATGAGTGTCTGTGACATAACGCCCCTTCTCAGAAGATGCGACCTCGCACCGAAACCAAAACAGACCAACAGGAGATGAGGGAGGGAGGTGGCTTTGGAGGACGAGCAGTAGGCGAAGGAGTAGTGAAGAGGAGCAGGTGGAGGGCTGGAAATAACAGGCAAATAGAGTGGCAGAGAACCCACAAAGGAGCAGATGGTGGGAGCATCCAAGGTGGTCATGGGAGGAGTGGCCATATTTTGCAGACTCAGTTAGGACGACAGCCCATGGCAGAGTCGATGGAGGGAGGAGCCAAGGGACATCCGTGAGACGGCCGATGGAGACGGAGCCGATGTTAAGGGATCCCAGGGCGCAGACTGAGAGCTGATTAGGGGTGGGGGAAAAAATCGATTCTTAGATGCATCGCGATGCAGACGTGGACGATTCTGAATCGATTCACAAATGTCAAAAATCGATTAAAAAAAAAACAATTTTTTTTGATATATGGCTTATTTATAATGACGTAATATTGACGGAACGCAAAAGACGGAACTCTGAAGCGCGGAAGTGCAGTGCCCAGACCGTCTGTCTGTGGCGTGTGCACTTAACAGAGACGTGATGGCTGAGCGCGAAATCCAAACACCCTACTCGTTAAAAGCTGACGTGTGGAAATATTCTGGCTTCTATGAAGTTGAAGGGGGAAAGGAGCTGGAAAAGAGCCACACTAGTTGTAAGCTTTGTAGAATAAAACTAAAATATTTCGGCAACACGACAAATATGAGAAGCCATATGACACGTTTCCACCCAGAGGAGGAAAAACACTCGGCTGTACCAAAGCCGTTTCTCTCTATGGCTCTGGGCTGTACCGGTGTTCAGACGATTTCTGCTGCCTTATTTTGATATTTTAAATGAACTAGCAATTATCACATTTGATATAACAAGTAAAAATGACATTATTATATGAAATAAAATTATAATAAAATTTGAAGTTAAGAGTACAGTATAATGTACTGTTTTTATTTTTAAAACGGTGTGAAAAGTAAAAATTATCATCAAATATTCATCCTTGACCTGTCAAAGTTTCCTACAAGTCTCCACAGCAAGGATGGATAGATTTATGGGCGTGGTAAGCAGAAGAAAAATGAGTCTGCACATGCACCAGTAAGTAGCACATCTCGATGGGTAGCATGAATCGTCAGAACACCTGTTGTTGTTATATTATTAATTTACTACAAGTATGCTGCTAGTTCAGGCACACATTTATTTTCCTGTTTGTTCATTGCAATGTTAATAAAATATATTGTACTTTAATTCTTTATGGGTCATTACTTTGTACTTTTAAAGCAAAGTATTTATATTCACACACAAACACACACACAAAAAGATTCTGTTAATCGATAATCGCTTTAGCATCAAATCGCAGCCCTCTGAATCGTAATCGAATCGAATCGTGAGGTGCCTAGAGATTCCCACCCCAAGAGCTGATGGGCCTGAATAACACCATTGGCTTCGGAGACCAAGGCGAGGGTGCGGCAACGAGCGCTCGAGGTGTAACCAGAGCATCCGAGGACTGAGTCGGAGCCGGTGCGACAGAGGTCGCTGGAGCCAAATGGGAAGAGAGTCAGAGTGCTGCTTGTAAGTCCGCAGCGCAGGCATGGTGGCGGCTGACCAAGGTGGAGCCGGAGGGACGAGGGAGCCAGGTGGAGCCGGAGGGACGAGGATCTCTGCTGGAGCCGGGGGGACGAGGGAGCCTGGTGGAGCCGGAGGGACAAGGATCTCAGGTGGAGCCGGGGGGGCGAGGGAGCCGGGTGGAGCCGGAGGGACAAGGATCTCAGGTGGAGCCGGGGGGACGAGGGAGCCTGGTGAACCTGCATGGCCGAGGATCTCAGGTGGAGCCGGGGGGACGAGGGAGCCTGGTGGAGCCGGAGGGACAAGGATCTCAGGTGGAGCCGGGGGGGCGAGGGAGCCTGGTGGAGCCGGGGGGGCGAGGGAGCCTGGTGGAGCCGGAGGGACAAGGATCTCAGGTGGAGCCGGGGGGACGAGGGAGCCTGGTGAACCTGCATGGCCGAGGATCTCAGGTGGAGCCGGGGGGACGAGGGAGCCAGGTGGAGCCGGAGGGATGAGGATCTCAGGTGGAGCCGGGGGGGCGAGGGAGCCGGGTGGAGCCGGAGGGACAAGGATCTCAGGTGGAGCCAGGGGGACGAGGGAGCCTGGTGAACCTGCATGGCCGAGGATCTCAGGTGGAGCCGGGGGGACGAGGGAGCCTGGTGGAGCCGGAGGGACAAGGATCTCAGGTGGAGCCGGGGGGGCGAGGGAGCCTGGTGGAGCCGGAGGGACAAGGATCTCAGGTGGAGCCGGGGGGACGAGGGAGCCTGGTGAACCTGCATGGCCGAGGATCTCAGGTGGAGCCGGGGGGACGAGGGAGCCAGGTGGAGCCGGAGGGACGAGGATCTCAGGTGGAGCCGGGGGGACGAGGGAGCCTGGTGGAGCCGGAGGGACAAGGATCTCAGGTGGAGCCGGGGGGGGCGAGGGAGCCGGGTGGAGCCGGAGGGACAAGGATCTCAGGTGGAGCCGGGGGGACGAGGGAGCCTGGTGAACCTGCATGGCCGAGGATCTCAGGTGGAGCCGGGGGGACGAGGGAGCCAGGTGGAGCCGGAGGGACGAGGATCTCAGGTGGAGCCGGGGGGACGAGGGAGCCTGGTGGAGCCGGAGGGACAAGGATCTCAGGTGGAGCCGGGGGGGGCGAGGGAGCCGGGTGGAGCCGGAGGGACAAGGATCTCAGGTGAAGCCGGGGGACGTGGGAGCCTGGTGAACCTGCATGGCCGAGGATCTCAGGTGGAGCCGGGGGGACGAGGGAGCCTGGTGGAGCCGGAGGGACAAGGATCTCAGGTGGAGCCGGGGGGGCGAGGGAGCCTGGTGGAGCCGGAGGGACAAGGATCTGAGGTGGAGCCGGGGGGGCGAGGGAGCCTGGTGAAGCTGCAAGGCCGAGGATCTCAGGAGGAGCCGGGGGGACGAGGGAGCCTGGTGGAGCTGGAGGGACAAGGATCTCAGGTGGAGCCGGGGGTACAAGGGAGCCTGGAGGGAGGAGCCAAGGCAGCGCCGACAGGTAGATGGGCCGAAGCGGATTGAAGGGATCGGCCGCCAGAGGTGGAGACGAGGAATCCTCAAGCTTAGGCGAAGTTGGTGGGGGTACGGCCTTAGGCTTGACACATAGGAAGTCAGAGGACTTCGGGAAACCGACAAAGGCAGGGCTGAGGGACTGGCTGAGATCTGTAGTAGAGGTGGGAGAGGGAGGCTGGGTGGGATCACCTTGCCAGAGGTCCTGGACATCATGTTCAGATCCATGGCATCATGGATTCAATCAAATACCAGCGGATAAAAAATCTAAGCCTGACTGCCTCTGCTTATAATGTAATGTTATAAATCTTATAATGGCCCATGTTTGGATCATCCAACAGGACAGTGATACAAAAACAAACATCAAAACCAAAACAAAAATGAGTCACTGAGCACAAAACCAAGCACTTGCAATGGCCATTCCAGTCCCTGACCTGAACCCTATAGAATGAATGGGCTGAACTGAAGAGAAGAAGAAGAACAGGATCTGGGAATCTGAAGGACCTGGAGAGATTTTATATGGAGGAATGATCTCTGATCTCTTGTCAGTTGTTCTCCAAACTCATCAAACATTATTGGAGAAGACTCAGAGCTGTTATCTTGGCAAAAGGAGGTTGCAAAAAGTATTTTATAAAAGGGGGCAAATAATTGTTCCCAATGTGTTTAGGAGAAAAAACATTTATTTCAATATGTGATCAAAATATAAAAAGGACAAACAATGCAAATTATTTTTTTACACCCATCTTTAATCATATTTACCAAGGGGGCAAATAATTCTGACCAGCACTGTATATCTATGGAGTCAGAGTTAAAGATAATCAGAAATAAAAATACAAAAAAAAACTGTGGTTACACAATTTGTAATCAATTTGCCAAAGAAAACACGGAAACACAAGCTGCTGTTGCATTTCCTTGAAAATAAATGAAAATATTTAATGAAAATAAAGCCACTTGACTTGACCACATAACCAATGATATTACATCTTTTTTGATTTGGTTTAATTATGATAAAAAATTATTATGATTTAATAAAATACATCCCACAAATTTTACAATAACTGTTATCACAGATAATAAAATATCACTTTCTGAAGAGTCTATTATATAAGAGTTAAAGTTTCCCATTAATGTCTGAGAGTAAATTATTAACCTGTAAACCGTCACCGATATTTTGAGCATAGATCTGACCTTGAAGGGATGTAAATAATTCACGTATGCTTTGAAATACATACCTAAGGTTGTTGGTAGTAATAATAATAATAATTGTGGCGAGCAGGACGGGGCACAGGGCCGTGAGAGAGCGGCACGGGGCCGGTGGCGTGATTACTGATGAGTGACTCCTGCGCGACGCACCGGTCTCGTATCTCTCACGGAGGAGCGGAAGCATAAAAGGAGGAGCGACGACAGTGGAGATTTATTGTTATTGAGGATCTCAGGTGTTAGATATTTTGTTATTAAAATTATTTGATTTTTCGCCAGTTCCCGCCTCCTTCTTCCCACAACATCAAACCTTGTTACAATAATAATAATAACAATAATAACAAGAGTGCTTAGAGCGTTCCATTGATACCTAATTTATGATGATAAAAATCTGTAGTACTCTCCATTACATTATATTATAGTATCGCATCTATGATAGGTTTATGGGTAATTCATAATAAAAATTAATTAAATTAAAAAAAAAAAAAAAAATTTAAATTTAAAAAAGACTACCATTAAAACAGTTATATGAATTTCTCTGAATCATGTCTGTTACCTCAATTCAGATTTACTTCATATTCAGGATCTCCAAACAGCAATACATTGAATGGACAGCCAGAACAAAATTACATTAAAATAACGTTATTTATACAAATAACATTCTGATGAAATGTGGGTGGGTCGCGGGTGGATATGATAAATAATTAGTAACTAGTAATTAGTTACTTAATAAATATTAAATACATTCTCTCAAATATGAGCATGTTCATAAAACATATTTTTTCCGCCAGGCAGACTAATTTGCACTCTCATTTACCCCTTTTCCACCAAAGCGTTTTGAGAGCCGGTTCGGAGCCGGTGCCTGCGCGCGAACCAGTTCTTTGTGTTTCGACAGCCAAAGAACCGGTTCTCGGCCAGGAAAACTGGTTCCAAAGCGGCACCAACTCTTTGCTGGACTAGAACCAGAGAACCGTTCTTTTACCACGTCATGCTTACGTCGGGGGCTGGGGGCGGGTTTAGATGTGTCCTAAACATCTTTTCTGACCGCAAAGCCAGGAGAAACATTTGCAGAAACACGATGTAGTCCGCCATTGTAATTGTTATGCTTGAAGTTGGCGCAAGCGTTTCTAGCTTTTTTTAAAAAAATTTTATTGAAAACATTATGTAAGCAAAGAAGAAAACAGTCACAAAATAGAACAAATAAACGGAGAGAAAAAAAGACAAGACAGTGTACATAACTAATCAGAAAAGATTACATATCAAAGGAAAAGATTAAAAGACTTACATATTTCAATTGTTTTTAAAGCCTTCTTGGTCCACGAGTTAGAGATAATCCCAAAGTAATGTTGTACTTGCAAGCGTTTCTAGCTGAGACGTAAAGCGACGTACACAGTGACGTAACGACGTCGTTCGCTGGGCGCTCTAGAAGTGGAAAAACAAACAGGTTCTGAGGAGGTTCGCAAGTTGAACCAACTCCGAACCAACTTTGAACCAGCACCAGTTCCGAACCCGTTCTTTTTTGGTGGAAAAGGGGTAATTAAGATACGCGAGCTGCGTGGGGTCCGCTTTTTAAAGCAGAAATGGAGGCAAAACAGGTCCGAGAGAGAATTAAAAAAGGAGAATTAAATTCAAAACCAAACAAACGGAAGGAAAGAAAGGTACCGTGTAGGAGCGTTTTAGCGAAGTGGTTAACGAGGATGAATCAAGTGCTGGTATGGCTGTGAAGCTCTCTATGTTTATGACAGCCACAAAACTGGTACCTCGAACACGGTTCATTGTGTGTGTGTGTGTGTGTGTGTTAAACCAAAAGACCAATCAAGCAGCATTCCTCAGTGTATTTTGATTAGTGATGCTCCGATTGATCGGCAGCCGATCATGATCAGTCGATATTGGCTAAAAATAGCTTGATCGGTGAACCCCAAAAGCGCCGATCAAAAAAGCCGATCACATGACGTAAATTACTCGCGCGACTTTTTTCCACCTGCATGCGCGGCGCACGAGCACACAATGGTCTAGTGGCAGAACTTTTGCCTAGCGTGTCAGAGGTCCTGGGTTCTAATCCGCACTCGTATAGGGTTTTTTCTTCTCATCAAAACCAATTATGTTTATCAGTTGTTGTATATCAGGCAGGGACACGTTTGTGTATATTTTGTTTTTTTAATTTCACCGTAACGAATAGAGAGTCTCCACAACGGATTGAAGCGCGCGTCCGAGTGAAGACTGTGCGCGAGCCACAAGAGAACACAGTATCCGCGCCACTGATCGCAGCGGCAACGAGCACTTTCATCACTTGATGAAATAAAAAAATAAAAAAACACATTTCAGCGCTAGATCGCCTCTTATTTAACAAATGACCAAAATGAATGCTCGGCTAGTTAGTAACTGGAGATGTTTTATTTAGTTGTATTGGTACATTTGTGCCGCGATATGTTTAAAAAAGTGGTAAGGACAATATTGACCTCAGCAAAAAAAGGTGGGGACACGTCCCACCCGTCCCACCCGCAAATTACGCCTATGCTATCACTTATCATTAGTCTTCCCATGCCTTTCAGTCTTAGGCCAACTACCTCTTTGTTTTAAATAGTTCATTATGCTTTTCTTATGCCTTATTTGAAGGACGGCTTATAGTAATCTAAAATATTTTATATTTTTTGTCATAGTTGGAAATACTCAGACGTTCATAGTAATAACAGAAAAAAAACTTGCCATAGTTTTGTCCTATTTTCCTTTGTGGCAGTAGCCAGTTTTGGTGTAACAAGTTTTACATTTTGCTGCTAATTATTGAATGTAGTCAGTGTATTAAGAGGCTACAATTTCCAAGTATGCCTAAGTGTAACTTGATCCCATCCCATTAAGCTGATCTAATGTGTGTTGGTCTGCCTTATTTGGGAAAGATGGCCTACAGTAGCCTTAAGTTATCTATTTTTTTTCATATAATCTATCAATTAATATGAGATTACATAGAAAGCATGTATAAAACGTTCTAGATTAAGTGTCATCTTCCCTGCCAGACACCTGCACTAATTATGTGTGTTCACATGTACTTACGAGTCCACTGTTGAAGGTGATCATCCATTTATCATAACGCTTAACACATAAGAATGTTTACAATTTGACCATCGGGTGCGGGTCGGGTCGGGTCTGGATATCTAAATCAGAGAAAAGTATTAGTGCGGGTGGGGGGATGATTTGTTTTTGGCTGCGGATTTGGGTGCCGTTGGAGCTCATCCGCGCATATCTAGTTTGCAGTTATCATCACTAACGCTATTAACATGGGTGTGTTCAGGATGCACCACCCTTAGTCTCACCACAATACATTATCTATAAAATTGTCTTTAAGGCCAGGACGTCAACTCTTATGCAATCAATAACACGCTAAAGTGCCACACAATAAAGCATATTGAAAATGTGCATTTTGGTCGACTGTCTCTCAAAACACAGTAATTCAATAAAACGTTTGTCATTTGCAGTGCTACTTATAGAGTTGCAGAAAGAGGGAAATGCTTCATCCTGGTTCTGATATGCATTTTTTCTTTGAACAAAAATATCAAGTTGTCACATGACCAGCAACTCTGGAGTTTGTTTCTAGTGCTTGAACACAACGTAAACATGAGCATTGTGCTTCTAACATACAATATTAAGTTGTCACCCTTATTGTTACCTCAAAAACATTTAGAGCTAAAATCCAGTTCTGAACAAAAGAAACGCATATATTTTCTACATGTTCCTAATTGGATTGTATGACCTTGGCAACTATACTGTGATAGTAAATCCCTTATGATAATATTTGATTATGTCCTCTGCTTTTCCATAATTCTCTAAAGTTTCTAATAGAGCCTCTCTCACTAGATGCTGTATTGTTTTATCAGTTCTAGACTGATAGCATGAATCTAAAATTGTGCAGATGAGAGTCTTTCTCTACGGTGATTTTCAGCGATTCATTCCCCATTCTCCCAGTTTATAAGCAGATTTAATGATCTGAACCACTGACTGGACTATATTATCACATACTGTGCTGAGAACATATTCTGTTATGTTAATCAAATCTAGTTAATTGCTGGAAATATAAAAAAGGTATGTGTGTAGCCTTTGACCTGAAACCTTTTTATACATTGATTTAGTTATATATTAATCAATAATAAACATTTTCTGTTCCACAGAATTGAGGGTGAGTAAATGATGACAGAACCGTCCCTTTTCAGGCCTGCTGGTTCAAATTAAACTCAACACATACTCAGGAACTCTGATTGTGCACGAGTATTTATATATATACACAGTATATATAGCAGGGCGTGCAGTTCATATTAGCTACAATTTCTCTGCGTACTCAAGCCATTTCAGAGAATGCGTTTGTGGACTCTAATTAATCCCTAGTCATTTAAGGTGTAACATAAAGAGGGAGGGTTTTGATGTGCAGGGAAAGCTGTCCGTGAATCGGTGGAAAAAAGTGCTGTTGCTGCCAGATCTCGATCACCAAAAATCACAGAAAATTTGTATTTTATACAAAACAAACTTAACTAAAACAAATGGGGAAAAAAGTCATACCTGAAACTATTTTTACAGCGTTTCATTTTCTCCATAGGGAAATTTAATTTATGAAAACTTCTAAACCGTTAAAGACAGACCTATACAGTAACTATGAAAAACTGAAAAAAAAAAACCATCATGATATCAATAATAAACGCGACATAAAATTGATGCTGCAGTTTCTGATCTGTTCTGACCGTGCAATGATCGTGCGAACAACCTCGATCGTGCGAACAAGTCTCTCTGTGGTGAAAATCAGGTTTTTAATGTTGTTTATATGTCTATGCGGTGTTTTTAATATTATTTAGACAAACAAATTGCAAATTCATAAGTCAACACCATTGCTGAGTATTTTCTCCTTAAAACTGCAGTGAAAAAAAGACAGTCTTAAAAACACGGTTTGAAATAGCTGGTGTTTCTGACGTCACAAACCTTGTAACCAATCAGATCACGAGTGGGGGGGGGGGCTTTAGCATATCATTAACTGGTGTTAAGCAGGAGAGTCTCAAGAGAAGCCAGGTTATCTGGCTATATTTATTTTTTGATATGAATAATCAGGTACATAAATACAAGGAATTCAAGAAGTGCTGCACAGGGTGCAACTTCAGTATCTCGGTGCTCTTTGGGTGTAGGGATGGTTTCACTGATAAGAAAAAACACTCGAATACTCGAACAAAATATGTGGTAATACTTTATTTTGATGGTCCCTTTTGAGCATTCTGTTAACTATAAGTAACTTTGCAACTACATGTTAACTTATTCTCACCCTACCAGTCTACTAATACTCTACTAACACTCTAATGAGAGTTAGTAGACATGTAGGTGCAATGTTACTTATAGACAACAGAATGTGTTAAAGGGACCATACAAAATAAAGTGAAACCAAATATGTTGATCCAGGAACATGTCTTACTTGGCAAAATCACGGTGACCCAGACTTGAGTTTGGTTTGATAAATTCAAGAAGCGTGTTTTCTTTGAGCTGGTAAAATTAAAGGTTCAGTTGATATATCTGACTGTTTGTATGTATTTACAAAATTGAATACACGTGCAGTACAATTTAAAATTGAGGATTGCAGTGCATTGTCAATGCATCATGATATTGAATTGAACTGAATCGATGACATGATAATGGTAATCGAACCGAACCGTGAGAGCAGTGCTAGTAGGTTCACGCCCCTAGCTATAGCCTGACTGAAAATAGAATCCAATAATCTTGATAGGCTTGAGCTCACAGATCTGCTGTTTACCCTATTTAACCTTGGCTCTGCGTCCAGACACGACAACATTTAGCAGTCAGAGCAAAGTCCTTGTGTCCCAGCATGCTCAGCATTAAAGACCTTCTCTGAAACATGCGATTCTAAGTGAGGAACAATTAACGCATTTGACATTAACAAGCATACACAGCCATGAATATGTAAGTGAGTCCCCGCCACGGGGTCCTAGTCCCCAGCTCGGACTGCTGTGATTGAGTAACTCTAGTAAGCGCTGCACAATGGCAAGTGGAAATATTGGTTTAATTCAGCTATATGCTGTATGTTTGAACCAGAAACTGTTTCAAAAGAAGAAGAGGAAGAGCTAATTACACAGGGTCGTCTGCAAGTCGATATATCAGAAAGATAATGCATTTTATGTATTTGTCTCTACAATGTCGGACACATTACAGTAATTGATATGATTAGTATTTTACCTGACTATGTTATTATACAGCTAATAATGTGTTGCTAATGTTATACAAACCATGTTCCATTCACCATTTCAGTTCTGGTGTTGACTTATGAATTTGCAAATGGTTTGTCTTGAACCACATTAAAAACACCACATAGACATATAAACAACATTAAAAACTTGATTTCCACCAACATTTAACAACATCCTTTAATAACAAGTTCTTAGGATTCGGATCTTAGGTAATGTTTCTTCATAATTCTCATTTGAAATGTCATATGCAAATAATGCACCGGACAGATGTTCTCCCAACATGTATAGATGTTTAAAATAATAACCTCTCCTACGCACCCAACTTAAAGGGGTCACATAATGCCATTTTTTTACAAGTTAATATGAATCTTTAGGGTCTAAATGAAACCTTTGTAATATACTTTTATTAAAAATTCTCATTAGTATTTTAAGAAAACACTAATTTGACCTGCTCAAAAAACATCTCTGTTTTCAGCACTCCATTTCAGTGTATATGCCTTTAAATGACAATGAGCTTGCTGACTCCGCCCCTCTGTTCTTTGGGGCGTTTTTGACAATACCGCACGTGGAGTGTTGCCTTGACAACAGTTGATGGTATATAATGGGAAAGAATGGCAGCGGGAGTCTCTGAGGACACATCTGTAGTGTTGCCATACCAATTTGAACCGGAGTCGGACCCGGAACAAGATGGCGGCCCCGAAGAACTTTGACCATTAAGGCTAGAACAGGACGTTTCTGAATGGTTGGTTAGCGTAAAGTCACTTTGATCTATTTTTGTATGTACTGTCAGGGTAGAGTAGTGGGATACAAACGCTATGTGTTTACTGTATAGGTTAGTTCATAGACTGATTTATGTTGAAAAACTTTTTTTTGGTAAATGTAGGCTTGTCAGTGATGCGTAACGTTATCTCAGTGTTCGGTACAACTATCGTGACTGAAACATGTCCTGTCATGTCAGTAATGATTTTAGCAGTAGTTGAAGGATACCTAAGAATTTGTTGTCTGTTTATGTTAAGTGCAGTACGAAAATGTTTTATGTTTTACTTAGTGTTAGCACGTTAACTGTAACACCTGCGTACACAGTTTTTAATAACACAACAACCATAACTCGTTGTTCATTATAAACGTGGGATTATGAATTATATTGAGAACGTCGCAACGTTACATGCCGTAATGTACCCTGAGTGTAGGGCTGTCGCGATAACCGCAATATTGCAGTACCGCGCTACTGACAGGCCAACCGCAGAGGAATGCAAGTAACCGCAGCAACCGCGAACCGCGTTTTCTTTTTTCATAAGGCCACCTTTCGTGGTTCGTACCATGTGTATTGAATGTTAAATAAGTTAATAATGATAACAAGACTGCTTATCATGGTGATTTGTACAGAGGATTCGTGGATTTGGACTTAAGCCTAAACAGACAGTGAATGTGATCGACTGAGCGCGTGAGATTACCTGCGTCTGTTTTTGAAGTCAAGTCATGTATATTCGTGAAAAGGTTGCCGTTTCCAAGGAACGAAAAATATTTGTCGTAGGCTATTATTCTTTTAACGTGTAAGGGTATTTACCATGAATGGCGTCAGCGCTGGTCAGCATTACACAGCGTGAGGAAGCCGTGGGGGGAAAGCAGCGAGTCACGCATTGAATCAATGCCATTGGTCCCTATTAAGTGAAGCATTGCTTCAGCTTTGCCCAAAAGTGAAGCATTGCTGCCCAGCTGAGCCTTGAAAAGTGGAGCTCAAAGTTAAACAATAATTAGCACCTTGTTTCATTACATGTATCATTTAGGGATTAGCTTTTTTGAACGTTTTCGTTGAATGAACGGTTTAATGACTCACTCAGAGACAGTCCGTTGGCATAACAACTGCGCGCTGAGTGACAGCCTTTCAATGCGCGGAGACGCTGTTTAATTTCGGTTACATTGGTTACATTGTTTTTTTGTATGCTGACCACATCATAACACGTATTTATATAGCAACAAATAAATATAAATAAATAAATGGCGGTAAAACCGCATATCGCGCTATTGAGCAACTCACAATTACCGCAAGGGAAATTCCTTAACCGCGACAGCCCTACCTGAGTGTAAACATTAGCTGCATTCATCGTGAAGCGTGCAAGCGATTTGCAAAGATTAATATGTATCGTAAAAGGTTAATAAAACGTTATACTCACTTCTTCAGGAGGTGCAGCAGGAACACGAATAGTTGTTGTTTTCTGGACCAGCTTCTTAGCAAAACCAGCTTTATACTGACCCTCGTTTAAAAAGCAGTCTGGTGTGAAATGATTCGCGCAAACATGAATGCAGTTACGTTGATCGTGGGGAATATTCCCTTCCTAAACAAAACTAGCCACTGCTGTCAATCAACAACCGTGGGAGGATCGTCATGCGCCGTGTGACGTCGCACGGTGAAACGGCTCGATTTGAGACAGGGGAATACATATAAGGAGATTAAAACAAAAAAACTGGATGGATTTGTATCATTATATGATGGTTGTGAACAGGCACTGCCAACACACATTTCAGTACAATCAACTTGTAAAAGTGCATGTACCATTATATGACCCCTTTAATGAAACTAAAGTTTTAGCATCAATCCCATCCCTAAATCGTGTAATTACACCTAACCCTATCCCCTCTCTGGATCGCTCAAGCCTTCCATTCTGTTCTGCACACTTCCAATGTAAAAAACACAGAGGTGCATTCAGGTGTTTCTAATGAGCTCCACATGCTGCAGGGCCGGGAGCCCATCCACACACAACCTCTCAAACAATGGTGGTCTGTGTGGCAAACGGAGAGCAAACAGAAAAAGGGGTGCTGGTAGGTTAGTGGTAAAGGTATGGGCTGGTCAACCATATTTTGTCTGACACCAGGTATATTCATATTTTGAGCACTGCCTCAGTATTATGGACGTAACCTAGCTGTATAATATTGATATTGTGTCTGTGTGTGTTCATGGCATTATCATTTAATGGTTAAAAGTGCATAGCTTCTGAAATTCTCATGTGATAGTCGACGCATGAAAGTCTTGCAATGCAATGTACTTGCACTTCAAAGAGTAATAATAAGCTTGATAAAAAAAAAATGCAACACATTCTGGCAAGGGTCTCTTAATGTGCCCCTATTATGCTAATTTAAAGGCTCCTGGTTTTGTTTTGGAGTCTCCTACAACAGCTTTACATGCATCAAAGGTCGAAGAACATTTTCTTTCAAGTTCATTTTCTCATAACATGCATTGCACAATACCACATTTTTCAATGATTCTCAAAAGATCCGGATGAATCAGTCTCTCTAAATTCCTCCTTTGCGGTTAAGAATCGATTCTTTAATTTGGGATACAATAACTTTAGCCTATTTATTGTGCACTTTCGACTTTGCAACTTTGCAGAGCGTTTATATCCACAAACAGCTTTACACGCTGCATGAAAGGGAATATTAGAAAAACCATAATTGGGGCCCTTTAAAGTTATGAACAAACATTATCCCAGTAACGTTAATTGAACGTTTGTTCAAAATTATCTGATCTTTAATAATGTTCTCAAATGTTGTGTTGACTAATGTTCTTTAGCACAAACACATTATTTACACATTGTTTTTCTGAAATGTTTTGGACGTTCATCTAACATTTTTTTTAAGTTACTACTTGTTTCAGAACGTTTAGAGGAGATTTAAAAAGTAATATTCGCAAAATATTTTCAGAATGATAATGTTGATATTCCTCAATTAAATAATTAATACACATAAAGGGGCGGGGCCTGGTTGAGTTAGTTAGTAGTGTGTTGAAAACGGGTGCTTATGGTAAGGGGCGGGACATTTCACAAACACACTCAAAGCGTTCGACCAATCACAACACACTGCTCCAACCAACCAATCAGAGCACAGTGTGCTTTTCAGAAGGAGGGGCTTCATAGAGACAGGAACTAAACAGAGCGTTACTGACAGACTGGGAAGAGAGGAGCTGCAACGATGGAGAATATGGGGAAATAATCAACAGCCCAACAAACAACATCAAGACTTTGTAAAAAGGCATAATAGGTCTTCTTTAAATGTCATATAGTTCATAACGCAATCGCAATACACAACAAAATAATCACAGTATAATGTTTGATGCATCCATATATATATATATATATATATATATATATATATATATATACACACACACAGTGCTAAGCATAAGTGAACACACCTAAACTAAAGTTGACTAAAGAGAGGAATAAAAAATTATCAAAAAATAATCTTTTGGAAATGTATCTTACTCCCTTAATTAAAAAAATGAGGAAAAATCCAACCTTTAAGACACCAATTTTCTTTGTGAATGAATAATGTATCGTAAACAAATAAATGTTGTTCCTTAAAATACAGGTTGCATAAGTCAGCACTCCCCTATGTTAAATTCCCATAGAGACAGGCAGATTTTTATTTTTAAAGGCCAGTTATTATATGGATCAAGAATAATATGCATAATGATAAAGTTCCCTTGGCCTTTGGAATTAAAAAAGCCCAATATCATCACGTACCCTTCACATACCTAGAGATTGGAATGGGGAACTTTCCATAAGATCATCTCTCAATGCAAATCACACCAGCTATTAGACTAACTGAAATAAAACCATGCCAATCTCTGGGTATGGTGAAGTGTGTGTGATGGTGTGGGGCTATTTTAATTCAAAAGGCCAAGAGAACTTTATCAGGATGCATAGTATCCTGGATCCATGACACAACTGGCCTTTAAAGGAACACTCCACCGTTTTTGAAATAGGGCTTACTCACCATCTCACCTACATTTAGAAAGGTGGGCAAACGCATTTTTGTCTCAGCGCATGCATTGTTTTAGTTTGGCAGCTTAGCTTAGCATAATGAATGGAATCCTTTGTTGCCAGATAGCATGTTGTGAGTAAAAGTGTTAAAAAAATATAATAAAATTAACGAATTACTTCTTGTGGCCTGCGTATTCACAACGAGTACAAATAGCAGTGCAGATTAAGACTAGGTGATTTCCTAGGCAGAGATTGACTTGGGACTATATTGGGGTGAAGCACAGGCGAAGCACTGCTACTTGGGCGCAGAGATATCACGCAACACCTGAAATCCCCCAACTTCCGTCAACATACCGGCGTGACCTGCACCGAGTATCTTCGCTTTTGGATTGTGTTGAGTTTGAGAAATTACAGCTACAGTTACTGCAAACATGGTAATTGCCTGCATAGCAAAAGGTTGTGAGAATTAGGGGTGTAACGAAACACAAAACTGAAGGTTCGGTTCTTCCCACGGTTTTGACGTCTCGGTTCGGTTTAGAAAGCTAAAATTGTTTGTTTTTTTTGTTTTTTTAAACACTGGTTTAATGAAAAAATTGTGTCTTTGTCTTTAAATTAATTCAATTACAATTAAACTTTCCCAAGCATAAAAAAAAGATCTGCTAACGTTAATGCTGTAAACTAGGGAGCCCGCACATTACTATTACATTAAAGGTTAACATTAGAGCCTAGATTTCTGGCCTAAATTCAGATGCTATTTATTTTTTAGATATAATAATCAACACCCAACACATTGTATGAAAACAATTAAACTGAACATAAGGCGGTTTTTGCATTTTGTTTTTACTCTAATTCGTTATTGAAATATAATAATTTACACAGTTGCTGTAATTTTCATGAAAGATATTTTAAACATACATTAAATAATCAAGATATCATTAACAGGTTAAGTAAAATATAGCCTAATATAGTGCATTTATTTAGTGCAAGAGTTCATTTGGATGACTAGCCTGCTGAGGTAAATATAATGCTATGTGAAAAACTAAGCTGTTTTATTGACGTCTTTCCGCTGCTGAAACACTGTTTGAGCGATTGGGATGCCTTTCAGTAAGTATAGTGTATCTTTCAACATACCTTCAGGTGACCATTCATGTTTATTCTGTAACTGAGGAAGAGATGATGGCGTTTACTCGAGCTAGTACAGTGATCTGTCACGCCACATCAGAGAGCGCCAAAACGGCATTTATTGTTTGAATTTCGTGATCAAATAGACAGAATTTGAAAGATTATACCTTAATTATTATTATTGATGCAAACCGATGACCGTTTGACCGATGGTTGACCGTCTCAACGTTAACCGATCAAAGTTGTCGGTAGTCGGTTAAAAAAAAAAAGTGATCTCTAAATTAGGCTATTATAGACAGTGGACAAAACGCTACTACAGTTAGCCATCTTGCCTGTTTGTACTTAATAAACCAATAAAAACATTTGGTGCGAGGTCACAGCGTTTGGGTTCGCGCGCTCACAAGGTTTGCGAAAAGTAAAGGCTACAGGCTAAAACACTGGAGGTTAGAGCAAGGGCAGACGACAGGATGAAGCGTGCAAAGAAACGTAAGGTGTGGGACCATTTCACCAAAAATAATGATACAGTAAGTTGCAACTTGTGTGATACAGTGCTTAAATACAGTAGTAATACTGTAGAAATACATTACATCTACATTTCAGTGGTAACAGATAAGGTGATGATGATCATCATCTTTCTTTATTATTGTTAGTACTAACGTTACCTCAAACTAAGCGGAGTCTCTTCGGAGCTGTCATTTTCTTAAATGAGACGCTGCAATGTTTCAAATGAGCTTCTAACGCTAGACCAACGCCTTTATTTTCAACGCGATCACCTTGTACCCAAACCATTTCGAAACTAAGGAGCCATTTGTCCTCCGATTACATACAAGCTCCTCAGCCCCGCGTTTGCGGGACTCATGTTTCGCGCTGTAGGGGATTTTAAAAAAGTGACGTGAGTGGAAGCGCTGCGCCGGGACAGTGTGTGTGTGTGTGTGTGTGTGTGTGAGCGGGAGGCAGAGAGAGATGCGACAGAGTTGCGAAATTGCAGGCGCGGCTCGAAATGGCTGTTATTTCAAATAGCGTGGCATATTTTTTTAAACTAAAAATTTAGTTTCAACCGGCTAATGAGGCTCGGTGGTCGGTCAAGAACATTTTTAGTTTTCGCCATCCCTACTTATTATCGAAAGTAACAAAGCACGGAGCTTGCTATTATATGGTTTAAATGGAGATTAGGCTACAAGACTGAATTCGTTGTGTTACACATAAGACATGAGGTCCGCTGGCCGGGGTAGCAGGGGGCGGGGCGTGTTCGGTACGCCATGAGAGAATCGCAATTCGTATCGTAGGTTCTGTATCACGGTTTTTCGGTTCGGTTTGAATATCGCTACACCCCTAGTGAGAATGAGCAAAGGACATACACTCACACCACCAGTTTGTGTTGGCTCTTATCCTCACGTCCTCTGGCTGTTGAGCGATCGCAAACTCCTCCTGTCGGTCTATTTCCAAAGCTGGCAGCTCCTCTTCTGAAAACTCTGGTTCATAGAGGTATGGTTCTGGATCTTGACTGTCTGAGAAGTCACCCTCTTCGTCTCTCACTAAATCCGCCATGTTCATCACCATTCACTATGTCTACTGTAGGAAAAATAGCCAGCTACTATTCACGCCGGTATGTTGACGGATTTCAGGTGTTGCGTGATATCTCTGCGCCCAAGTAGCAGTGCTTCGCCTGTGCTTCACCCCAATATAGTCCCAAGTCAATCTCTGCCTAGGAAATCACCTAGTCTTAATCTGCATTGCTATGTGTACTCGTTGTGAATACACAGGCCACAAGAAGTAATTAGTTTTTTTTGTTTTTTTTTTTTTATCACTTTTACTGACAACATGCTATCTGGCAACAAAGGATTCCATTCATTATGCTAAGCTAAGCTAACGGTGGCTCTGCCAAACTAAAACAATGCATGCACTGAGACAAAAATGCATTTACCCACCTATCTAAATGTAGGAAAGAAGGTGAATAAGCCCTATTTCAAAAATAGGTGGAGTGTTCCTTTAAAAATAAATATCTGCCTGCCTCTATGGGAATTTAACATAGGGGTGTCCTGACTTATGCACCCTGTATTTTAAGGAAGAACATTTATTTATTTACGATACATTATTCATTCACAAAGAAAATTGGTGTCCTTAAAGGTTGGATTTTTCCTATTTTTTTTAATTAAGGCATTAAGATCAAAGACCAGTGTTCACTTATGCTAAGCACTGTATATATATATATATATATATAAATTATTTAAAAATGAAAAAGTGATAAAGTAATCGTAAAAACAAAAAAAATCATTAGCATTAATTAATTTAGTCGCATCTGACTTGATTTTAACATGCCTTAAAAGGGATAGTTCATCCAATTCTGAAAATTCTGTCATCATTTACTCACTCTCAAGTTGTTCCAAACCTGTATGAGTTTCATTCTTCTGCTGAAACAGAATCTGGGTAACCAAAGAGTTGACGATAGCTAGCTATTGACTTCCATAGCCTGGGGGGAAAAAATACTATGGAAGTCAATGGCTACTATCAACTTTCTGGTTACCCACATTCTTCAAAATATCTTCTTATGAGTAACTGATGACAGAATTTTCATTTTTGGGTGAACTATATGTTGTTGTACTGTCACACACATACGTCTTCTGGGTAATTTCGTGTTCTGAGGAAAACCTAAACTGTCACATGATTATCTCACAAAACCATGCACAGCTTGGCCCTCTATCAGCAGGACCACGAGTCAATGTTGCATTTAACTATTTGCTTGGGACAAGGCCTAGACTTTTGACATTTGAAGAACTTGTGATTCTTCATGAGCAAAACAAAACTCTGTGCGTCAATGTAAGCGTAACATTAAGTGAATAACTATTTGATACCTATTTCAAATCTCTCAATGTGTGTACTGTAAGTGTGTGATGATCACAATGGTAAAGGTTATTACGTTTTAAAGTAAACATTGTAAACATTTGGTAAATGGACTGCATTTATATAGCGCTTTCACAGACCCAATGGCCACCAAAGCGCTTTACATATTTGCCTCTCATTCACCCATTCACACACCGACGGCGGTGTCAGCCGTGCAAGGCGCCATCCAGCTCGTCGGGAGCAGAATTTAGGGTTAGGTGTCTTGCTCATGGACACCTCGACACTTGATCAGGGGGAACCGGGGATCGAACCACCAACCTTTCGGTTTGTAGACAACCTACATGAACCACTGAGACACTGCCGGCCCACATGATCATTTGTATCCACATGAAACAGATCAAAGTCTAACTTTCGATCCAGTTTGCAAACATTACAACACTTTACAGAGACAGACCTCATCTGAGCAAAAACGAGGAAAAGCATTCAAAGGAGGAGCCACCTCAAACATCCTGTCTCAAATCCTCACTGCAAATACATTACTGTGGAAATCCATTGAAATGTATTTAAGATAACTCAAGATGTTTCTTACACAAGGCTTATTGTAGAAGGAGAAGACTTGTGTAAGAAACATTGTGCAAGTGCAACTTCTCACATGAGCAAGTAAAAAAAAATGCTTATTTAAACAAATGTTTTGACAAGTAACCATTGTCTGCTGTCCGCCTTATTTTGCAACAGGACATCATCTATGTTTTGTGAGAGTGCGAGACTTTTAAATAATTAGCTGTAATAAGTAAATAACTGGAAGTATTATCAAAGTGCAGAAAATGGTAAAACTGTTTGTGCTACAAAACAATGAGATGATGAATACAATACTGTAATTAATTAAAATAATATGATAAGAAATACTAGTTTGCGATATTAAAGGGATGGTTCACCCAAAAATGAAAATTAGTTATTTTAGTCGATAAAGTTTTAAATATGGATATTTTTCTTACACGAATACATCGCTTCACTTCAGAAGGCCTTTATTAACCCCCCGGAGACGTTTCGAGCACTTTTATCACGGATGGATAATATAACTCCGATTGTATTCGTCTGAAAGAAGAATGTCATATACACCTAGGATGACTTCAGGGTGAGTAAATCATGGCAGGGCTCTACAATGCGACCATTTCAGTCAAAAAGAACAAGACGTTGAACAAGAACAAGAGGTTGGTGCTGTTGTTCCTTGTAAGAAGCAGAAAATATCAGTGACGGGTAACGTTAAACAGTACAGGTTGAAAAAAACAATGCCTAGACACTTTTCCGTGGCTACAATACGAGCAAGATAAAGATGTTATGCTGTGCAAATACTGCAAAGAAGCTGGTGCAGAGTTAGCAGGGCCAACAATGTTTGTGTGCGGACATTCACACTTCAAGCAAGAATCGCTAGTGAAGCACGGCAATTCCCAGCGTCATTTACGCTGCAGGGACATATTCATGAGCAGAAGCTCTCCGACAACTAAAAATCTAATTCAACACTGCATACATAATTGCCAAAGAAGAGATCCCATTCATAATATTTGGGCCATTAATTTTGTTTCAGAAGAAAAACTGTGTAGATATCAACCCTACGTACGACAACAATAATTGTGTTCAGCAGTGAGTGCAGATGTAAATTTAGAGTAGGGCTGAAACGATTCCTCGAGTTACTCGAGTTACTCGATTACAAAAATTACAAGATTACAAAACTCTGCCTCGAAGCCTTGTTAAATTCCTATGACGCGCACTATACGCGCGGCGCAGGGATTTGATTGTTTCACACGGACCGTTTATTCACACGGACCTGTTCAGGAAGCATATATTTTGAATTTAGTTGGCGCGATTGCTGAGAATAAATATGTAAATAAACGGCAGAAATTGTCTAAAGTGTGGGATCATTACACACTTAATACACTTAACTCACTGAAACAAGGTAACGGGGTCTAAGCCTATTGATGTTCGCTGATTTTAATCCCATACTGTATTTGTAGCGATGTCGTGATGCGGTTTGACTAGATATGATTTTTAGCTTTGATGACATTTTTAAGTAGTAAACGTAACTATCACGTTCAATTGCAAGAGAGTATAGCCTAAAAAAAGCACACGTCAGTCAGACCGATTGCAGCAATGCATCACATATGCTTAAACTTTTATGTAGCCACGCAACAATAATTTCAGCATGCATTCACTGTACACACCGGGACGTGATGGAGGAACAAATATTGTATTGCAGTTTTTGCGAAACCTTGTTTGTATTTCACGTCTGACAAATAGTTACAGACAACAACAAAAAATTAAAGTCCCCAGCCTGTTGGTTTTTAATAAAGATTCGGAGTAGCCTACTCATTTTTCAGTTAAAACACACGGAACAAAAAGTGCGTCAGCTTTTTCAACAACAAGTCACGTTACAGCTCTTCTTCAGCGTTAAACTACCAGAATACAAAAATATGCTTAGATGCTTAGAGTGGTTATATTATAAAATCTTAAAGGAAAATTCACATATGAGATAGCTTTATAACTTGCATACTATATAACTTATAGTATAAAACGAATAACAGCTTTAACGGAAATAGACACAAGTTTAAAATAACTATTCTGTTAATAAAACACACACACAAAAAAATATCCGAATACTCGATTAATCGATCGATTAAGTGCTAGATTAATCGATTAGCCTACAAAAAGAATCGATAGCTGCAGCCCTAATTTAGGGCTTTAATAAGGAATTTATTCTGTTATCATTAAATTTATTATTCATTTATTATCATTCTTTCAGAACACACTTGAAGGTATTTTCAATATTATCGGTCTATAACGACATTTGGGTTGGTAAATGGCATAATTTTTATTTTTTGGTGACTGTCCATTTAAATACATTTTAGGACTACACTTCAGCGTCTGTGCATTGTGTATTTGTGCACAGGGTTCCAGACTGCGACCATTTTTTGAGAATGTGCGAGTTAAAATGTTATGTGGTCGCATTTGTTCAAAGTGAACGAGTAGGCTACATCATGAATCCATTTTCCAAACCGTGTTTTTGACTTATTCTGAATCACTACGGTACGCCTATAATAAGTGTTTATATATTCGGACTATTTTATCCCGGGGTCGTCTCGGCTGCGGAGTAGCCCAATGCCTGCGTGACTCGCCATAGACATTGACGGAGAGAAGTTCCGTCCACAATGTTCTTCCGCAAGACACGTGCATTTTATTTATTGACGAACGTAGACGTCACGCGCATTTCACACTGATGGTGAAACGCACCAATTACGAATTCACGAATTAAGGCATATAAAAATGATAAAAATGGTCTCACGAAACACAGAGCCCCTTCCTCCTACGTCTTTTCAGCGGTTATATTTTCCTCTGTCGAACGATTACACTCATGATCGCTCGACAGAGGAAAAGGAAATTATTATAAAATGCAGAAGGTAAGGAGTGTGAGATTTCTGCTTTTTGTTAAAACTATAAACTTTGATAACGAAAAATCTGTATCAGTTTATTATAATACTCTAATCTTTTAAAATGCAATGCATACATTTGAATGTTTAATGGTTTTTAAAAGATAGAAAGATGATAATACACCGATAGATAGATAGATAGATAGATAGATAGATAGATAGATAGATAGATAGATAGATAGATAGATAGAAATAAATAAATTTGAGATTTTATATAGATTGTATATAATTCAAATGTAAAATGCTTAAAATTACAGATTAAAATTACTGTCCAAAATCCATGAAAATCCTGAAATTTGGCAATGATAATTAATATATTAGCCTACAGGTATTTCTGCTGCAACCCAGAAAGCCTTTGCTAGCCTTGGTCCATTAAAACCACTATTCACCAACATGCATTGATTAATCCCATGGCATGTAGCAAAAAAAAAAAAAAAGTGCGACCAAATCATATGCTGGTGCGACCAACTGAGAAAGTTGGTAGCACCAGTGCAACCAGTGGAAAAGTTAGTCTGGAGCCCTGGGGCATATGAAATGTATGAATGTATGCATGTTTTTTTGTGTTTTCTGAGGACAGCCAGTGAAATTGTTTTTCTAAAACTGAAAATTTTAAATATTTATAAGGTAAACTTCTGTCACACGCTGTGTTTCTGAATTCTCTTTTCTCATGCTCTCCATACTTGTGCATGGTATACAGTATGTGGCACAGTAACATTGTGTCGTTTAAGAAAAAAAAACATTTTAATTGTCTGTGCTCCTATTTTTTTTTAATTAAGAGGACAAGTGCTCATAATAAAAAATGTGATACCGTAGAACCCTGCATGGGCTAATTTTCATTTTTGGGTGAACTATCCCTTTAAGCATTATAAAAGGCTGCTTTTGTGCAGCTAAAACAACTGTGGATGACACCGGAGGTCAGACAAATTCACGTTACAATTGGTCTGTGCCCGTGCATTCAGTAAGAATGATTCTAGGATGATGTCAAAAACTGTAGATAATAACATTATTATAATGATACATAATACTAATACTAATAAACAAATCAACTTTACATTTATGACTAAAAAACGGTTTCAAACATTATACTTAAAATGTGTCTGACATATTTGCATTTATGTCTAACAAACCTGTTTGCAAGACAACATCTTATATTTGCCTTGCAAAATGCCATAGATAAATATTGACACTGGGCGTAATTTCAGCTGATTCACAGTTTGTATTAACAGCGTAAAAGACGCATTAAATAAAAGGAGTTTAGCAAAGAAAGGAGTGCACACTGCTAAAAGATGAAGCTGGTCTTAGCTGGTCTCCTATCCTGGTTTTAGGAGATCCTGGGTCCTGGTCACCTTAGCCAAACCAGATAAATGGCAGTTAGACCATATGAACATCTTTGCAGACTTGGAGAGTAGACCAGCATAACTCAGCTAAGACCAGAAAGACATCTTAGTATGACTTTTACTGGTCTGTTGGCTGGTTTTAAAGGGGTTTGGATACTTTCCTTTGCTGATAGGCCAGATAAAGACTAGCTTGGCCAGTCTGGGAGACCAACAAGACCAGTTAAAACCATCGTAAACCTGTAAGAGTACAATACTGTTCTATCATTTATGAATAACTACACAGGAACAAATGAGTAACGAGCTATTAACATTCAAGTAACTAACAAGAATTAACGAATTAGTCATTTATAACGCTCGGTTGTGGTAGTTCGTTATCAATAATATTTGTTCATACCTCCCAGATGACTACTAAGAGCTACTAAATACAGGTTCAAAACTAATGTGTATAATGTTCATTTTAAAGTGACGATCATGGTAACCCACTAGTAATGACTAAAGTATATCCAAATCCTTCATTAGAATGAGATTTGGATCAGTATTCATGATAACTCTTTGAAACATGAAAAATGAAAACTGTCAGAGTCAATGTAAGCCTTTTTTAACGTTGTGATGACATCCTTCTTTCGAGTTTCTTGTTAGTTAATAGTAGTTACTAGCATTTCACATTTGTAATGTAGTTTTCAATTATTGAGGGAGCAGTATTTTAAAGTGTTAGCGATTAAAGCGTCAGGTAAATGTCAGAAAACCAAATAGACTAGACTAACTTCATCACCAACTAACGGATAGATATTGCATAATCAACTGGCAACAACGCCTTTAAAAGGTTCGTATCCGATAAATATTTGTTTTACATTAAAAAAAGAGATATAAGAGGTCTTTGACAATGTTACACTTTAACATTGGAAACAATGTAACATTCTATGTTCTATGATAACGTTCTGTTACACTGGAAACAATGTAAGAATCTGGTCTTGCTGACAAGACATTATGTCGAAAACAATGTCGAGAACTGCTCAAAAATAACTGTATTATTTTTCAGTTTCAGCTCGAGGCCACAGATGTAGACTATGTCTCAAAACTTAGTGAACTGCCTACATAGACAGCATGTTCGGGTCTCATCAACATGGAGAATAAAGGCAGCGAGAATAAAGCTAAACTTACTGTATGAAACGTAAATCAACTTACCAGCATGCGCGTATCTAGATACAGATAAAAAACACAATGATAGTCCGGATAGTCCTCCCTCTCCTCCCAGATCGAGCTCGCTGTACAGTCACATCATACGGGGAAAGTTGAGACATTCACTGCGCGCGCACGGGCGTCTTTGCTCTTCTAGTGGGAAGCGCCGTTAGATTACTTCACTGATTTCAGCGTCACGTTGAAATACGCGGAATGGAAACAATCGCTTCTTTTGGCTCCCAATAATATTAAAATCTTTCGGTCGCTGTTTTCGGAAGGTTCCTTCAGTGGGGTCACCATTCATCACTGTACTGCACAGAGAGTACCCTACCCAGTACCCACTGAAGACTGTCCACAGGCGCATGCGCATTCGCGAACGACTGGTGGATGACATGTGAGAAACCCCTGTCGTTCAAATTATTGTGGAACTGAAAACTGTACCGGATATATTCATCATATTTTCTGATGGACACGTTTGTTGTTTTATTAATCGTCAAAGTTCCAAAAGCAGTTAAGTTTTCATCGTTGAAGGCCTAAGATTTATATTAAAAACAGTAAATTTGTTTTTATATGACAATAAGAGTTGAAGAGGGCTGTGGAGAAGTTGTTTTAGTCCAAAAAACCTATCTGTAAACATCATTAAAATAAGATAAAGTACCTTTAAAAAAAAGTTTAGAAAATAAACAAAATATTATCAATATAATGTGCATCACTAAAGGAGTGTTCACATTTCCATTACTCACACAAATAAACACATGTGATGAGAGAGGACTTACCGTGTTGATATATGAACTACTCTATCAGCCTTCAGACCTTCAAAACTGAACAGACGTGGGTGTTTTGATTTCTTTAGTTAATAATTTAATTGAGGTGGAAAAGCAAAAAAAAAAAAAAAAAAAAAAAAAGGAGATACTATCCAGGGTGGTTTGGCAACAGTATTGCGCAAGTCATTACGTCAATAGCTGGGAAAACCAACTCCACTTTACAAATATTATCCGGAGACATTTCTTCCATGCTTTTGTTGGACATGACTATAATAATCAGTCATCTTCAGTGGCTGTGGTTCCACTTCAGCAGGACGGCTTCTGGGAATATCACATCATCCTGGCTTGCAGAAATCGTCTCCTGCATGGGGGCTTTGCTAAAAGCCCCA
>NW_027508912.1:290000-295233 GCF_051911475.1 Siphateles boraxobius | reverse complement strand
ACACGAGATACACACGAGATACACACGAGATACATGAGATTCACACGAGATTCACACGAGATGCACACGGGATAGACATGAGATGCACACGAGATGCACACGAGATGCACACGAGATACACACGAGATGCACACGAGGGATACACACGAGATACACACGAGATACACACGAGATACACACGAGATACACACGAGATACACACAAGATACACACGAGATAGACACGAGATAGACATGAGATACACACGAAATACAAAAGATGCACAAGAGATGCACACGGGATAGACATGAGATGCACACGAGATGCAAACAAGATACACACGAGATAGACATGAGATACACACGAAATACATGAGATGCACATGAGATACACACGAGATAGACATGAGATACACGAAATACATGAGATGCACAAGAGATGCAAATGAGATGCACATGAGATGCACACGAGATGCACACGAGATGCACACGAGATAGACATGAGATACACACGTAGACATGAGATGCACACGAGATGCACACGAGATAAACACGGGATGCACACGAGATGCACACGAGATAGACATGAGATACACACGAGATGCACACGAGATGCACACGAGATGCACACGAGATGCACACGAGATGCACACGAGGTAGACATGAGATACACACGAGATACACACGAGATACACACGAGATAGACACGAGATAGACACGAGATAGACACGAGATAGAAATTAGATGCACACGAGATAGACTCGAGATACACACGAGATAGACACGAGATGCACATGAAATGCACACGAGATGCACACGAGATACACACGAGATGCACACGAGATGCAAACGAGATTCACACGAGATGCACACGAGATGCACACGAGATGCACACGAGATGCACACGAGATGCACACGAGATGCACACGAGATAAACACGAGATGCACACGAGATGTACACGGGATGCACACGAGAATCACACGAGATACACACGGGATGCAAACGAGATTCACACGAGATACACACGAGATGCACAAGAGATGCACACGGGATAGACACGAGATGCACACGAGATGCACACGAGATGCACACGAGATGCACGAGATGCACACGAGATGCACACGAGATGCACACGAGATGCACACGAGATGCACACGAGATGCACACGAGATGCACACGAGATAGACATGAGATAGACATGAGATACACACGTAGACATGAGATGCACACGAGATGCACACAAGATAAACATGAGATAGACATGAGATACACACGAAATACATGAGATGCACATGAGATGCACACGGGATACACACGAGATAGACCCGAGATAGACATGAGATGCACACGAGATGCACACGAGATGCACACGAGATGCACACGAGATAGACATGAGATAGACATGAGATGCACACGAGATAGACACGAGATAGACACGAGATACACACAAGATGCACACGAGATGCACACGAGATACACACAAGATAGACACGAGATACACATGAGATGCAAACGAGATAGACACGAGATAGACACGAGATAGACACGAGATAGACACGAAATACATGAGATGCACATGAGATACACACGAGATAGACATGAGATACACACGAAATACATGAGAAGCACAAGAGAGGCACACGGTATAGACATGAGATGCACACGAGATACACACGAGTGGCGCACGAGATGCACACGAGATGCACACGAGATGCACACGAGATGCACACGAGATACACACGAGATAGACACGAGATAGACACGAGATGCACACGAGATGCACACGAGATACACACGAGATCCACACGAGATAGACATGAGATACACACGAAATACAAAAGATGCACAAGAGATGCACACGGGATAGACATGAGATGCACACGAGATGCAAACAAGATACACACGAGATAGACATGAGATACACACGAAATACATGAGATGCACATGAGATACACACGAGATAGACATGAGATACACGAAATACATGAGATGCACAAGAGATGCAAATGAGATGCACATGAGATGCACATGAGATGCACACGAGATGCACACGAGATGCACACGAGATGCACATGAGATAGACATGAGATACACACGTAGACATGAGATGCACACGAGATAAACACGGGATGCACACGAGATGCACACGAGATAGACATGAGATACACACGAGATGCACACGAGATGCACACGAGATGCACACGAGGTAGACATGAGATACACACAAGATAGACACGAGATAGACACGAGATAGAAATTAGATGCACACGAGATAGACTCGAGATACACACGAGATAGACACGAGATGCACATGAGATGCACATGAGATGCACATGAAATGCACACGAGATGCACACGAGATGCACACGAGAATCACACGAGATGCACACGAGATGCAAACGAGATTCACACGAGATACACACGAGATAGACACGAGATAGACACGAGATAGACGCGAGATACACACGAGATACACACGAGATGCACACGAGATGCACACGAGATACACACGAGATGCACACGAGATGCACACGAGATACACACGAGATGCACACGAGATGCACACGAGATGCACACGAGATAGACATGAGATACACACGTAGACATGAGATGCACACGAGATGCACACAAGATAAACATGAGATAGACATGAGATACACACGAAATACATGAGATGCACATGAGATGCACACGAGATAGACACGAGATAGACATGAGATGCACACGAGATGCACACGAGATGCACACAAGATGCACACGAGATAGACACGAGATGCACACGAGATGCACACGAGATGCACACGAGATAGACACGAGATAGACATGAGATGCACACGAGATAGACACGAGATAGACATGAGATGCACACGAGATAGACACGAGATACACACGAGATGCACACGAGATGCACACGAGATACACACAAGAAAGACACGAGATACACATGAGATGCACACGAGATGCACACAAGATGGATACGAGATGCACACGAGATACACACGAGATAGACACGAGTTGCGCACGAGATGCAAACGAGATACACACGAGATAGACACGAGATAGACACGAAATACATGAGATGCACATGAGATAGACACGAGATAGACACGAGATAGACACGAGATAGAAATTAGATGCACACGAGATAGACTCGAGATACACACGAGATAGACACGAGATGCACATGAGATGCACATGAGATGCACATGAGATGCACATGAGATGCACATGAAATGCACACGAGATGCACACGAGATGCACACGAGAATCACACGAGATGCACACGAGATGCAAACGAGATTCACACGAGATACACACGAGATAGACGCGAGATACACACGAGATACACACGAGATGCACACGAGATGCACACGAGATGCACACGAGATGCACACGAGATACACACGAGATGCACACGAGATGCACACGAGATAGACATGAGATACACACGTAGACATGAGATGCACACGAGATGCACACAAGATAAACATGAGATAGACATGAGATACACACGAAATACATGAGATGCACATGAGATGCACACGAGATAGACACGAGATAGACATGAGATGCACACGAGATGCACACGAGATGCACACGAGATAGACACGAGATGCACACGAGATGCACACGAGATGCACACGAGATAGACACGAGATAGACATGAGATGCACACGAGATAGACACGAGATAGACATGAGATGCACACGAGATAGACACGAGATACACACGAGATGCACACGAGATGCACACGAGATACACACAAGATAGACACGAGATACACATGAGATGCACACGAGATGCACACAAGATGGATACGAGATGCACACGAGATACACACGAGATAGACACGAGTTGCGCACGAGATGCAAACGAGATACACACGAGATAGACACGAGATAGACACGAAATACATGAGATGCACATGAGATACACACGTGATAGACATGAGATACACACGAAATACATGAGAAGCACAAGAGAGGCACACGGTATAGACATGAGATGCACACGAGATACACACGAGTTGCGCACGAGATGCACACGAGATGCTCACGAGATGCACACGAGATGCACACGAGATACACACGAGATACACACGAGATAGACACGAGATAGACACGAGATAGACGCGAGATACACACGAGATGCACACGAGATGCACACGAGATGCACACGAGATACACACGAGATGCACACGAGATGCACACGAGATGCACACGAGATACACACGAGATACACACGAGATGCACACGAGATAGACACGAGATGCACACGAGATACACACGAGATAAACACGAGATAGACACGAGATACACACGAGATGCACACGAGATGCACACAAGATGGACACGAGATGCACACGAGATACACACGAGATGCACACGAGATACACACGAGATAGACACGAAATACATGAGATGCACATGAGATACACACGAGATAGACATGAGATGCACAAGAGAGGCACACGGGATAGACATGAGATGCACACGAGATGCACACGAGATGCACACGAGATGCACACGAGATGCACACGAGATACACACGAGATGCACACGGGATAGACACGAGATACACACGAGATACACACGAGATACACACGAGATAGACACGAGATACACACGAGATAGACATGAGATACACACGAAATACCGATTCTTATCGATTCCAATAAGGTAAAAAAAAAAAACAACCTTAGACATCATCCACATTTAGTCTTATTGCAAAACATGTAATTGTAGCTGAATATCATTAGCAATAACAACAGGATAAAGAACACTTACAGAAGTAACGTTTGCCTGTGTTTTAAAATACCATAGAAAAACAACCAGCTTTACTAATGTAAACTTCAAGCATTATTAAGTAAACACTTTAATAAAAACAAGATTTTCAGGTTCAGAAACTGTAATCAAATTTAAAATAACAGCACGAGTGCATTTTCTCTTAGTCTTATGTTGTGTGATTAGTGTTATTATAGAGACGGCAGGAATATTAGTGCTGTCACTTTAAGAGCCGCACGGATCCAGTATACTGATACACACCAACACAGAAACAGAGTCTCTCGCTTCAGTGGTTTAAAGTCATATTGAAACGCTCACAAAGGAATCGATAAGAGGAATCGAAATTTTAATTTTATAACAATTATCCGATCCCTGACCTCAAGCACTACAAATGCAAGTTTAAATGAGCCAATGCGACTCTCACACTGGTGAAAGTATAATCACACGAGTCTACAGTCTTAAAAATAAAG
>NW_027508912.1:257500-285000 GCF_051911475.1 Siphateles boraxobius | reverse complement strand
TCGCCCCTGCTCACACCCACACACACAAACACACACTAACCCTCACACTCACACACACACTAACCCTCAAACTCACTCACTCACTCTCACTCACACACACACACACACACACACTGCTCCATCAGCTCGAGCTGCGTTAATGAAGACTTGTCACACACACACACACACACACACACACACACACACACACACACACACCGCTCCATCAGCTCGAGCTGCGTTAATGTAGACGTCTCACACACACACACACACACACACACACACACACACACACACACACACACACACACACACACACACACACACACACACACACACACACACACACACACACACACACACACACACACGCACACGCTCTTCCTCTCTCAGATGTGTGTGTAAGCTTGTGATTGTTTTGTTTCTGTGTGCAGGATGATAATGAGAGCTGTGGTTCCAGTTCCACCAATCGCAGCGCGTCTGAGAGCTCGAGGGCGTCGGCTAAACCCCGACGTGTACAGCAGAACCCCAGCGACCCGGACCTGCCCCCAGGTGTGTGTGAGAGTGTGTGTGTGAGAGTGTGTGTGTGAGAGTGTGTGTGTGAGAGTGAACGTGAGCGTGTGTGTGAGGGTTAGTGTGTGTGAGGGTTAGTGTCTGTTTGTGTATGAGTTTGTGAGAGAGTGCGTGTGAGAGTGCGTGTGTGAGAGTGCGTGTGTGAGAGTGTGTGTGTGAGAGTGTGTGTGTGAGAGTGTGTGTGTGAGAGTGTGTGTGTGAGAGTGTGTGAGAGTGAGCGTGAGCGTGTGTGTGAGGGTTAGTGTGCGTGCGTGTGAGAGTGCGTGTGTGTGTGAGAGTGCGTGTGTGTGAGAGTGCGTTTGTGAGAGTGCGTGTGTGAGAGTGCGTGTGTGATAGTGCGTGTGTGATAGTGAGTGCGTGTGTGTGAGAGTGCGTGTGTGTGAGAGTGTGTGTGAGAGTGTGTGTGTGAGAGTGCGTGTGTGAGAGTGCGTGTGTGAGAGTGCGTGTGTGATAGTGCGTGTGTGTGAGAGTGCGTGTGTGAGAGTGCGTTTGTGAGAGTGCGTGTGTGTGAGTGCGTGTGTGAGAGTGCGTGTGAGAGTGCGTGTGTGAGAGTGCGCGTGTGTGAGAGTGCGTGTGTGAGAGTGCGTGTGTGTGAGAGTGTGTGTGAGAGTGTGTGTGAGAGTGTGTGTGAGAGTGTGTGTGAGAGTGCGTGTGTGAGAGTGCGTGTGTGTGAGAGTGCGTGTGTGAGAGTGCGTGTGTGAGAGTGCGTGTGTGAGAGTGCGTGTGTTAGAGTACGTGTGTTAGAGTGCGTGTGTGAGAGTGCGTGTGTGAGAGTGCGTGTGTGAGAGTGCGTGTGTGAGAGTGCGTGTGTGAGATTGCGTGTGTGAGAGTGCGTGTGTGAGAGTGCGTCTGTGAGAGTGCGTGTGTGTGAGAGTGCGTGTGTGAGAGTGCGTGTGTGAGAGTGCGTGTGTGAGAGTGCGTGTGTGAGAGTGCGTGTGTGAGAGTGCGTGTGTGAGATTGCGTGTGTGAGAGTGCGTGTGTGAGAGTGTGTATGTGAGAGTGCGTGTGTGTGAGAGTGCGTGTGAGAGTGCGTGTGTGAGAGTGCGTCTGTGAGAGTGCGTGTGTGTGAGCGCGTGTGTGAGAGCGTGTGTGTGAGAGTCCGTGTGTGAGAGAGTCCGTGTGTGAGAGAGTGCGTGTGTGTGAGAGTGCGTGTGTGTGAGAGTGCGTGTGTGTGAGAGTGCGCGTGTGTGAGAGTGCGCGTGTGTGAGAGTGCGCGTGTGTGAGAGTGCGCGTGTGTGAGAGTGCGTGTGTGAGAGTGCGTGTGTGAGAGTGCGTGTGTGAGAGTGCGTGTGTGAGAGTGCGTGTGTGAGAGTGCGTGTGTGAGAGTGCGTCTGTGAGAGTGCGTGTGTGTGAGAGTGCGTGTGAGAGTGCGTGTGTGCGTCTGTGAGAGTGCGTGTGTGTGAGTGCGTGTGTGAGAGTGCGTGTGTGAGAGTGCGTGTGTGTGAGAGTCCGTGTGTGAGAGAGTCCGTGTGTGTGAGAGTGCGTGTGTGTGAGAGTGCGTGTGTGTGAGAGTGCGCGTGTGTGAGAGTGCGTGTGTGAGAGTGCGTGTGTGAGAGTGCGTCTGTGAGAGTGCGTGTGTGTGAGAGTGCGTGTGAGAGTGCGTGTGTGCGTCTGTGAGAGTGCGTGTGTGTGAGTGCGTGTGTGAGAGTGCGTGTGTGAGAGTGCGTGTGTGTGAGAGTCCGTGTGTGAGAGAGTCCGTGTGTGTGAGAGTGCGTGTGTGTGAGAGTGCGTGTGTGTGAGAGTGCGCGTGTGTGAGAGTGCGTGTGTGAGAGTGCGTGTGTGAGAGTGCGTGTGTGAGAGAGCGTGTGTGAGAGTGCGTGTGTGTGGGAGTGCGTGTGTGAGAGTGCGTCTGTGAGAGTGCGTGTGTGTGGGAGTGCGTGTGTGAGAGTGCGTCTGTGAGAGTGCGTGTGTGTGAGAGTGCGTGTGTGAGAGAGTGCGTGTGAGTGCGTGCGTGTGAGTGCGTGCGTGAGAGTGCGTGTGTGTGAGAGTGCGTGTGTGTGAGAGTGCGTGTGTGTGAGAGTGCGTTTGTGAGAGTGCGTGTGTGAGAGTGCGTGTGTGATAGTGCGTGTCTGATAGTGAGTGCGTGTGTGTGAGAGTGCGTGTGTGTGAGAGTGCGTGTGTGTGAGAGTGTGTGTGAGAGTGTGTGTGTGAGAGTGCGTGTGTGAGAGTGCGTGTGTGAGAGTGCGTGTGTGAGAGTGCGTGTGTGAGAGTGCGTGTGTGTGAGAGTGCGTGTGTGAGAGTGCGTGTGTGAGAGTGCGTGTGTGTGAGTGCGTGTGTGAGAGTGCATGTGAGAGTGCGTGTGTGTGAGAGTGCGTGTGTGAGAGTGCGTGTGTGAGAGTGCGTGTGTGAGAGTGCGTGTGTGAGAGTGCGTGTGTGTGTGTGTGAGAGTGCGTGTGTGTGAGAGTGTGTGTGAGAGTGCGTGTGTGAGAGTGCGTGTGTGTGAGAGTGCGTCTGTGTGAGAGTGCGTCTGTGAGAGTGCGTGTGTGAGAGTGCGTGTGTGAGAGTGCGTGTGTGAGAGTGCGTGTGTTAGAGTGCGTGTGTGAGAGTGCGTGTGTGAGAGTGCGTGTGTGAGAGTGCGTGTGTGAGATTGCGTGTGTGAGAGTGCGTGTGTGAGAGTGCGTGTGTGAGATTGCGTCTGTGAGAGTGCGTGTGTGAGAGTGCGTCTGTGAGAGTGCGTGTGTGAGAGTGCGTGTGTGAGAGTGCGTGTGTGTGTGTGAGAGTGCGTGTGTGAGAGTGCGTGTGTGAGAGTGCGTGTGTGAGAGTGCGTGTGTGAGAGTGCGTGTGTGAGAGTGCGTGTGTGAGAGTGCGTGTGTGAGAGTGCGTGTGTGAGAGTGCGTGTGTGAGAGTGCGTGTGTGAGATTGCGTGTGTGAGAGTGCGTGTGTGAGAGTGCGTGTGTGTGAGAGTGCGTGTGAGAGTGCGTCTGTGTGAGTGCGTCTGTGAGAGTGCGTGTGTGTGAGTGCGTGTGTGAGAGTGCGTGTGTGAGAGTGCGTGTGTGTGAGAGTGCGTGTGTGTGAGAGTCCGTGTGTGAGAGAGTCCGTGTGTGAGAGAGTGCGTGTGTGTGAGAGTGCGTGTGTGTGAGAGTGCGTGTGTGTGAGAGTGCGTTTGTGAGAGTGCGTGTGTGAGAGTGCGTGTGTGTGTGTGTGAGTGCGTGTGTGTGAGAGTCCGTGTGTGAGAGAGTCCGTGTGTGTGAGAGTGCGTGTGTGTGAGAGTGCGTGTGTGTGAGAGTGCGTGTGTGTGAGAGTGCGTTTGTGAGAGTGCGTGTGTGAGAGTGCGTGTGTGTGTGTGTGAGTGCGTGTGTGTGAGAGTGCGTGTGTGAGAGCGCGTGTGTGAGAGCGCGTGTGTGAGAGCGCGTTTGTGAGAGCGCGTGAGTGTGTGAGTGCGTGTGTGAGCGTGAGCGTGTGTGTGAGGGTTAGTGTGTGTGTGTGCGTAATTGTGTGTGTGTGTATGAGTGTGTATGTGAGGGTTAGTGTCTGTTTGTGTGTGTGTGTGCAGGAGTGTGTGAGGGTTAGTGTGTGTGTGTGTGTGTGAGTGAGTGAGTGAGTGTGAGGGTTAGTGTGTGTGTGTGTGCGTGTGCGTGAGTGAGTGAGTGTGAGGGTTAGTGTGTGTGTGTGTGTGAGTGAGTGAGTGAGTGTGAGGGTTAGTGTGTGTGTGCGTGAGTGAGTGAGTGTGAGGGTTAGTGTGTGTGTGTGTGTGAGTGAGTGTGAGGGTTAGTGTGTGTGTGTGTGCGTGTGTGCGTGTGCGTGAGTGAGTGAGTGTGAGGGTTAGTGTGTGTGTGTGTGTGTGTGTGTGGGGGGGTGTGTCTGAGTGTGAGTGTGAGGGTTAGTGTGTGTGTGTGTGTGTGTGTGTGTGTGTGTGTGTCTGTGTGAGTGATGCATTGGGGCCACGGACCCTCCCTTAGAGACCCCCATCAGAGCACTGTTTGTTTTCATTCAAGCACACATACACACACACACACACTCTTCTGTTTCACTCAGTAAGACATAAATAAGTTTTTAGACATTTATGGTATATTTTCTCATGTTATTACCACACATTTATTAATTTAGTAGAATTTCTTGCCCAACTGAGTTTGAAAATGAAAATTTTAGTTACATCTCGCAGCTCTGCCTCGTCCTCATCATAAGTTTTGCATAAACGTGTGTGAATCAGGGAAAACGAGTGCAAACCCTTCTTTCACGTCGCTGTCGTCAGGAGCCGGCTCGTGTGAGAAAGTTAGTCAGGATCAGAGTCTTCAGTCCGTGACCCAGCGACCCAGCGAATGATCACTCTTACTCCTTCACATGAGGAATTCAGATGCAGATGAAGAAGATTTGTGTTTGTTAAATTAAATTTGTTAAGCTCAGAGGAGATTAGTGTTCTTTTGAATGAAAGTGTTTCTGTTTTTGATGAGCTGAGTGTCTGTGAGTGTGTGTTAGTGCGTCTCCTGCGCATCAAAACATCTTAAAGGTGACATTATGCCCTTTTTCACAAGATATAATATAAATCTCTGGTTTCCCCAGAATGTGTCTGTGGAATTTCAGCTCAAAATGCCAGATCATTTATTATAGTTTTTTAAATTTGCCCCTTTTTGGTTGTGAGCAAAAATGCGCCGGTTTTGTGTGTGTCCCTTTAAATGCAAATGAGCTGCAGCTCCGCCTCCTTTCAGAAGAGGGCGGAGCCTTTACACAAGCTTCAGAAACTCCGGCAATAACAAACCAGGCCAATCTCACTCATCCAGAATCCCAGAATAACCAGTAGCGAGTGCAGCCTTACGGAGAGACTCAGGAAGAGTTTCTGAATAATAGTGGAGACATTTATGTAGTTGTTGTGGAGTTACACTGATCATCTCATCATCATGTTGAACTTCTACACAAGTGTCCACAGTTCCTGAGGTGTTTATAAGACAGCGGTGACATGTTCTGGTCAATAGTGTTCAGTGCTCGTCTGTGCTCAACGACAGAACAGTTTCAGGCTTTGCTGGATCTTCTGCCGGTGCGTTAAAACTGGTCACTGTTGGTGCTCGAGAAACCGAATGTGTGAACACTGGTGTGTGTAAACGTGCAGAGATTAAGGGCCGGTAATATTATAAACGTGCAGATTAAGGGCCGGTAATATTATAAACGTGCAGATTAAGAGCCGGTAATATTATAAACGTGCAGATTAAGGGCCGGTAATATTATAAATGTGCAGATTAAGAGCCGGTAATATTATAAATGTGCAGATTAAGGGCCGGTAATATTATAAACGTGCAGATTAAGGGCCGGTAATATTATAAACGTGCAGATTAAGAGCCGGTAATATTATAAACGTGCAGATTAAGAGCCTTTAATATTATAAACGTGCAGATTAAGGGCCGGTAATATTATAAACGTGCAGATTAAGGGCCGGTAATATTATAAACGTGCAGATTAAGGGCCGGTAATATTATAAATGTGCAGATTAAGAGCCGGTAATATTATAAACGTGCAGATTAAGGGCCGGTAATATTATAAATGTGCAGATTAAGGGCCGGTAATATTATAAACGTGCAGATTAAGAGCCGGTAATATTATAAACGTGCAGATTAAGAGCCTTTAATATTATAAACGTGCAGATTAAGAGCCGGTAATATTATAAACGTGCAGATTAAGGGCCGGTAATATTATAAATGTGCAGATTAAGAGCCGGTAATATTATAAATGTGCAGATTAAGAGCCGGTAATATTATAAATGTGCAGATTAAGGGCCGGTAATATTATAAACGTGCAGATTAAGGGCCGGTAATATTATAAACGTGGAGATTAAGAGCCGGTAATATTATAAACGTGCAGATTAAGAGCCGGTAATATTATAAACGTGCAGATTAAGGGCCGGTAATATTATAAACGTGCAGATTAAGGGCCGGTAATATTATAAACGTGCAGATTAAGGGCCGGTAATATTATAAACGTGCAGATTAAGGGCCGGTAATATTATAAACGTGCAGATTAAGGGACGGTAATATTATAAACGTGCAGATTAAGGGACGGTAATATTATAATAAGATCCTCTTCATACGTCAGAAGGGGAAAAATCTGATTGGCTTATTTTATAACATGTTTTCAGAGATAGACTCACTAGAACAAAGTTACTGGGTTTCACTTTTCACGTTTTCTGGGTTAGTGGAAGCACTGGGACCCGATTATAGCACTTAAACATCGGGAAAAGTCAGATTTTTATGATATTTCCCCTTTAATGTGTGATGTTTTCTTCCTCGGCCGATGCATTCATGAGCAGGAGAGAGTCTTAGATGTGTTGGTCTGTGTGTGTGTGTGTGTGTGTGTGTGTGTGTGTGTGTGTGTGTGTGAGAGAGAGAGTGTGTGTTAGTGTCTCCTGCGCAGGAGGGCCGGTGGAGTCTGAGAGTGTGTGTGTGTGTGCGCTAGAGTCTGAGAGTGTGTGTGTGTGTACGCTGAAGTCTGAGTGTGTGTGTGTGTGTGTGTGTGTGTGTGTGTGTATGTGAGCGTGAGCGTGAGCGTGAGCGTGAGTGTGAGTGTGTGTGTGTGTGTCTGTGTGTGACCAGAAGCTCCAGCTGAACAGTGCTCATGCTCTAAGGTCATCACTCAACAAAGTACCTAAATACTGAAACCATTACAAACCAGAGAGTTTCAGCAATAACATATTAAAACACGCAGCATGAGCGCTCATCACCACGGGAGCGACGGCATTATTCAGGCTCGCGGTCCCACTCCAACTTATAAAACTTTAATGCTTTTCCCTTGTAGTCCAACTCAAATGTTTGTCTTCCTGTGCGAGTGGCTTGTGTTTTATTAATGAGCTCTGGATCATAATCCCACAAACTCAAAGCCTCGGGATCAGGTGAAGAACAAACGAGTGTTTTACAGTATCGTCCGCAGTTGTGCGTTATTTCCCAAGAGCGTCGGTCACGCGAGCGCCGGTGTGTGCGGTCGAGGGTGTGTGTTAAACATGCAGGTCAGCGGCGGGTCTGTGTGTGTGTGTGTGTGTGTGTGTAGCACCTGCATTCACAGTCATAAACTCATTCCCTGTTAGTGCTCTCTGGATCTAATTTATCCAGTGGAGTCTTTACTTTCCCTGCGTTTCTCCATAAACTCTGGTCAGCTCCACTGCACCTGCGGCCCGCTGGGAGCTCCACTGCACTCGTAAACCAGCTGGAAAAACCAACAGCGTTACGTGCTACTCAAGCCAAGAGCTGTTCTCAGACTTACACACACTCTCAGACTCACTCACACACACTCTCAGACTCACTCACACATAATCTAGGACTCCAGCGCGCACACACGCAGACGCAACAAATCTAGAACATACCAGTGTAATTAACAGGGAGCCGGCGCTGTGTGAAAGAGTTATAGTGTTTGGAGAGCGCAGGACTCGCACTGAATTATGGGATTTTGTAATCATGTTATGCTGATTGTTTTCTTTGTACAATTTATTAATTCACTCTTTAGAATAAGAGTTTTGTTATTCATGCTGATGACCAAGTGGCGGTGCTTCGTTTTCTCAGGATCTTGTGCTGCGTCTTTTATGATGCTACATTCAATTCTTTCAGACGTGTCCATCAGCTGTTTGTGAGTCTGAGTTCTCCTTCTGCTGTGTGTCTGCAGGATACGTGCAGAGTCTGATTCGCCGAGTGGTGAATAACGTCAATATCGTGGTGAATAACCTGATCCTGAAGTATGTGGAGGATGATATCGTGCTGTCGGTGAACATCACGTCAGCGGAGTGTTACACAGTGGACGAGCTGTGGGACCGAGCCTTCATGGACATCATCTGTGAGTAAAACATGTTCACACACGTGTTTAACAGCAATAACCATATGATGAAAGAAACGCTCTGTTTAGTTCAGTTTGGGGGTGGGTTAGTGCTGGGTGAGTTTAGGATGTGGGTTAGTGCTGTGTGAGATTGGTGAGTTGGTTAGTGCTGGGTGAGATTGGTGAGTTGGTTAGTGCTGGGTGAGATTGTGGAGTTGGTTAGTGCTGGGTGAGTTTAGGGTGTTGGTTAGTGCTGGATGAGTTTAGGATGTGGGTTAGTGCTGGGTGAGTTTAGGGTGTTGGTTAGTGCTGGGTGAGTTTGGGGTGTTGGTTAGTGCTGGGTGAGTTTAGGATGTTGGTTTGTGCTGGGTGAGTTTAGGGTGTTGGTTAGTGCTGGGTGAGTTTGGGGAGTTGGTTAGTGCTGGGTGAGTTTGGGGAGTTGGTTAGTGCTGGGTGAGTTAAGGGTGTTGGTTAGTGCTGGGTGAGTTTGGGGTGTTGGTTAGTGCTGGGTGAGTTTGGGGAGTTGGTTAGTGTTTGGGTGAGTTTGGGGTGTTGGTTAGTGCTGGGTGAGTTTGGGGAGTTGGTTAGTGTTTGGGTGAGTTTGGGGAGTTGGTTAGTGCTGGGTGAGTTTGGGGTGTTGGTTAGTGCTGGGTGAGTTTGGGGAGTTGGTTAGTGTTTGGGTGAGTTTGGGGAGTTGGTTAGTGTTTGGGTGAGTTTGGGGTGTTGGTTAGTGTTTGGGTGAGTTTGGGGTGTTGGTTAGTGCTGGGTGAGTTTGGGGAGTTGGTTAGTGTTTGGGTGAGTTTGGGGAGTTGGTTAGTGCTGGGTGATTTAGGATGTTGGTTTGTGCTGGGTGAGTTTAGGGTGTTGGTTAGTGCTGGGTGAGTTTGGGGAGTTGGTTAGTGCTGGGTGAGTTTGGGGAGTTGGTTAGTGCTGGGTGAGTTGAGGGTGTTGGTTAGTGCTGGGTGAGTTTGGGGAGTTGGTTAGTGTTTGGGTGAGTTTGGGGAGTTGGTTAGTGTTTCGGTGAGTTTGGGGAGTTCGTTAGTGTTTGGGTGAGTTTGGGGTGTTGGTTAGTGTTTGGGTGAGTTTGGGGTGTTGGTTAGTGCTGGGTGAGTTTGGGGAGTTGGTTAGTGTTTGGGTGAGTTTGGGGAGTTGGTTAGTGCTGGGTGAGTTTAGGATGTTGGTTTGTGCTGGGTGAGTTTAGGGTGTTGGTTAGTGCTGGGTGAGTTTGGGGAGTTGGTTAGTGCTGGGTGAGTTTGGGGAGTTGGTTAGTGCTGGGTGAGTTGAGGGTGTTGGTTAGTGTTGGGTGAGTTTGGGGTGTTGGTTAGTGCTGGGTGAGTTTGGGGAGTTGGTTAGTGTTTGGGTGTGTTTGGGGAGTTGGTTAGTGTTTGGGTGAGTTTGGGGTGTTGGTTAGTGTTTGGGTGAGTTTGGGGTGTTGGTTAGTGCTGGGTGAGTTTGGGGAGTTGGTTAGTGTTTGGGTGAGTTTGGGGAGTGGAGTTGATTAGTGTTTGGGTGAGTTTGGGGAGTTGGTTGGTGTTTGGGTGAGTTTGGGGTGTTGGTTAGTGCTGGGTGAGTTTGGGGAGTTGGTTAGTGTTTGGGTGAGTTTGGGGTGTTGGTTAGTGCTGGGTGAGTTTGGGGAGTTGGTTAGTGTTTGGGTGAGTTTGGGGAGTTGGTTAGTGTTTGGGTGAGTTTGGGGAGTTGGTTAGTGTTTGGGTGAGTTTGGGGTGTTGGTTAGTGTTTGGGTGAGTTTGGGGTGTTGGTTAGTGTTTGGGTGAGTTTGGGGTGTTGGTTAGTGTTTGGGTGAGTTTGGGGAGTTGGTTAGTGTTTGGGTGAGTTTGGGGAGTTGGTTGGTGTTTGGGTGAGTTTGGGGTGTTGGTTAGTGCTGGGTGAGTTTGGGGAGTTGGTTAGTGTTTGGGTGAGTTTGGGGAGTGGAGTTGATTAGTGTTTGGGTGAGTTTGGGGAGTTGGTTGGTGTTTGGGTGAGTTTGGGGTGTTGGTTAGTGCTGGGTGAGTTTGGGGAGTTGGTTAGTGTTTGGGTGAGTTTGGGGTGTTGGTTAGTGCTGGGTGAGTTTGGGGAGTTGGTTAGTGTTTGGGTGAGTTTGGGGAGTTGGTTAGTGTTTGGGTGAGTTTGGGGTGTTGGTTAGTGTTTGGGTGAGTTTGGGGTGTTGGTTAGTGTTTGGGTGAGTTTGGGGTGTTGGTTAGTGTTTGGGTGAGTTTGGGGAGTTGGTTGGTGTTTGGGTGAGTTTGGGGAGTTGGTTGGTGTTTGGGTGAGTTTGGGGTGTTGGTTAGTGCTGGGTGAGTTTGGGGAGTTGGTTAGTGTTTGGGTGAGTTTGGGGAGTTGGTTAGTATTTGGGTGAGTTTGGGGTGTTGGTTAGTGCTGGGTGAGTTTAGGGAGTTGGTTAGTGTTTGGGTGAGTTTGGGGAGTTGGTTAGTGTTTGGGTGAGTTTGGGGAGTTGGTTAGTGTTTGGGTGAGTTTGGGGAGTTGGTTAGTGTTTGGGTGAGTTTGGGGTGTTGGTTAGTGTTTGGGTGAGTTTGGGGTGTTGGTTAGTGTTTGGGTGAGTTTGGGGTGTTGGTTAGTGTTTGGGTGAGTTTGGGGAGTTGGTTGGTGTTTGGGTGAGTTTGGGGAGTTGGTTGGTGTTTGGGTGAGTTTGGGGAGTTGGTTGGTGTTTGGGTGAGTTTGGGGTGTTGGTTAGTGCTGGGTGAGTTTGGGGAGTTGGTTAGTGTTTGGGTGAGTTTGGGGAGTTGGTTAGTGTTTGGGTGAGTTTGGGGTGTTGGTTAGTGCTGGGTGAGTTTAGGGAGTTGGTTAGTGTTTGGGTGAGTTTGGGGAGTTGGTTAGTGTTTGGGTGAGTTTGGGGAGTTGGTTAGTGTTTGGGTGAGTTTGGGGAGTTGGTTAGTGTTTGGGTGAGTTTGGGGTGTTGGTTAGTGCTGGGTGAGTTTGGGGAGTTGGTTAGTGTTTAAGTGAGTTTGGGGAGTTGGTTAGTGTTTGGGTGAGTTTGGGGAGTTGGTTAGTGTTTGGGTGAGTTTGGGGAGTTGGTTAGTGTTTGGGTGAGTTTGGGGAGTTGGTTAGTGTTTGGGTGAGTTTGGGGTGTTGGTTAGTGCTGGGTGAGTTTGGGGTGTTGGTTAGTGTTTGGGTGAGTTTGGGGTGTTGGTTAGTGCTGGGTGAGTTTGGGGAGTTGGTTAGTGTTTGGGTGAGTTTGGGGAGTTGGTTAGTGTTTGGGTGAGTTTGGGGTGTTGGTTAGTGTTTTGGGGTGTTGGTTAGTGCTGGGTGAGTTTGGGGAGTTGGTTAGTGCTGGGTGAGTTTGGGGAGTTGGTTAGTGCTGGGTGAGTTTGGGGAGTTGGTTAGTGCTGGGTGAGTTGAGGGTGTTGGTTAGTGCTGGGTGAGTTTGGGGTGTTGGTTAGTGCTGGGTGAGTTTGGGGAGTTGGTTAGTGTTTGGGTGAGTTTGGGGAGTTGGTTAGTGTTTGGGTGAGTTTGGGGAGTTGGTTAGTATTTGGGTGAGTTTGGGGTGTTGGTTAGTGTTTGGGTGAGTTTGGGGAGTTGGTTAGTGTTTGGGTGAGTTTGGGGTGTTGGTTAGTGTTTGGGTGAGTTTGGGGAGTTGGTTAGTGTTTGGGTGAGTTTGGGGAGTTGGTTAGTGTTTGGGTGATTTTGGGGAGTTGGTTAGTGTTTGGGTGAGTTTGGGGAGTTGGTTAGTGTTTGGGTGAGTTTGGGGTGTTGGTTAGTGTTTGGGTGAGTTTGGGGTGTTGGTTAGTGCTGGGTGAGTTTGGGGAGTTGGTTAGTGTTTGGGTGAGTTTGGGGAGTTGGTTAGTGTTTGGGTGAGTTTGGGGAGTTGGTTAGTGTTTGGGTGAGTTTGGGGAGTTGGTTGGTGTTTGGGTGAGTTTGGGGTGTTGGTTAGTGTTTGGGTGAGTTTGGGGAGTTGGTTAGTGTTTGGGTGAGTTTGGGGTGTTGGTTGGTGTCTGGGTGAGTTTGGGGTGTTGGTTAGTGTTTGGGTGAGTTTGGGGTGTTGGTTAGTGTTTGGGTGAGTTTGGGGAGTTGGTTAGTGTTTGGGTGAGTTTGGGGTGTTGGTTGGTGTTTGGGTGAGTTTGGGGAGTTGGTTAGTGTTTGGGTGAGTTTGGGGTGTTGGTTGGTGTTTGGGTGAGTTTGGGGTGTTGGTTAGTGTTTGGGTGAGTTTGGGGAGTTGGTTGGTGTTTGGGTGAGTTTGGGGTGTTGGTTAGTGTTTGGGTGAGTTTGGGGAGTTGGTTAGTGTTTGGGTGAGTTTGGGGAGTTGGTTAGTGTTTAAGTGAGTTTGGGGAGTTGGTTAGTGTTTGGGTGAGTTTGGGGAGTTGGTTAGTGTTTGGGTGAGTTTGGGGAGTTGGTGTTTTAATGGGTTAGTGTTGGGCTGTTTGGGGTGTTGTAGGGCTGGTTGGGTCTGGATGGAATGGGATCAGGCATGCTGAGGTTTTTAGGATTTTAGTTGAGTTAACTGTTTTGCTTTATAAACTTTCCTTTGAATTCCACAAATGAAATGCATGTGAATGAATGGCGATAATCAATCATGATTTCAACAAACTTTAATGTAAACATTCTCAAACCCCCTCTTAAAAGTTAGAAGAGATTGTGATTTCTGTTTCTCATTGACATACTTGCACACACATTGACCTTTGACCCTCATTCAGAAACTCAGTGCTTCTTAGAGTCGGCTGCTGCTGTGCTGTGTCATGATCTGAAAAAACAGCTAATAAACCTGATGAACTGCTGACACCCAACATTTACTGTCTGTCTGTCTCTCTCTCTCTCTCTCTCTCTTGCTCTCTCTCTCTCTCTCTCTCTCTCTCTTGCTCTCTGTCTGTCTGTCTCTCTCTCTCTCTCTCTCTCTCTCTCTCTCTCTGTAGCTCCTGAACTGGTCCTGAGGAAGGTTATCAATTTTTCTGACTGCACCGTGTGTTTGGATAAACGTAATGCGAGTGGGAAGATCGAGTTTTATCAGGACCCTCTGCTCTACAAATGTTCCTTCAGAACTCGTCTTCATTTCACCTACGACAACATCAATGCCAAAATCCCTGCCGTCATTAAAGTAAGAGAGTGTATCTGTGGTGTGTCAGGATGGCGTTTGCGTTCACCTCGTGCGTCACTGTTGTTTCTGTGTGTGTGTGTGTGTGTGTTTGTGTGTGTGTGTGAAGGTTCACACGATGGTGGAGAGTCTGAAACTCTCTCTGACGGACCAGCAGCTGCCCATGTTCATCCGGCTGATGGAGTTGGGTGTTGCGCTGTATTACGGAGAGATGGGTGTCCATCGAGAGGGCGAGAGAGAAGAGAGTGGCCCACTTCGAGAGAGCGTCTCCGGTGAGTGAGACAAGCACTGCTCATCATTTCTCATTCAGTTTGTGTTGGTGTGTTTCTGAGGCTATAGAAACACACAGATCAACTCAATCCAGTGCATTTCTTAGAATGTCATGAACTGAGTGTCTCTCTCTGTTTCTCTTCACCTGTTCATATGAATGTGGGTTTGCATCAATGATTCATTTATATTATGTTTATTACTGTGAAGCTGCTTTAAAACAGTCTGTATAAAGCGCTATACAAATAAAGCTGACATGACTTGACTTTAGGTCTCAAAACAAAGAGAAACAAAGACTGAGAGATTTAATTAAAGATGACATATTATGCCTCTTTTCACCGGTGTCCCCAGAATGTGTCTGAAATTTCAGCTCAAAATACCAGATCATTTATTGTAGTTTATCAAATTTGCCCCTTTTTTTTTTAAGTGTGTCCCTTTATATGCAAATGAGCTGCAGCTCCGCCTCCATTCAGAAGAGGGCGGAGTCTTTACACGAGCTTCAGAAACTCAAGCAATAACAAAACAGGCCAATCTCACTCATCCAGAATCCCAGAATAACCAGTAGCGAGTGCAGCCTTACGGAGAGACTCAGGAAGAGTTTCTGAATGTTAGTGGAGACATTTATGTAGTTGTTGTGGAGTTACACTGATCATCTCATCATCATGTTGAACTTCTACACAAGTGTCCACAGTTCCTGAGGTGTTTATAAGACAGCGGTGACATGTTCTGGTCAATAGTGTTCAGTGCTCGTCTGTGCTCAACGACAGAACAGTTTCAGGCTTTGCTGGATCTTCTGCCGGTGCGTTAGAACTGGTCACTGTTGGCACTCGAGAAACTGAATGTGTGAACACTGGTGTGTGTAAACGTGCAGAGATTAAGGGCCGGTAATATTATAAACGTGCAGATTAAGGGCCGGTAATATTATAAACGTGCAGATTAAGGGCCGGTAATATTATAAACGTGCAGATTAAGAGCCGGTAATATTATAAACGTGCAGATTAAGGGCCGGTAATATTATAAACGTGCAGATTAAGGGTCGGTAATATTATAAACGTGCAGATTAAGGGCCGGTAATATTATAAACGTGCAGATTAAGGGCCGGTAATATTATAAACGTGCAGATTAAGGGCCGGTAATATTATAAACGTGCAGATTAAGGGCCGGTAATATTATAAACGTGGAGATTAAGAGCCGGTAATATTATAAATGTGCGGTTTCACTTTTCACATTTTCTGGGTTAGTGGAAGCACTGGGACACGATTATAGTCATGCAAGCCAAAATTCTGGGGGGGCACAATCTGAGACGTTGCAATTGTTTTCTGACGGGTGATATGGATCATGTTAGGAGGGGTCAGGGGTTTATCCCCCTGAAAATTTGTAAATTCTGGCTGCTAAACGTACCATTACAATGCAGTTTGGGAGCGACAGAAATACCTTAACAAAGACAAAGGTCTATAATTTCCGCACTGAGTCAAATCTTTATTAGGCTTTGGTAACAGAGAGCTAGCAGCAACCCTCCTCTATCTGAGGACTAAGTTAAAGTATCTATTTTGTAGGTTTATCTAAAAGACAGGTTGATGAAAGAACTGTAAACTCAAATTCAGCTTTTGAAGTCTACTTCATTAAAGCATGTTTACACACACACTTACTGTACACTTAGGCCTACTACACATGATTTTAAAAACAGTACCATTGCAGTTTTTATGGTATGATTTTAAATTGGTATGTGACCTAAGAACGATCTTACATTCAAGGTACATAAAGGTGCTGAGGTCTGACTTTGTGGTGCTCTGAAATTAAGTTATTTTAATATTAATATATGATGAAGGACTTTGAAAGAAGTTTGACAGATTTCAGTGCTGAATAAGGATAACCCTACCCCATTTATTTACCCCTGAATTCGCAGCTAATATCAAATCCATAACTTTTTGATCAAGTTAAACCAGATTCCAGGTCAACCACAAATAATCCCACTACCTTTTAATATCATCCGATAACTAATTCAATGCCGATTTGTTGCTTTGCCCACTTACGACTTCAAGACCATCTGTAAAACATTGCCAGCTCAACGTGGGAGACGAGTGAGTGTGAGTTGCTTGAACATACACAGCAAAGATTCTGTAGCGCTCTAGATTTGATATACACAGACACTATATTAGGAAAAAGGGGCGGGCTGATGCTGACCGATTTATTACACATCCAGAAGAATACATTTGAGTCGTTATAGGCTCTGGTAATTATGGAGCATAATAGGAATAAAGTTGTGACAAAAAATTATCAGGAAGGAAAAATCTGAGGGGGCACGTGCCCTCACTTTGAATGGGCATGACACCACTGTTTTTATGATAATTCCCCTTTAATGCATATCAGGAACTCTGTGAGAAGCGCCTGATTCTCACTGTCTCCTGCAGGTCTGATGGACGCCTCCGAAGCGTCTCTGACGGGTCAGTACTATCAGGGCGAGGATGACGATCAGGGCTGGGTGTCGTGGGCCTGGTCCTTCGTCCCGGCCATCGTGAGTGCAGAGGATGAGGAGGGTGAGAGCGAGTCCGGCTTCTACACGGAGTCCACGGAGGCGGGTTCTGCCCGGCCCCTGCACAAGTCCCCCAGAGACCCTGTAGTGTCCATCGGCTTCTACTGCACTAAAGCCTCACTCACCTTTAAGGTGAGAGAAACACTCAGAAATGACTCAAATAGCAGTTCTCATGATAAAAGAACGTAAAATGAAAATTACCCAATGATTTACTCACCCTCAAGCCATCCTAGGTGTATATGACTTTCTTCTTTCAGATGAAAGAAAGAGTTATGTTAAAAAATGTCCTGGCTCTTCCAAGCTTTATAGTGGCAGTGGATTGCAACCAACAGATTGATGCTCAAAGTTAATCTATCCATCATAAAAGTACATCTATCCATCATAAACGAACTCCACATGACCCCGGGGATTAATAAAGGCCTTCTGAAGCGAAATGGAGCGTTTGTGTAAGAAAAATATCCATATTTAAAACTTTCTAAAGTAAATTAACTAGCTTCAGGCCAAACAAACATACGGATCTGACTTAAGTGTAAAGCACAATTACATGCGAGTAATGCGACGTTATTTACACTAGGCCATGACGCACTACACTACTTCTGATGCCATGAGTTGCGTAAGTTGCACTTTATGCATAAGTAGAGACTATGTTCGTTCGGCTGAACGCTAGAATTTTACTTTGTAACGTGTTAAATATGAATATTTTCCTTACACAACCGTGTCACTTCGCTTCAGAAGGCCTTTATTAACCCCCGCCTGTGCCTGTGGAGCACTTTATGATGGACAGATGCACTTTTATAATGGATGGATTCGCTTTTTTGAGATTCAAACTGTTGGTCGCAATCCGCTGTTATATCCATTATAATGTAATCCATTATAAAGCTTGGAAGCGTAAGGGTGTTTATTAATATAACTCTGATTGTATTTGTCTGAAAGAAGAAACTCATATACACCTAGGATGGCTTGAGGGAGAGTAAATCATGGGCTAATGTTCATTTTAAAGTGAACTAATCCTTTAAATCGTGTCTGGTTTTGTCTGCAGCTCACGGAGAGTTGCTCTGAGAGCAGTTACTACAGTCCGCAGAAGCTGAAGTCCCGGGAGGTTCTGAGTGTGGAGCAGGAGGGAATCACAGTGGAGGCGAGAGAGAGACACACACACACACACACACACACACACACGAGCACATCGCCTGCTCCAGATCCCCTCCTGCGCTCACTGAGTGTGTGTGTGTGTGTGTTTCAGGCTCTGATGATGGGCGAGCCGTTCTTCGACTGTCAGGTGGGAGTCGTGGGTTGTCGCGCCGTGTGTCTGAAAGGCATTATGGGCGTTCGTGATTTTGAAGAGAACATGAACAGAAAAGAGGAGGTAATCGACTCACACACAGCCTCAAACCTCCACACGCATCATGCCCTGATATTGAGTTTGTGTTTGCACCGTGATGTTGAGTGTGTGTTTGCGCTGCGATGTTGAGTGTGTGTTTGCGCTGTGATGTTGAGTGTGTTTGCGCCGTGATGTTGAGTGTGTGTTTGCGCTGCGATGTTGAGTGTGTGTTTGCGCTGTGATGTTGAGTGTGTGTTTGCGCTGCGGTGTTGAGTGTGTGTTTGCGCTGTGATGTTGAGTGTGTTTGCGCCGTGATATTGAGTCTGTGTTTGCGCCGGGATGTTGAGTGTGTGTTTGCCGTGATGTTGAGTGTGTGTTTGCGCCGTGATGTTGAGTGTGTGTTTGCCGTGATGCTGAGTGTGTGTTTGCCGTGATGTTGAGTGTGTTTGCGCCGTGATGCTGAGTGTATGTTTGCGCCGTGATGCTGAGTGTGTGTTTGCCGTGATGTTGAGTGTGTTTGCGCCGTGATGCTGAGTGTGTGTTTGCCGTGATGCTGAGTGTGTGTTTGTGCCGTGATGTTGAGTGTGTGTTTGCGCCGTGATGTTGAGTGTGTGTTTGCGCCGGGATGTTGAGTGTGTGTTTGCCGTGATGTTGAGTGTGTGTTTGCGCCGTGATGTTGAGTGTGTGTTTGCCGTGATGCTGAGTGTGTGTTTGTGCCGTGATGTTGAGTGTGTGTTTGCGCCGTGATGTTGAGTGTATGTTTGCGCCGTGATGCTGAGTGTGTGTTTGCCGTGATGTTGAGTGTGTTTGCGCCGTGATGCTGAGTGTGTGTTTGCCGTGATGCTGAGTGTGTGTTTGTGCCGTGATGTTGAGTGTGTGTTTGTGCCGTGATGTTGAGTGTGTGTTTGCGCTGTGATGTTGAATGTGTGTTTGCCGTGATGTTGAATGTGTGTTTGCGCCGTGATGCTGAGTGTGTGTTTGCCGTGATGTTGAGTGTGTGTTTGCGCCGTGATGTTGAGTGTGTGTTTGCGCCGTGATGTTGAGTGTGTGTTTGCGCCGTGATGATGAGTGTGTGTTTGCGCCGTGATGTTGAGTGTGTGTTTGTGCCGTGATGTTGAGTGTGTGTTTGCGCTGTGATGTTGAATGTGTGTTTGCCGTGATGTTGAATGTGTGTTTGCGCCGTGATGCTGAGTGTGTGTTTGCCGTGATGCAGAGTGTGTGTTTGCGCCGTGATGTTGAGTGTGTGTTTGCGCCGTGATGTTGAGTGTGTGTTTGCGCCGTGATGATGAGTATGTGTTTGCGCCGTGATGTTGAGTGTGTTTGCGCCGTGATGTTGAGTGTGTGTTTGCGCCGTGATGTTGAGTGTGTGTTTGCGCCGTGATGCTGAGTGTGTGTTTGCGCCGTGATGCTGAGTATGTTTGCGCCGTGATGTTGAGTGTGTGTTTGCGCCGTGATGTTGAGTGTGTGTTTGCCGTGATGTTGAGTGTGTGTTTGCGCCGTGATGTTGAATGTGTGTTTGCGCCGTGATGTTGAGTGTGTGTTTGCCGTGATGTTGAGTGTGTGTTTGCGCCGTGATGCTGAGTATGTTTGCGCCGTGATGTTGAGTGTGTGTTTGCGCCGTGATGTTGAGTGTGTGTTTGCGCCGTGATGTTGAGTGTGTGTTTGCCGTGATGTTGAATGTGTGTTTGCGCCGTGATGCTGAGTATGTTTGCCGTGATGCTGAGTGTGTGTTTGTCGTGATGCTGAGTGTGTGTTTGTGCCGTGATGTTGAGTGTGTGTTTGCGCTGTGATGTTGAATGTGTGTTTGCCGTGATGTTGAATGTGTGTTTGCGCCGTGATGCTGAGTATGTTTGCGCCGTGATGTTGAGTGTGTGTTTGCGCCGTGATGTTGAGTGTGTGTTTGCGCCGTGATGCTGAGTGTGTGTTTGCGCCGTGATGCTGAGTATGTTTGCCGTGATGCTGAGTGTGTGTTTGTCGTGATGTTGAGTGTGTGTTTGTGCCGTGATGTTGAGTGTGTGTTTGCGCCGTGATGCTGAGTATGTTTGCCGTGATGCTGAGTGTGTGTTTGTCGTGATGTTGAGTGTGTGTTTGTGCCGTGATGTTGAATGTGTGTTTGCGCCGTGATGTTGAGTGTGTGTTTGCCGTGATGTTGAGTGTGTGTTTGCGCCGTGATGCTGAGTATGTTTGCGCCGTGATGTTGAGTGTGTGTTTGCGCCGTGATGTTGAGTGTGTGTTTGCGCCGTGATGTTGAGTGTGTGTTTGCCGTGATGTTGAATGTGTGTTTGCGCCGTGATGCTGAGTATGTTTGCCGTGATGCTGAGTGTGTGTTTGTCGTGATGTTGAGTGTGTGTTTGTGCCGTGATGTTGAGTGTGTGTTTGCGCTGTGATGTTGAATGTGTGTTTGCCGTGATGTTGAATGTGTGTTTGCGCCGTGATGCTGAGTATGTTTGCGCCGTGATGCTGAGTATGTTTGCCGTGATGCTGAGTGTGTGTTTGTCGTGATGTTGAGTGTGTGTTTGTGCCGTGATGCTGAGTATGTTTGCGCTGTGATGTTGAATGTGTGTTTGCCGTGATGTTGAATGTGTGTTTGCGCCGTGATGCTGAGTATGTTTGCGCTGTGATGTTGAATGTGTGTTTGCCGTGATGCTGAGTATGTTTGCGCCGTGATGCTGAGTATGTTTGCCGTGATGTTGAGTGTGTGTTTGTCGTGATGTTGAGTGTGTGTTTGTGCCGTGATGTTGAGTGTGTGTTTGCGCCGTGATGTTGAATGTGTGTTTGCGCCGTGATGTTGAGTGTGTGTTTGCCGTGATGTTGAGTGTGTGTTTGCGCCGTGATGCTGAGTGTGTGTTTGCGCTGTGATGTTGAATGTGTGTTTGCCGTGATGTTGAATGTGTGTTTGCGCCGTGATGCTGAGTATGTTTGCGCCGTGATGTTGAGTGTGTGTTTGCGCCGTGATGTTGAGTGTGTGTTTGCGCCGTGATGTTGAGTGTGTGTTTGCGCCGTGATGCTGAGTGTGTGTTTGCGCCGTGATGCTGAGTATGTTTGCGCCGTGATGCTGAGTGTGTGTTTGCGCCGTGATGTTGAGTGTGTGTTTGCGCCGTGATGTTGAGTGTGTGTTTGCGCCGTGATGCTGAGTATGTTTGCGCCGTGATGTTGAGTGTGTGTTTGCGCCGTGATGTTGAATGTGTGTTTGCGCCGTGATGTTGAGTGTGTGTTTGCCGTGATGTTGAGTGTGTGTTTGCGCCGTGATGTTGAGTGTGTGTTTGCCGTGATGTTGAGTGTGTGTTTGCGCCGTGATGTTGAGTGTGTGTTTGCGCCGTGATGCTGAGTATGTTTGCGCCGTGATGTTGAGTGTGTGTTTGCGCCGTGATGTTGAATGTGTGTTGCGCTGTGATGTTGAATGTGTGTTTGCCGTGATGTTGAGTGTGTGTTTGCGCCGTGATGCTGAGTATGTTTGCGCCGTGATGTTGAGTGTGTGTTTGCGCCGTGATGTTGAGTGTGTGTTTGCGCCGTGATGTTGAGTGTGTGTTTGCGCCGTGATGCTGAGTGTGTGTTTGCGCCGTGATGCTGAGTATGTTTGCGCCGTGATGCTGAGTGTGTGTTTGCGCCGTGATGTTGAGTGTGTGTTTGCGCCGTGATGTTGAGTGTGTGTTTGCGCCGTGATGTTGAGTGTGTGTTTGCGCCGTGATGTTGAGTGTGTGTTTGCGCCGTGATGCTGAGTGTGTGTTTGCGCCGTGATGCTGAGTATGTTTGCCGTGATGCTGAGTGTGTGTTTGTCGTGATGTTGAGTGTGTGTTTGTGCCGTGATGTTGAGTGTGTGTTTGCGCCGTGATGCTGAGTATGTTTGCCGTGATGCTGAGTGTGTGTTTGTCGTGATGTTGAGTGTGTGTTTGTGCCGTGATGTTGAATGTGTGTTTGCGCCGTGATGTTGAGTGTGTGTTTGCCGTGATGTTGAGTGTGTGTTTGCGCCGTGATGCTGAGTATGTTTGCGCCGTGATGTTGAGTGTGTGTTTGCGCCGTGATGTTGAGTGTGTGTTTGCGCCGTGATGTTGAGTGTGTGTTTGCCGTGATGTTGAATGTGTGTTTGCGCCGTGATGCTGAGTATGTTTGCCGTGATGCTGAGTGTGTGTTTGTCGTGATGTTGAGTGTGTGTTTGTGCCGTGATGTTGAGTGTGTGTTTGCGCTGTGATGTTGAATGTGTGTTTGCCGTGATGTTGAATGTGTGTTTGCGCCGTGATGCTGAGTATGTTTGCGCCGTGATGTTGAGTGTGTGTTTGCGCCGTGATGTTGAGTGTGTGTTTGCGCCGTGATGTTGAGTGTGTGTTTGCGCCGTGATGCTGAGTGTGTGTTTGCGCCGTGATGCTGAGTATGTTTGCGCCGTGATGCTGAGTGTGTGTTTGCGCCGTGATGTTGAGTGTGTGTTTGCGCCGTGATGTTGAGTGTGTGTTTGCGCCGTGATGCTGAGTATGTTTGCGCCGTGATGTTGAGTGTGTGTTTGCGCCGTGATGTTGAATGTGTGTTTGCGCCGTGATGTTGAGTGTGTGTTTGCCGTGATGTTGAGTGTGTGTTTGCGCCGTGATGTTGAGTGTGTGTTTGCCGTGATGTTGAGTGTGTGTTTGCGCCGTGATGTTGAGTGTGTGTTTGCGCCGTGATGCTGAGTATGTTTGCGCCGTGATGTTGAGTGTGTGTTTGCGCCGTGATGTTGAATGTGTGTTGCGCTGTGATGTTGAATGTGTGTTTGCCGTGATGTTGAGTGTGTGTTTGCGCCGTGATGCTGAGTATGTTTGCGCCGTGATGTTGAGTGTGTGTTTGCGCCGTGATGTTGAGTGTGTGTTTGCGCCGTGATGCTGAGTGTGTGTTTGCGCCGTGATGCTGAGTATGTTTGCGCCGTGATGCTGAGTGTGTGTTTGCGCCGTGATGTTGAGTGTGTGTTTGCGCCGTGATGTTGAGTGTGTGTTTGCGCCGTGATGTTGAATGTGTGTTTGCGCCGTGATGTTGAGTGTGTGTTTGCGCCGTGATGTTGAATGTGTGTTTGCGCCGTGATGTTGAGTGTGTGTTTGCGCCGTGATGTTGAGTGTGTGTTTGCGCCGTGATGTTGAGTGTGTGTTTGCGCCGTGATGTTGAGTGTGTGTTTGCGCCGTGATGTTGAGTGTGTGTTTTCCGTGATGTTGAGTGTGTGTTTGCGCCTGTGTGTTTGCGCCGTGATGTTGAGTGTGTGTTTGCGCCGTGATGTTGAGTGTGTGTTTGCGCCGTGATGTTGAGTGTGTGTTTGCGCCGTGATGTTGAGTGTGTGTTTTCCGTGATGTTGAGTGTGTGTTTGCGCCTGTGTGTTTGCGCCGTGATGTTGAGTGTGTGTTTGCGCCGTGATGTTGAGTGTGTGTTTGCGCCGTGATGTTGAGTGTGTTTGCGCCGTGATGCTGAGTGTGTGTTTGCGCCGTGATGCTGAGTGTGTGTTTGCGCCGTGATGCTGAGTGTGTGTTTGCGCCGTGATGTTGAGTGTGTGTTTGCGCCGTGATGCTGAGTGTGTGTTTGCGCCGTGATGCTGAGTGTGTGTTTGCGCCGTGATGTTGAGTGTGTGTTTGCGCCGTGATGCTGAGTGTGTGTTTGCGCCGTGATGTTGAGTGTGTGTTTGCGCCGTGATGCTGAGTGTGTGTTTGCGCCGTGATGTTGAGTGTGTGTTTGCGCCGTGATGTTGAGTGTGTGTTTGCGCCGTGATGTTGAGTGTGTGTTTGCCGTGATGTTGAGTGTGTGTTTGCGCCGTGATGCTGAGTGTGTGTTTGCGCCGTGATGTTGAGTGTGTGTTTGCCGTGATGCTGAGTGTGTGTTTGCGCCGTGATGTTGAGTGTGTGTTTGCGCCGTGATGTTGAGTGTGTGTTTGCGCCGTGTGTTTGCGCCGTGAAGTTGAGTGTGTGTTTGCGCCGTGATGCAGAGTGTGTGTTTGCGCCGTGATGTTGAGTGTGTGTTTGCGCCGTGATGTTGAGTGTGTGTTTGCGCCGTGATGTTGAGTGTGTGTTTGCGCCGTGATGATGAGTGTGTGTTTGCGCCGTGATGATGAGTGTGTGTTTGCGCCGTGATGCTGAGTGTGTGTTTGCGCCGTGATGCTGAGTGTGTGTTTGCGCCGTGATGTTGAGTGTGTGTTTGCGCCGTGATGTTGAGTGTGTGTTTGCGCCGTGATGATGAGTGTGTGTTTGCGCCGTGATGTTGAGTGTGTGTTTGCGCCGTGATGATGAGTGTGTGTTTGCGCCGTGATGTTGAGTGTGTGTTTGCGCCGTGATGATGAGTGTGTGTTTGCGCCGTGATGTTGAGTGTGTGTTTGCGCCGTGATGCTGAGTGTGTGTTTGCGCCGTGATGCTGAGTGTGTGTTTGCGCCGTGATGCTGAGTGTGTGTTTGCGCCGTGATGTTGAGTGTGTGTTTGCGCCGTGATGTTGAGTGTGTGTTTGCGCCGTGATGATGAGTGTGTGTTTGCGCCGTGATGCTGAGTGTGTGTTTGCGCCGTGATGCTGAGTGTGTGTTTGCGCCGTGATGTTGAGTGTGTGTTTGCGCCGTGATGTTGAGTGTGTGTTTGCGCCGTGATGATGAGTGTGTGTTTGCGCCGTGATGCTGAGTGTGTGTTTGCGCCGTGATGCTGAGTGTGTGTTTGCGCCGTGATGTTGAGTGTGTGTTTGCGCCGTGATGTTGAGTGTGTGTTTGCGCCGTGATGATGAGTGTGTGTTTGCGCCGTGATGTTGAGTGTGTGTTTGCGCCGTGATGATGAGTGTGTGTTTGCGCCGTGATGCTGAGTGTGTGTTTGCGCCGTGATGCTGAGTGTGTGTTTGCGCCGTGATGTTGAGTGTGTGTTTGCGCCGTGATGATGAGTGTGTGTTTGCGCCGTGATGTTGAGTGTGTGTTTGCGCCGTGATGTTGAGTGTGTGTTTGCGCCGTGATGATGAGTGTGTGTTTGCGCCGTGATGATGAGTGTGTGTTTGCGCCGTGATGATGAGTGTGTGTTTGCGCCGTGATGATGAGTGTGTGTTTGCGCCGTGATGCTGAGTGTGTGTTTGCGCCGTGATGATGAGTGTGTGTTTGCGCCGTGATGATGAGTGTGTGTTTGCGCCGTGATGATGAGTGTGTGTTTGCGCCGTGATGATGAGTGTGTGTTTGCGCCGTGATGATGAGTGTGTGTTTGCGCCGTGATGATGAGTGTGTGTTTGCGCCGTGATGCTGAGTGTGTGTTTGCGCCGTGATGCTGAGTGTGTGTTTGCGCCGTGATGTTGAGTGTGTGTTTGCGCCGTGATGATGAGTGTGTGTTTGCGCCGTGATGTTGAGTGTGTGTTTGCGCCGTGATGTTGAGTGTGCGTTTGCGCCGTGATGTTGAGTGTGCGTTTGCAACGTGATGCTGAGTGTGCGTTTGCGCCGTGATGTTCAGTGTGCGTTTGCGCCGTGATGTTGAGTGTGCGTTTGCGCCGTGATGATGAGTGTGTGTTTGCGCCGTGATGCTGAGTGTGTGTTTGCGCCGTGATGCTGAGTGTGTGTTTGCGCCGTGATGTTGAGTGTGTGTTTGCGCCGTGATGTTGAGTGTGTGTTTGCGCCGTGATGATGAGTGTGTGTTTGCGCCGTGATGATGAGTGTGTGTTTGCGCCGTGATGTTGAGTGTGTGTTTGCGCCGTGATGATGAGTGTGTGTTTGCGCCGTGATGCTGAGTGTGTGTTTGCGCCGTGATGCTGAGTGTGTGTTTGCGCCGTGATGTTGAGTGTGTGTTTGCGCCGTGATGATGAGTGTGTGTTTGCGCCGTGATGTTGAGTGTGTGTTTGCGCCGTGATGATGAGTGTGTGTTTGCGCCGTGATGTTGAGTGTGTGTTTGCGCCGTGATGTTGAGTGTGTGTTTGCGCCGTGATGCTGAGTGTGTGTTTGCGCCGTGATGCTGAGTATGTTTGCGCCGTGATGCTGAGTGTGTGTTTGCGCCGTGATGTTGAGTGTGTGTTTGCGCCGTGATGTTGAGTGTGTGTTTGCGCCGTGATGCTGAGTATGTTTGCGCCGTGATGTTGAGTGTGTGTTTGCGCCGTGATGTTGAATGTGTGTTTGCGCCGTGATGTTGAGTGTGTGTTTGCCGTGATGTTGAGTGTGTGTTTGCGCCGTGATGCTGAGTATGTTTGCGCCGTGATGTTGAGTGTGTGTTTGCGCCGTGATGTTGAATGTGTGTTGCGCTGTGATGTTGAATGTGTGTTTGCCGTGATGTTGAGTGTGTGTTTGCGCCGTGATGCTGAGTATGTTTGCGCCGTGATGTTGAGTGTGTGTTTGCGCCGTGATGTTGAGTGTGTGTTTGCGCCGTGATGTTGAGTGTGTGTTTGCGCCGTGATGCTGAGTGTGTGTTTGCGCCGTGATGCTGAGTATGTTTGCGCCGTGATGCTGAGTGTGTGTTTGCGCCGTGATGTTGAGTGTGTGTTTGCGCCGTGATGTTGAGTGTGTGTTTGCGCCGTGATGTTGAATGTGTGTTTGCGCCGTGATGTTGAGTGTGTGTTTGCGCCGTGATGTTGAATGTGTGTTTGCGCCGTGATGTTGAGTGTGTGTTTGCGCCGTGATGTTGAGTGTGTGTTTGCGCCGTGATGTTGAGTGTGTGTTTGCGCCGTGATGTTGAGTGTGTGTTTGCGCCGTGATGTTGAGTGTGTGTTTGCGCCGTGATGTTGAGTGTGTGTTTTCCGTGATGTTGAGTGTGTGTTTGCGCCTGTGTGTTTGCGCCGTGATGTTGAGTGTGTGTTTGCGCCGTGATGTTGAGTGTGTGTTTGCGCCGTGATGTTGAGTGTGTGTTTGCGCCGTGATGTTGAGTGTGTGTTTGCGCCGTGATGTTGAGTGTGTGTTTTCCGTGATGTTGAGTGTGTGTTTGCGCCGTGATGTTGAGTGTGTGTTTGCGCCGTGATGTTGAGTGTGTGTTTGCGCCGTGATGTTGAGTGTGTGTTTGCGCCGTGATGATGAGTGTGTGTTTGCGCCGTGATGATGAGTGTGTGTTTGCGCCGTGATGATGAGTGTGTGTTTGCGCCGTGATGTTGAGTGTGTGTTTGCGCCGTGATGATGAGTGTGTGTTTGCGCCGTGATGTTGAGTGTGTGTTTGCGCCGTGATGTTGAGTGTGTGTTTGCGCCGTGATGTTGAGTGTGTGTTTGCGCCGTGATGTTGAGTGTGTTTGCGCCGTGATGCTGAGTGTGTGTTTGCGCCGTGATGCTGAGTGTGTGTTTGCGCCATGATGCTGAGTGTGTGTTTGCGCCGTGATGATGAGTGTGTGTTTGCGCCGTGATGCTGAGTGTGTGTTTGCGCCGTGATGTTGAGTGTGTGTTTGCGCCGTGATGCTGAGTGTGTGTTTGCGCCGTGATGTTGAGTGTGTGTTTGCGCCGTGATGTTGAGTGTGTGTTTGCGCTGTGATGTTGAGTGTGTGTTTGCCGTGATGTTGAGTGTGTGTTTGCGCCGTGATGCTGAGTGTGTGTTTGCGCCGTGATGTTGAGTGTGTGTTTGCCGTGATGCTGAGTGTGTGTTTGCGCCGTGATGTTGAGTGTGTGTTTGCGCCGTGATGTTGAGTGTGTGTTTGCGCCGTGATGCAGAGTGTGTGTGTGCGCCGTGATGTTGAGTGTGTGTTTGCGCCGTGATGTTGAGTGTGTGTTTGCGCCGTGATGTTGAGTGTGTGTTTGCGCCGTGATGATGAGTGTGTGTTTGCGCCGTGATGATGAGTGTGTGTTTGCGCCGTGATGTTGAGTGTGTGTTTGCCGTGATGTTGAGTGTGTGTTTGCGCCGTGATGCTGAGTGTGTGTTTGCGCCGTGATGTTGAGTGTGTGTTTGCCGTGATGCTGAGTGTGTGTTTGCGCCGTGATGTTGAGTGTGTGTTTGCGCCGTGAAGTTGAGTGTGTGTTTGCGCCGTGATGCAGAGTGTGTGTTTGCGCCGTGATGTTGAGTGTGTGTTTGCGCCGTGATGTTGAGTGTGTGTTTGCGCCGTGATGTTGAGTGTGTGTTTGCGCCGTGATGATGAGTGTGTGTTTGCGCCGTGATGATGAGTGTGTGTTTGCGCCGTGATGATGAGTGTGTGTTTGCGCCGTGATGCTG
>NW_027508912.1:240000-252500 GCF_051911475.1 Siphateles boraxobius | reverse complement strand
GTAAAGCATGGGATGGAGTGGAGTAAAGCGTGAGATACAGTGGTGTAAAGCGTGGGATGCAGTGGAGTAAAGCGTGAGATACAGTGGTGTAAATTGTGAGATGCAGTGGTGTAAAGTGTGGGATGCAGTGGAGTAAAGCATGGGATGGAGTGGAGTAAAGCGTGAGATACAGTGGTGTAAAGTGTGGGATGCAGTGGAGTAAAGCGTGGGATGCAGTGGTGTAAAGCGTGAGATGCAGTGGAATAAAGCGTGAGATGCAGTGGAGTAAAGCGTGAGATGCAGTGGTGTAAATCGTGAGATGCAGTGGTGTAAAGTGTGAGATGCAGTGGTGTAAATCGTGAGATGCAGTGGTGTAAAGTGTGGGATGCAGTGGAGTAAAGCATGGGATGGAGTGGAGTAAAGCGTGAGATACAGTGGTGTAAAGCGTGGGATGCAGTGGAGTAAAGCGTGGGATGCAGTGGAGTAAAGCGTGAGATGCAGTGGAGTAAAGCGTGAGATACAGTGGTGTAAAGCGTGAGATACAGTGGTGTAAAGCGTGAGATGCAGTGGTGTAAAGTGTGAGATGCAGTGGTGTAAAGCGTGAGATGCAGTGGAGTAAAGCGTGAGATGCAGTGGTGTAAATCGTGAGATGCAGTGGTGTAAAGTGTGGGATGCAGTGGAGTAAAGCATGGGATGGAGTGGAGTAAAGCGTGAGATACAGTGGTGTAAAGTGTGGGATGCAGTGGAGTAAAGCGTGGGATGCAGTTGAGTAAAGCGTGAGATGCAGTGGTGTAAAGCGTGAGATGCAGTGGAGTAAAGCGTGAGATGCAGTGGAGTAAAGCGTGAGATGCAGTGGTGTAAAGCGTGAGATGCAGTGGTGTAAAGCGTGAGATGGAGTGGAGTAAAACGTGAGATAAAGTGGTGTAAAGTGTGGGATGCAGTGGTGTAAAGCGTGGGATGCAGTGGAGTAAAGCGTGAGATGCAGTGGTGTAAAGCGTGGGATGCAGTGGAGTAAAGCTTGGGATGGAGTGGAGTAAAGCGTTAGATACAGTGGTGTAAAGCGTGAGATGCAGTGGTGTAAAGAGTGGGATGCAGTGGTGTAAAGCGTGAGATGCAGTGGTGTAAAGCATGGGATGCAGTGGAGTAAAGCGTGGGATGCAGTGGTGTAAAGTGTGGGATGCAGTGGAGTAAAGCGTGGGATGCAGTGGAGTAAAGCGTGAGATGCAGTGGTGTAAAGCGTGAGATGCAGTGGTGTAAAGCGTGAGATGGAGTGGAGTAAAGCGTGAGATACAGTGGTGTAAAGTGTGGGATGCAGTGGTGTAAAGCGTGGGATGCAGTGGAGTAAAGCGTGAGATGCAGTGGTGTAAAGCGTGGGATACAGTGGAGTAAAGCTTGGGATGGAGTGGAGTAAAGCGTGAGATACAGTGGTGTAAAGCGTGAGATGCAGTGGTGTAAAGAGTGGGATGCAGTGGTGTAAAGCGTGAGATGCAGTGGTGTAAAGCATGGGATGCAGTGGAGTAAAGCGTGGGATGCAGTGGAGTAAAGCGTGAGATGCAGTGGTGTAAAGCGTGAGATGCAGTGGAGTAAAGCGTGAGATGCAGTGGTGTAAAGCGTGGGATGCAGTGGAGTAAAGCGTGAGATGCAGTGGTGTAAAGCGTGGGATGCAGAGGAGTAAAGCGTGAGATGCAGTGGAGTAAAGCGTGAGATGCAGTGGTGTAAAGAGTGGGATGCAGTGGTGTAAAGGGTGGGATGCAGTGGTGTAAAGGGTGGGATGCAGTGGTGTAAAGCTTGAGATGCAGCGGTGTAAAGCGTGGGATGCAGAGGAGTAAAGCGTGAGATGCAGTGGAGTAAAGCGTGAGATGCAGTGATGTAAAGAGTGGGATGCAGTGGTGTAAAGCATGGGATGCAGTGGAGTAAAGCAGTGGTGTAAAGTGTGGGATGCAGTGGTGTAAAGGGTGGGATTCAGTGGTGTAAAGGGTGGGATGCAGTGGAGTAAAGGGTGGGATGCAGTGGAGTAAAGGGTGGGATGCAGTGGAGTAAAGCGTGGGATGCAGTGGTGTAAAGGGTGGGATTCAGTGGTGTAAAGGGTGGGATGCAGTGGAGTAAAGGGTGGGATGCAGTGGAGTAAAGGGTGGGATGCAGTGGAGTAAAGGGTGGAATGCAGTGAAGTAAAGGGTGGGATGCAGTGGAGAAAAGCGTGGGATGCAGTGGTGTAAAGCGTGAGATGCGGTGGTGTAAAGGGTGGGATGCAGTGGAGTAAAGCGTGAGATGCAGTGGAGTAAAGCGTGGGATGCAGTGGTGTAAAGTGTGGGATGCAGTGGTGTAAAGGGTGGGATTCAGTGGTGTAAAGGGTGGGATGCAGTGGAGTAAAGCGTGGGATGCAGTGGTGTAAAGGGTGGGATTCAGTGGAGAAAAGCGTGGGATGCAGTGGTGTAAAGCGTGAGATGCGGTGGTGTAAAGGGTGGGATGCAGTGGAGTAAAGCGTGAGATGCAGTGGAGTAAAGCGTGGGATGCAGTGGTGTAAAGGGTGGCATGCAGTGGAGTAAAGCGTGGGATGCTGTGGAGTAAAGCGTGAGATGCAGTGGTTTAAAGTGTGGGATGCAGTGGTGTAAAGCGTGAGATGCGGTGGTGTAAAGGGTGGGATGCAGTGGAGTAAAGCGTGAGATGCAGTGGTGTAAAGGGTGGGATGCAGTGGAGAAAAGCATGAGATGCAATGGTGTAAAGGGTGGGATGCAGTGGAGTAAAGCGTGAGATGCAGTGGTGTAAAGGGTGGGATGTAGTGGAGTAAAGCGTGGGATGCAGTGGTGTAAAAGGTGGGATGTAGTGGAGTAAAGCGTTGGATGCAGTGGAGTAAAGCGTGGGATGGAGTGGAGTAAAGCGTGGGATGCAGTGGTGTAAAGTGTGAGATGCAGTGGAGAAAAGCATGAGATGCAATGGTGTAAAGGAGTAAAGCGCAGTGGAGTAAAGCGTGGGATGCAGTGGTGTAAAGCGTGGGATGCAGTGGTGTAAAGTGCGGGATGCAGTGGTGTAAAGTGTGAGATGCACTGGTGTAAATCGTGAGATGCAGTGGTGTAAAGTGTGGGATGCAGTGGAGTAAAGCATGGGATGGAGTGGAGTAAAGCATGAGATACAGTGGTGTAAAGCGTGGGATGCAGTGGAGTAAAGCGTGGGATGCAGTGGAGTAAAGCGTGAGATGCAGTGGAGTAAAGCGTGAGATACAGTGGTGTAAAGTGTGGGATGCAGTGGTGTAAAGTGTGGGATGCAGTGGAGTAAAGCGTGATATGCAGTGGTGTTAAGTGTGGGATGCAGTGGTGTAAAGGGTGGGATGCAGTGGTGTAAAGGGTGGGATGCAGTGGTGTAAAGCGTGAGATGCAGTGGAGTAAAGTGTGGGATGCAGTGGTGTAAAGTGTGGGATGCAGTGGTGTAAAGTGTGGGATGCAGTGGAGTAAAGCGTGATATGCAGTGGTGTTAAGTGTGGGATGCAGTGGTGTAAAGGGTGGGATGCAGTGGTGTAAAGGGTGGGATGCAGTGGTGTAAAGTGTGGGATGCAGTGGTGTAAAGTGTGGGATGCAGTGGTGTAAAGTGTGGGATGCAGTGGTATAAAGTGTGGGATGCAGTGGAGTAAAGCGTGAGATGCAGTGGTGTAAAGTGTGGGATGCAGTGGTGTAAAGTGTGGGATGCAGTGGTGTAAAGTGTGGGATGCAAGTGGTGTAAAGTGCGGGATGCAGTGGTGTAAAGTGCGGGATGCAGTGGTGTAAAGTGTGGGATGCAGTGGAGTAAAGCGTGAGATGCAGTGGTGTAAAGTGTGGGATGCAGTGGTGTAAAGTGTGGGATGCAGTGGTGTAAAGTGTGGGATGCAGTGGTGTAAAGTGTGGGATGCAAGTGGTGTAAAGTGCGGGATGCAGTGGTGTAAAGTGCGGGATGCAGTGGTGTAAAGTGTGGGATGCAGTGGTGTATAAGTGTGGGATGCAGTGGTGTAAAGTGTGGGATGCAAGTGGTGTAAAGTGCGGGATGCAGTGGTGTAAAGTGCGGGATGCAGTGGTGTAAAGTGCGGGATGCAGTGGTGTATAAGTGTGGGATGCAGTGGTGTAAAGTGTGGGATGCAGTGGTGTAAAGTGTGGGATGCAGTGGTGTAAAGTGTGGGATGCAGTGGTGTAAAGTGTGGGATGCAGTGGTGTAAAGTGTGGGATGCAGTGGAGTAAAGCGTGATATGCAGTGGTGTAAAGTGTGGGATGCAGTGGATTAAAGTGTGGGATGCAGTGGTGTAAAGCGTGATATGCAGTGGTGTAAAGTGTGGGATGCAGTGGATTAAAGTGTGGGATGCAGTGGAGTAAAGCGTGGGATGCAGTGGTGTAAAGTGTGGGATGCAGTGGTGTAAAGTGTGGGATGCAGTGGTGTAAAGTGTGGGATGCAGTGGTGTAAAGTGTGGGATGCAGTGGTGTAAAGTGTGGGATGCAGTGGAGTAAAGCGTGATATGCAGTGGTGTAAAGTGTGGGATGCAGTGGATTAAAGTGTGGGATGCAGTGGTGTAAAGCGTGATATGCAGTGGTGTAAAGTGTGGGATGCAGTGGATTAAAGTGTGGGATGCAGTGGTGTAAAGCGTGATATGCAGTGGTGTAAAGTGTTGGATGCAGTGGATTAAAGTGTGGGATGAGGTGGAGTAAAGCGTGGGGTGCAGTGGAGTAAAGCTGGGATGGCGGTTGTTAGGAGAACGGTACTTGCCTGACTGCATTGTGCAAAGTGTGGTGGAGGGGGGATTATGGTGTGGGGTTGGTCTTCAGGGCTTGGCCTCTTAGTTCCAGTGAAAGGAACTCTTAATGCTTCAGCATACTAAGACATTTTGGACAATTTCATGCTCCCAACTTTGTGTGAAGAGTCTGTGGATGTTCCTGTTCCAGCATGACTGCGCATCAGTGCACAAAGCAGGACCATAAACACACGATGAGGGGTTTGGTGTGGAGGAACTGGACTGACTGCACAGAGTCCTGAACTCAACCCGATAGAACAGCTTTGGGATGAATTACAGTGTAGACTGAGAGCTTCTCATTCAACATCAGTGCCGCACCTCACAAATGCACTTCTAGAAGAATGCTCAAACTTTCCTATAAACACACTCCTAACCCTTGGGGAAAGCCTTCCCAGAAGAGTTGAAGCTGTTATTGCTGCAAAGGGTGAAGCAACTCCATATTAAAACCTATGGATTAACAATGGAATGTCATCCATCCATCCATGCTGCAACTCCACTAAAATTATGGATATTTTTGTATAAATAATAGGACGTTGTTGCTGTTGAATAAATAACAGTGTCTGCTGTTGTTTGCGAGAGAAGAATGACAGGAAAAGCCACGACTATCAGCAGACGAAACATTACATTTAACTGAAATGTATTCAGTACATTTCTGAATACAGATGAATCTCATTTACACCTTCATTTCATCATCAACTCCGACTCTCTCTCTCTCTCTCAATTCTTTGTTTTTGCATTTAAGTGAGCTTTATTGGCATGATTTTTTTTCACAATTGTAGTGCAGAAGCATTGGCAGCTGGACTGCATACCAAATGTGTGCAGTATAAAGCACAATAACATTAGTGCAAATACTTAATGTTTTAAAAAAAAGTAGGGAAAAAGCAGTGTAAAATATTAAGAAATTGAAATAACAGATCAATAGATAATAACTAAATTTAGCTACATATGAGGGAAACATCAGGCCGTCGATCAATCACAACCTATTATATTGTGCAACAGCAGTCCTCGTCTTCTAACATTTGTTTGATAGAGTTTCAAATGTGTGATGTATGTGCTTCATGTTTTTGATAGAACATTGAATGAGTCTCTCCTGTTCTGTTCTGATAGCGATCAGCTAAAGCAAACACAGATCTCGTCAGCTTTGGCCTTCAGGCTGCTTTCTGAGGTGCGGATGAGTGTCACTCCTCCAGCGAAGCGAGTGACGGTGTGTGTTAGGAATGTCGTGTGAGTCAGAGTGTGTGTGCCCTCGGAGACTCGATCCGCGACCCTCGTCCACATCAGAGCGCCAGCAAACAAAACCCTCGTTCACATCAGAGCGCTAGCGCTGAACTAGCGAAACTCAAACCGGTGCCGCACTCCTCTCATAATAACTGCAGCGCTGAGGCGCGGATCTCCTCTAATGCTTTAAATCCAGCTAATTTCCCTCCCCGTGTCCTTCAGCAGCGCTGCGAGCTTCCAGATGTTTGATATTAGACTTAATCCAGCCCAGCCTAAATGGGAAGAGGAAGTGACATCGCTCGCTGCACTTTTAATCTCCACAAATCAGGAGGGAATTTGAGCAGCTCATGAACTCTTTTTCCCTCTCCTCCGTCCCTCCATCCGCAGTAACGGGACTCCCACGTTCCCTTCAGTGATCTGCTTTTATTACACACGCAGCTGTGTGTGTGTGTGTGTGTTTGGAACATTTGGAATAGTGATCTTTGATAGCTGTGTGTGTGAGCGGCTGTAAATCTATCATCCTGTTAAAGGTGCGTTCACTACGACAGCGATTTGCAGCAACAAAGTGACCTGGAGTTATTCATTTTCAGTGAGTGGATTAGTATTCGCTCTCACTGTGTGTGTGTGTGTGTGTGTGTGTGTGTGTGTGTGTGTTGGTGTGTGAGTGAGAGAGTGTGTGTGTGTGTGTGTGTGTGTGTGTGTGTGTGTTAGTGTGAGTGGGTGAGTGAGTGTGAGTGTCTGTGTGTGAGAGTGAGTGTGTGTTGGTGTGTGTGTGAGAGAGTGTGTGTGTGTGTGAGAGAGTGTGTGTGTGTGTGTGTGTGTGTGTGTGTGTGTGTGTGTGTGTGTGTGTGTGTGTGTGTGTGTGTGTGTGTGTGTGTTAGTGTGAGTGAGTGAGTGTGTGTGAGTGTCTGTGTGTGAGAGTGAGTGTGTGTTGGTGTGTGAGTGTGTCTGTGTGCGTGAGAGTGTGTGTGTGTGTGTGTGAGTGAGTGAGTGAGCGTGTGTGTGTGTCTGTCTGTCTGTGTGTGTGTCTGTGTGTGTCTTCACAGACATAAGTAAACAATGTAATAATTTCAGCCCTGTTCATGGAAAGCAAGTTTATTTGGTATTAACTGCCTAAAATACTGAAAATCTATTTTGATGCTTCTAACATGGAAAAAAGCAATTATTTTAGCATCAAAAGCTTGCTGTGTCAACACAACTTTAGCTATGTTTCCGTCCACCTATTTTTATGCGCATTTTGGGATATCGCATAAAAAGTCACTGGGTGGAAACACCAAGATCATAAATTCTAAGAATGCACATAAAAGCGTATGCGCTCAATTGAGGCGTATACATTTTTTAACCGATAAACTATGATGGAAACAAATTTACTGAATAAATCGCTCAATGAGCATCAAAACCCTCAGCGTCAGCTGTGATTGGATAACTGGACTAACCAGTGGACCAATGGCATCGCAACATCTCAAATGTTGGTTTGGTTTTTCTGAAATGCCGGAGTCGAAGTGTGTGATCAGAATGATTTGGTTTAATTCCCTCCAGAAGTTCCCGAACACCAGCGTCCGAACGCAAGAGAACATGACAGCGTTTATTGTGTTTTGTCTGACGCTTGACACACACTCGTTTATGATGGAGGGAAAAGAGCCCGATTGCAGAAACTTACACTTTTATTACTGATATTTGATGGAACTTATTGTTAGTGATGAAGTGTTTGTGTTGTTCTGCAGTGTGTGTGGGATTTATTTATATAGCACTTTTTACAATACAGAGTGTTTTAAAGCAGCTTTACAGAGATAACAGGAAAATAATGTTGTAATAATATTGTTAAATATAAAATTAAATGTTCTCTACTAAGCAAGCCAAAAGCCAATGGACGACAAAGGCGAAAAAGGCGACAGTGAAGAAACCAAAACTCCATCAGTGCAGAATGGAGAAACCAGACTCAGTCTCAGTTCTCCTCCGGCCAACGAACCAACAGTGTGTGATTATGATTCAGGCAACATTACAGGTCAGAGGTCAGATTGGATCAGAACATTAAGAATATTATCCAGTTCATCTGGTTTAATATCGGAGTCACGCCAGAATAGGGATGAGTTTGTTGAGGATCAGTGCCGATGCTGTCGTGTCGATGAGGCCTTCACAGGGAGAGTCTAGTGGACACAATCTCTGCTGACACTTCAGGGGTGCGTTGTGGCCGTGTCCAGGCGCAGGTCCACCATCTGATCTGGATACGGCCTGGATCCGGCTGACTACATCATGTGTTGTGGTCGTGTCCAGGCGCAGGTCCACCATCTGATCTGGATACGGCCTGGATCCGGCTGATTACAGTTAACCTCGGAATAAACAGAAAGACTAACATTAGCGTAGATGCCATTCTTCTTATGATGTAGCGAGTACATCAGGTGTTATAGGAAGTGTTCCCGGTTCCGGCTGACCTAATTATGCAGCCTAATAATTGAATAACTGATTTGAATAATAGGAATGTATAGTGTTCTATGTGTATGCCAGGTTGAAGAGATGAACCTAACCCTAGATTCAAACTGACAGACTGTGTCTGTGTAGCATGTCTGGACCGGACACCCTCACACACAAGGACCACATGACCACTCAACGATGAGATCCAGTATTTTATTCTGTAAACAGACAAATATCATCAGTGTTTATCATCACCGGGGCAATGGCTTCTCTCTCACTCTCTCGTGTAGACACAGAGACATCCACGAGAGAAGCGAAGTGCATGCGCTCATCAGCCTCGCGCAAGAACACTGATGCAAACTCATGGTACAATTAAACAAAATAAACAAATAAATACAGTACATGTAAATGAAGACAACTCTGATGACCATATGTTAAGTTCTTATCTTTCTTATGATACGTCACAGTGACATATCCTTACCAATGTACTCCATTAGTTTACAAAACATTACAGGTAATGTATTACAATATGTTATATACTAAATTACATTCAAACATGCATTAATTCAAATGTTCATACAATATAACATACTATAATGAAACAAATAAACAGTTATAACGCCATTAGTAATATCCAAATAAAAAAATTTTATACACATTTAGCACTATACCACGTGCGTCACGCACAGGGCAAATCATTAGAATGGATTCTTACCCCTTAAACGGTGAGCACTATTTACAATACATGATTATTAACAGTCAACCAGATCTCTTTTCTTTAATAAAACAGAACTAATTAAACAACATACCTGTAAACAGACAAATATCCTCAGTGGATATCATCACCAGGGCAATGGCTTCTCTCTCACTCTCTCGTGTAGACACTAAGTGTAATATGACAATTAGTAAGCACCATAATGAATTTCGTTAAAATTGTATTACAATTAAACACTTCATCACAACCAACACCATCGAATGCTGCTATCACTCAAATCACACTTATTGAGCCAAAAAAAAATGCATTTGAACGATAAATATCAGCATACCAGAGAGATCCACGAGAGAAGCGAAGTGCATGCGCTCATCAGCCTTGCGCAAGAAGACTGATGCAAACTCATGCCACACTAGGGAAAACCCCGGGGATGCTCCACCGATGACGCTTCCACCCCAAACAAAGACCCAAAGAAGAAGGTTCCTCTACTTTAACGTTATATTCTTACTCATGAACAATAATACAAACAAAATTTCGTGAGGTTCATCAATCCTCTCTAATTACAAAAGTAGAAAAACTTAGTATAAACTGTAAATTAAAGAAAATAACACAATATAAAAAAACAAATTAAAGAATAATTCACGCCACTTACATCTGCTTCCCGGACAATGTTAGGAAGATTGTTCCAGAGTTTTGGTGCTAAATAGGAAAAGGATCTACCGCCAGCAGTCGATTTAGATATTCTAGGTATTATCAACTGGCCAGAACTTTGAGATGAAGATTTGACGTGAAGGACTATAATGCGTTAAGAGCTCGCTCAAGTACTGGGGAGCTAAACCATTTAGTGCTTTGTAAGTAATCAGCAATATTAAAAAATGTATACGATGTTTAATAGGGAGCCAATGCAGTGTTGACAGAACCGGGCTAATATGGTCGTACTTCCTGGTTCTGGTAAGAACTCTAGCGGCTGCGTTTTGAACCAGCTGTAGTTTGTTTATTAAGCGTGCAGGGCAACCACCCAGTAGAGCATTACAATAATCTAGCCTTGATGTCATGAACGCATGAACTAACTGTTCCGCATTTGTCATTGAGAGCATGTGACGTAATTTATATATATTTTTAAGATGGAAAAATGAGGTTTTAAAGATACTAGACACTAACACTTGATGCTGCTCTGTCAAGTCCTTGTTTTTGGTTAGGAACCTGTGTGTGTGTGTGACACACACAGGTTCCTAGACACGTGACTTTCAAATGAAAGATTGGTGTCAAAGAGCACACAAACACACACACACACACACACACACACACACACACACACACACACACACACACACACACACACACACACACACACACACACACACACACACACACACACACACACACACACACACACACAGGTTCCTAACCAAAAACAAGGACTTGACAGAGCAGCATCAAGTGTTAGACAGTATTCTAGATTATTACGTGAGGAAGTTTTATGTCCAATAATTAGAAACTCGGTTTTTTCATGATTAAGTAGTAGGAAATTACTAGGCATCCAGTTTTTATATCAGCTATGCATTCCGTTCATTTTGTGAATTGGTGAGTTTCGTCAGGATGTGAAGAAATATAGAGCTGAGTATCATCAGCATAACAGTGAAAGCTAATTCCATGTTTCCTAATGATATCTCCTAAGAGTAGCATGTACATAGTGTGTGTGTGTGTGTGTGTGTGTGAGGGTGTGTGTGTGTGTGTGTGTGTTTGTTTGTTTGTGTGTGTGTGTGTGTGTGTGTGTGTGTTTGTGAGGGTGTGTGTTTGTTTGTGTGTGTGTGTGTGTGTGTGTGTGTTTGTGAGGGTGTGTGTTTGTGAGTGTGTGTGTGTGTGTGTGTGTGTGTGTGTGTGTGTGTGTGTGTGTGTGTGTGTGTGTGTGTGTGTGTGTGTGTGTGTGTGTGTGTGTGTGTGTGTGTGAGGGTAGCTTGTACAGAGTGAACAGCAGTGGTCCTAGTACTGAGCCTTGTGGTACGCCATACTGAACTTGTGATCGATAAGGCATCTCTTCATTTACTGCTACAAACTGATAGCGGTCAGATAAATATGATTTAAACCATGCTAATGCAATTCCACTAATGCCAACATAATTTTCAAATCTATTTAAAAGAATGTTGTTGTCGATAGTGTCAAATGCAGCACTAAGATCGAGTAACACTAATAGAGAGATACAACCACGATCGGATGATAAGAGCAAATAATTTGTGACTCTAATGAGAGCTGGAAATTCTCACAGACACCATTTCTTTCTAAAAAGGAACACAGTTGTGAGGATACTGCTTTTTCTAGTATCTTTGATAGAAAAGGTAGATTTGAGATCGGCCTGTAATTGACTAATTCTGTAGGATCAAGTTGCTTTTTTTAACAAGCGGTTTAATCATAACCAGCTAAAAAGTTTTCGGTACGTATCCTAGAGACAAAGACGAATTAATGATGTTAAGAAGAGGATCTATGACTTCTGGAAGCATCTCTTTCAGTAGTTTAGTCGGTATAGGGTCTAACATACATGTTGTCGATTTAGATTATTTAACGAGTTTAGAAAATTCTTCCTCTCCTATGGCAATGAATGAATCGAATTTTCCGTCAGTGAGACTACAATACACTGTCTGATGCGATACTGAAGTAGACGGTTGCATAGTTATAATTTTCTTTTTTTGATATTATCAATCTTGTAAGTAAAGAAGTTCATAAAGTCATTATTGTTGTGCTGCTTGGACACTTCTGGGGTTGTGTTGTTGTTCTGCAGTGTGTGTGGGGCTGCAGGAGAGTAAAGACGAGCCGCTGATTCAGGAGACGTCAGTGAAGAGGATTGTAGTCGGTCCTCTAGATCTGCAGCTTCACAGCAGTGCTGTCCACCGGATCCTGAAGATGATCGCCTGCACACTGGACCACGAGTACCAGCCCTACTGCAAACCACAGCCCGGTAACAACACACACACACACACACACATCATTGATCACTTAGAGTGAAGATTCTGATAGTGTCATCTTCAGTGTTTCAGTCTTCAGTTTATCAAAACTTGAACTGAATTGATCTGAATAATGACACTATTGTCTCTGTGTGTGTGTGTGTGTGTGTGTGTGTGTGTGTGTGTGTGTGTGTGTGTGTGTGTGTGTGTGTATATCAGATGTTGTGGAGGAGCCTGTGTGTGTGGTGCCGGAGCAGGTTTCAGCACTGGAGGAGTTTATTCCCACCCGTCAGACCAATGTGATGTTGATGAGAGCGAGAGTCACTGTCCCTGCAGCGGAATACAACCTTCTCCACCTCATAGTCCCTGCTCTACTGGGACACAAGGTGAACACACACACACACACACACACACACACACACACATTTAATATTCAACAATATTATTGATCTCCTGTATTGACAGCATTATATGAGAACTGAACTGAGCTGGA
>NW_027508912.1:217500-227500 GCF_051911475.1 Siphateles boraxobius | reverse complement strand
AATATCCAGTAATATAATTTAATACATATATATAGTATAATAATTCCATCTGGTTTAATATCGGAGTCATGTAGGAATAGGGATGAGTTTGTTTAGGATCAGTGCCGATGCTGTCATGTCGATGAGGCCTTCACAGGGAGAGTCTAGTGGACACAATCTCTGCTGACACTTCAGGGATGCGTTGTGGCCGTGTCTAGGTGCAGGTCCTCCATCTGATCAGGATACAGCCCGGATCCGGCTCACTACATCATGTGTTGTGGTCGTGTCTAGGCGCTGGTCCTCTATCTGATCTGGATACGGCCTGGATCCGGCTGACTACATCATGTGTTGTGGTCGTGTCTAGGCGCAGGTCCTCCATCTGATCTGGATACGTCCTGGATCCGGCTGACTACATCATGTGTTGTGGTCGTGTCTAGGCGCAGGTCCTCCATCTGATCTGGATACGGCCTGGATCCGGCTGACTACATCATGTGTTGTGGTCGTGTCTAGGCGCAGGTCCTCCATCTGATCTGGATACGGCCTGGATCCGGCTGACTACATCATGTGTTGTGGTCGTGTCTAGGCGCAGGTCCTCCATCTGATCTGGATACGGCCTGGATCCGGCTGACTACATCATGTGTTGTGGTCGGGTCTAGGCACAGGTCCTCCATCTGATCAGGATACAGCCCGGATCCGGCTCACTACATCATGTGTTGTGGTCGTGTCTAGGCCCAGGTCCTCCATCTGATCTGGATACGTCCTGGATCCGGCTGACTACATCATGTGTTGTGGTCGTGTCTAGGCGCAGGTCCTCCATCTGATCTGGATACGGCCTGGATCTGGCTGACTACATCATGTGTTGTGGTCGTGTCTAGGCGCAGGTCCTCCATCTGATCTGGATACGGCCTGGATCCGGCTGACTACATCATGTGTTGTGGTCGTGTCTACGCGCAGGTCCTCCATCTGATCTGGATACGGCCTGGATCCGGCTGACTACATCATGTGTTGTGGTCGTGTCTAGGCGCAGGTCCTCCATCTGATCTGGATACGGCCTGGATCCGGCTGACTACATCATGTGTTGTGGTCGTGTCTAGGCGCAGGTCCTCCATCTGATCTGGATACGGCCTGGATACGGCTGACTACATCATGTGTTGTGGTCGTGTCTAGGCGCTGGTCCTCTATCTGATCTGGATACGGCCTGGATCCGGCTGACTACATCATGTGTTGTGGTCGTGTTTAGGCGCAGGTCCTCCATCTGATCTGGATACGGCCTGGATACGGCTGACTACATCATGTGTTGTGGTCGTGTCTAGGCGCAGGTCCTCCATTTGATCTGGATACATCTGACTACATCATTTGTTGTGGTCGTGTCTAGGCGCAGGTCCTCCATCTGATCTGGATACGGCCTGGATACGGCTGACTACATCATGTGTTGTGGTCGTGTCTAGGCGCAGGTCCTCCATCTGATCTGGATACGGCCTGGATCCGGCTGACTACATCATGTGTTGTGGTCGTGTCTAGGCGCAGGTCCTCCATCTGATCTGGATACGGCCTGGATCCGGCTGACTACATCATGTGTTGTGGTCGTGTCTAGGCGCAGGTCCTCCATCTGATCTGGATACGTCCTGGATCCGGCTGACTACATCATGTGTTGTGGTCGTGTCTAGGCGCAGGTCCTCCATCTGATCTGGATACGGCCTGGATCCGGCTGACTACATCATGTGTTGTGGTCGTGTCTAGGCGCAGGTCCTCCATCTGATCTGGATACGGCCTGGATCCGGCTGACTACATCATGTGTTGTGGTCGTGTCTAGGCGCTGGTCCTCCATCTGATCTGGATACGGCCTGGATACGGCTGACTACATCATGTGTTGTGGTCGTGTCTAGGCGCTGGTCCTCTATCTGATCTGGATACGGCCTGGATCCGGCTGACTACATCATGTGTTGTGGTCATGTCTAGGCGCAGGTCCTCCATCTGATCTGGATACGGCCTGGATACGGCTGACTACATCATGTGTTGTGGTCGTGTCTAGGCGCAGGTCCTCCATTTGATCTGGATACATCTGACTACATCATTTGTTGTGGTCGTGTCTAGGCGCAGGTCCTCCATCTGATCTGGATACGGCCTGGATCCGGCTCACTACATCATGTGTTGTGGTCGTGTCTAGGCGCAGGTCCTCCATCTGATCTGGTTATGGCCCGGATCCGGTTCACTACATCATGTGTTGTGGTCGTGTCTAGGCGCAGGTCCTCCATCTGATCTGGATACGGCCTGGATCCGGCTCACTACATCATGTGTTTTGGTCGTGTCTAGGCGCAGGTCCTCCATCTGATCTGGTTATGGCCCGGATCCGGTTCACTACATAATGTGTTGTGGTCGTGTCTAGGCGCAGGTCCTCCATCTGATCTGGTTATGGCCCGGATCCGGTTCACTACATCATGTGTTGTGGTCGGGTCTAGGCGCAGGTCCTCCATCTGATCTGGATACAGCCCGGATCCGGCTCACTACATCATGTGTTGTTGTCGTGTCTAGGCGCAGGTCCACTATCTGATCTGGATACGGCCTGGATCCGGCTGACTACATCATGTGTTGTGGTCGTGTCTAGGCGCAGGTCCTCCATCTGATCTGGACACGGCCCATGTCCGGCTGACTACATCAGGCATCACGCCACACACACACACACACACACACACACACACACACACACACACACACACACACACACACACACACACACACACACACACAACACACACACACACACACACACTCACTCACTCACTCATTCTCACACACACACACACCTACTCTCACACACAAAAATTCATTATCCATTTTCATCATGACCATTATCAAATTTTATGATAATGCAGGTACGAGTCTGCTGTTTAAAAGCTTATACGTGACTGGTGTGTCATGTGTGTGTGTATGAAGAGCAGGAGTGTCTTCAGAATGATAGAGGATGTGTGTGTGTGTGTGTGTGTGTGTGTGTGTGTGGAGAACGTGAGTGTCTTCAACATGATGGAGGGTGTGTGTGTGTTTGTGTGTGTGGAGAGCGGGAGTGTCTTCAGAATGATAGAGGATGTGTGTGTGTGTGTGTGTGTGTGTGTGTGTGTGTGTGTGTGGAGAACGTGAGTGTCTTCAACATGATGGAGGGTGGGTGTGTGTGTGTGTGTGTTTGTGTGTGTGGAGAGCGGGAGTGTCTTCAGAATGATAGAGGATGTGTGTTTGTGTTTGTGTGTGGAGAACGTGAGTGTCTTCAACATGATGGAGGGTGGGTGTGTGTGTGTGTTTGTGTGTGTGTGTGGAGAGCGGGAGTGTCTTCAGCATGATGGAGGGAGGGTGTGTGTGTGTGTGTGTGTGTGTGTGGAGAGCGGGAGTGTCTTCAGCATGATGGAGAGAGGGTGCGTGTGACCGTGATCTCTCTGTGATGATGATCTTGATTTGTGTGTGTCTGTGTGTGTGTTCCTCAGGGCGAGGAAGGCCTCTGTCCCCGTGAGAGAGTGTGTGTTTGAGCTGCCGCAGGTGTGTGTTCAGGCGACGCGTGCGCAGGTGCTGCTGCTCCAGTGCATGTATCGCAGCTGGACACACACACTGGGGGGCGGAGCCTGCAGCGGCATCAGCGACTGCCTCATTAGCCACGCCTACAACACTACAGGTACGTGTGTGTGTCTGTGTCTGTGTGTGCTCGTGTGTGCGCCTGTGTGTGTCTGTGTGTGTGTGTGTGTGTATGTATGTACCGGTATCCGGTAGCGCGGGTGAACGCCGAAATGTCGTTTTGTAAAAAACTAAGCAAAAACACCCGTTGTAATTGCCATCGATAATCCAGTAGGTGCAGATAAGATGTTTTGGCAACTATTGTGGATTATGTATTTGATTGCAACAATCAAGATAGCATACAAACAAGCATTACTCACGTGGAGAATTTAACAACAGCTGCTGCCACCTCATGATCTCTCTCGTGGATCACATCTCATGAGAGAAGAGCCTATGGCCTTCCAGCAGTGTGTGTGCCCGCTGTCTGAGCATCAATGGATGGCTTTCCAGTCTCAAGAAAAAGTCTTTAGAGACCGTCTAAACAACAAACGCCAATGCGAAACGAACTTTTGTTCCTCTGGTGATCCAGGAAAGTGGATAACGCTTGCTAAATTGTTAAACGGGATATTCTTTAAAAAGCTAATTTTTACAGCGGATAGCCATTACAACGGATTACAACACCTGAAATATGTGGCGTGAGTTTTGAAGAAGTTCCTGGCGACACAATCATTTCCTGAAGACTTAACATCGGTCTCGACAGCTGACTGGATCCGCCAACAGCTGCGCTATCTGCGGGAAACAGCCTCGCCCTCTCTGCAGATGCGAGCGACTCAACCCAAGCGGAGCAGAAAGGTGAGGAGAAATAAACTTGCATACCTGTGGCAGCATACAAGATTCAGAGCGATTCAAGTCATTTTAAACAACAGTGAATATCCCGCCCGCCCACCATGCTCTAGCGACATTACAGTTATACAAACTTATTTTGATAATCAATGCCTAAATCAGAGGCATAATGATGATCTCCCACCCCCACCCTGGTATTTGAACGTGCCTGAAACCACACTGTGATGACGAGGACGAGGCCGAGGGACGTGAGAGAACGGCTCATTATCAATCTCGCCACCGACCTTGCGCCTTTCTCTCATGTCCCTCGGCCTCGTCCTCGTCCTGCTCACCACACACACACTTCACATTTAAGGAAGTGGAGACTGTCGTAGAAAAACTCCCTAACAAGAAAGTCAATGGTATGGATAGCGTGACAAATTAGACTCTTAAAACCAAACAGTCATGTCAGATTTTAACAACTGTCTTTAACGTCTGTTTGGAAAATAAGAGAGTACCAGATTTATGGAAAGGGGCAATAATCCATCGTATTCCAAAAAAAGACAACATTCCTGATGATCCATGGACATGGAGGGATATATTCCTTCTTCCTACCATCTATAAGGTGTTCATGAAGTGCATACTGGCCAGAGTTCTCCCTTGGTTGGTGGAAGCCGACATCTTATCCACTAAACAAAAGCCATACATCAATAGACTGGACTCAGTCTTCTTAGACTTTATAGATGCATTTGGAACTTTATCTCACAATGTCATGATCAGATCACTGAGGAAATACAGCTACTTCAACTGTTCATTGACATGGTGAAATATGTATATAAAGGCTCTGTGGAGAACAGCTCACTCATCCAACACCACTCCAGATAGGCATTACAACTGGCTGCCCGTGGAGTCCAATTCATTTTATAATTGCCATCAACCAATGGTTAAAGTGGATGTGTCAGTGTGCCCCCCCGGTGTGATATGTCCTATCTCAGTTCAGGGCTATACAGATGATGTCCTGATTCCTCCAGAGAAGAGAGCGTCATTAGAAACACGCTGGCCAAGACAGACTCTTCTCTGAATTGGTCCGGCATGGAGATTAACGACACTAAATGTGCAAATCTGTCCGAGAGGAGAACATTTACATTTACATTTATTCATTTAGCTGACGCTTTTATCCAAAGCGACTTACAATTGCTATATATGTCAGAGGTCGCACGCCTCTGGAGCAACTAGGGGTTAAGTGTCTTGCTCAGGGACACATTGGTGTCTCACAGTGGATTCGAACCCGGGTCTCTCACACCAAAGGCATCTGTCTTATCCATTGCGCCATCACCACCCCGCAGATAAACCATGCCAAGAAGTGGAGGGAAGAGGTGGTACCGTTCAAAAACTGATAAATGCCCAGTGTTCCCAGTAACAAAAAAAAAAACTGTACATGTATATTCTCTTCATGAGACATACACTTATCTAGGACACAGAATGAACATTGCTGGAGAATGGAAGTGGAAAGTAAACATCATCTTGTCAGAACTCAGATCTCGGCTGGACTTGATTGACAGATGCCCACTGCCACTGACTATGAAGTTAGAGGCTATTACACAAGTGGCGCTGTCTAAAGTACAGCATCTATTCTCCAGCTTTCATATCCAACAAAACGTGCTGAGTGAAATGAATAATAAGACAGTGAGCTTAGTGCCAAAGTGGTTTGGACTGAACACTCATAGTACCCGTGATATTATTTTTCACCCCCAATGGGAAGGAGGGTTGGGGTTACCAAACATGATATGGTATTACACCAGCAGGCAGATTTCTCATGATGAGAAATATGTAAAAGAGAGCTGGCCTGATCCTCCCTGTTCCTGGACCCACAGAGACGCGAGCTGAGGCAGACACACACTGCCTTGGCTTTAAAAGAAAACCCAGCGGGAAACTTGACACCCATTCTGCTGGCTTCAGACTGCCGGACCTGAACATCCTCTGTGTCCGCACTGGAGTATCCCCGGAGTATCAGACTGGAGTATCACTGGAGTATCACACTGTAGTACCGCTGGAGTATCACTGGAGTGTCACACTGTAGTATCACTGGAGGATCACACTGGAGTATCACACTGGAGTATCACACTGGAGTATCACACTGGAGTATCACACTGTAGTATCACTGGAGGATCACACTGGAGTATCACACTGTAGTATCACTGGAGTATCACACTGGAGTATCACACTGGAGTATCACACTGGAGTATCACACTGTAGTATCACTGGAGTATCACACTGTAGTATCACTGGAGTATCACACTGTAGTATCGCTGGAGTATCACACTGTAGTATCACTGGAGGATCACACTGGAGTATCACACTGGAGTATCGCACTGGAGTATCACACTGTAGTATCACTGGAGTATCACACTGGAGTATCACACTGGAGTATCGCACTGGAGTATCACACTGGAGTATCGCACTGGAGTATCACACTGTAGTATCACTGGAGTATCACACTGGAGTATCACACTGGAGTATCGCACTGGAGTATCACACTGTAGTATCACTGGAGTATCACACTGGAGTATCGCACTGGAGTATCGCACTGGAGTATCACACTGGAGTATCACTGGAGTAGCACACTGGAGTATCGCACTGGAGTATCGCACTGGAGTATCGCACTGGAGTATCGCACTGGAGTATCGCACTGGAGTATCACACTGGAGTATCACTGGAGTAGCACACTGGAGTAGCACACTGGAGTAGCACACTGGAGTAGCACACTGGAGTAGCACACTGGAGTAGCCACGACAGAATAGTGGACCTTATAGTGAAGGACATATCAAGCCTTTTCTCATCTTCTGTAAAAATGTTCAAACATTCTTGTGTAAAATCATCCATGTTTCAGCATTGGGATAGTAACTCTGAAACCTTTGCACATGTGTTTGCTAATACAGCAGATGTTGCTGTGATTAATGAGAGATCAGTGAGTTGTTTGTGTGGAGGCTGCGTGTACCTTTGAATCTAGTATGGAAGAAGCCATTATGACTAAGATTATTAAATATCAACCACTCTTAAACATCATCTCAGAATTGGGTTATCAGAGCCGACTACTTGTGTTCATATTTGGCAGCTTAACACACACACACACACACACTGGCTGGTTGTAAGATGGCTTCAACAACTTGGGATGCCCAAAAAGAGGGCTAAACGACTAGCAAAGTACTGTGCTCTGTCTGCTAATATAAGCCGCTCATATCTGGCGGAGACGCAGTCACTGGGACACATAACAACTGAGTGGCGCTAAATACTGTGAAGATCTGCTGTGTGCCACAGGATTATGTACATGTATTTGACTGGATCTATAGTATTTATGTCCCTGTAAATCATTTCTTTAAAGTGGACTTCAATAAATAGTTAAAATGTGTGTGTGTGTGTGTGTCCTTGTTTTGATGGAGTGTGTTGTCCTTGAGTGTGAGACGTGTGTCCGTAAAGTCCAGCAGAGGTCTGATATGAGACACATTCATGGAGAAACAGTTGAGTGTGTGTGTGTGTGAGTGAGAGTGTGTTCTCTTCTCTTCTCTTCTCTTCTCTTCTCTTCTCTTCTCTTCTGTTCTCTTCTCTTCTCTTCTCTTCTCTTCTCTTCTCTTCTCTTCTCTTCTCTTCTCTTCTCTTCTCTTCTCTTCTCTTCTCTTCTCTTCTCTTCTCTTCTCTTCTCTTCTCTTCTGAATAGAATATGCCACATGCTAAAATTACACTTTCCAGAATGCAGAAGTCACATAAACACACACACACACACACACACATTCGTGCACACACACACATTCGCACAAACACACATGCACATACTCCAGATGTGTCCATGTGTGTGTGTGTGTGTGTGAGAGAGAGAGAGAGAGTATGTGTGTGTCTGTGTGAGAGAGTGTGTGTGTGTGTGTGTGTGTATGTGTGTGAATGAATGAGTTTGTGTGTGTGTGTGTGTGTGTGTGTGTGTGAATGAATGAGTTTGTGTGTGTGTGTGTGTGTGTGTGTGTGTGTGTGTGTGTGTGTGTGTGTGTGTGTGTGTGTGTGTGTGTGTGTGTGTGTGTGTCTGTGAATGAATGAGTTTGTGTGTGTGCGCGTGCAGGTGCAGAGGTGCACAAGCAAACAGCTGTAGGTCACTGAGGTCACGCACCCAATCAAACACCCAAAGGGCAAAGCCAACACACACACACACACACACACACACACACACACAGCACTAGATATGTATTAGTGATAAACATAAAGTAATGCTTGTCATTTTAGTAAATGTGTTTTGTGCCTGAGTTCCTATCATGCATCTGTGCTGCTGACACACGTGAAGCAAGGTGGATCTGTGTTTCAGCAGGTGTGAAGCCGGTGTGTGTCGCTCCCGTGCTGGAGGTGTGTGTTCAGCGTGTGGAGCTGAAGGTGTGTGTGCGGCCGGCGCTGCTGTGTGTCTCTGGAACTCTGGGAGCCGTGAAAGTGTGTGCCAGAACACCAGGTGAGAGCACACACACACACACACACATACACACACACACACACACACACACACACACACACACACACACACACACACACACACACACACACACACACACACGTGAGGTTGTGTTTTGTGTATTGTTTGTGTTTTATGGCTCATTCACAGGATTTTGGTAGCTTTGAGTCCCAGTGATTTACTATTGAAATCTCTGATGATACTGTACAGGATTAGAGTGATTTCGCCTCCTAGTTTAAAGGGTGATAGAATGATTTTATAGGGTATTTCACACTGTTCCTTAAGGTCTCCAAATAGAGTATGTAACATTGGTTTGGCTGAAAATGCCCCGGTGGCTCTTTTATACGCCCTAATGCAACTCTGAGAAATAGCCCCGGAATGAAACGAGCGGTTTTCTCCCTTTTATGGTATGCTCATGAGTATTTAGATGAGCTGCACGAGACTAGACCAATCAATGATATGGCAAACTGCAATAAGTAGCCTACAGAGATTACACTTGATGGACTATGAATAGTTTGCTAATTTGTTGTGAATGACTCACGGAATTGCTAAATGTACCCAGTCATCATAGTAAACACATGCTTGGAAACACTCCCTTGCTAATACCAGTCATAATGCTACAAACACTTCTTGTAACTCTAAACATAATATCGCGATGCCAGACTGGGAGAATCTGTTTCGCAGCAAGCGTCTTTTGTGCGTTGTGATGTACTCTGAAATAAAAATGTGCGAATAAATCCAGTGTATCTAAACTAGATTTTTACTACTATAGAATAAATATTTAAATTAAACCAAACCGTCACACTAACTGTACCTTCTAGATAACTATAGCTAGTAGATAACGGATAGCTTTATGTTATATCAACATGGTCGGAACAGCCCCTCTTTTCAGAAGTAGCCGCGTGGAAAAGCCTTCTTTAAACTGTCCAAGGTTTTTGAAACAGTCTGGGGTGAAAAGGTCCGAGCATATTGATAATTTCATGTTGAACCGCACAGGGATCTTGTTGTATAAAAACATCAACCATGCCTGTTGGCTGGTCTTGGGAAGACAACGAAAAGTGCCAACATTCCCTGTACAGCCAGGAACACTGCAGTAACGACCGTGACTCATTTTGAAGATCCTTTAAAAACGTCCAACCTTTCCTATTTGTAATTCCAGAAGCAGTAAACTTAGCG
>NW_027508912.1:210000-212500 GCF_051911475.1 Siphateles boraxobius | reverse complement strand
CTGGCAGTAAATCTGCATTATTGAGCTGAATTGTGTGTGTGTGTGTGTAACACGGAGACGCTCAATCCTCCAGAGCTTTATTAACTCAGGGATTCTTTATATCCATCCACAGTGACTGTAAAGAGATGTAGAGGATTGATCTTTTAGTCTTTGCTGTTTTCAGTTGAACAAAACTTCTATAAACATCATTATCTGAAGCTCCTGCCATCCCATAATCACAGTAATCTTTGTGCTTTGATACTTTTGATATGAAACAAAGTTTCATCAGTAAATTCACTCAGTGAATGTGTGTGTGTGTGTGTGTGTGTGAGAGAGAGAGTGTGTGTGTGAGAGAGAGAGTGTGTGTGAGAGAGTGTGTGTGTGAGAGAGTGTGTGTGAGAGTGTGTTTGTGTGTGTTAGAGTGTGTGTGTGTGTGTGTGTGTGTGACAGATGAACCGATCATCTCTTCCTCTTCACTACTAGTTACAGCAGCAAATCAACATCAATGAACATCAGAAGGAAAGTTGAAAGATTCAGAACAACTGAAATCAATCATGTCTGTAATCCATCAATCAGTGTTTCAACCGCAGAAACACGTCAGTAAAACCAATAATGTCACGTAACGTCAGATTTTCCTCAGCCGGTGTGTGTTTAATCTGAAGTGTGTGTGTCTGTTCACTGCTGCACTCCAGTGATGTACTGTGTGTTTCAGGAGAGCAGGAGCTCATTAACAGAAACATATCTGAGATATTAAAGTCCGCACTCGTTCCCTCGTTTAATAATCATTACTCGAATAAAACATTAAAATGTAGAGACAATATTATATAGATGAATTTTAAATTTAAATGAAATGATTTTAATAAGGTAAATTATATTATTTTTATAATTAAAATATATTATTTAGGCATTCGCTCAATTTAATGTGTTTTACTAACAGCCAGGTGTTTTAATAATTCATGGCATTGTTGTTGACTCGTTAAACTGAACGGAAGAGATTAATTAATATTTAAAAGTATTCGTTAATCATTCGTCATCTGTGAGCGTGAGAGTTTCTAACAATTTCAATCGGTGAAACTACAAAGCTGGCATGGAGGTATATAAATTACAAAATAAAGTCATTATGATTGTGATTGTTGTTAATATTATTTTATAAAGTAAGTAACGTGAGTTAAAAGGAGTTTTATCACCGCGTGACGAAGCCGTTTCTGCAACGCACAGTGTGAACGTCAGCGCTCGAGTTCACTCGCTTCATTGCAGATATAGTGCATTCTAATGCCATACACTATATAGGGATTAGTGAACGAGTGAGCGGTTTCGGACACAGCTAGACTCTCTCTAAATGAGAGTGAAGCAGGGGATTCTGGGATATCTCAGATGTCTTCACATACGAGTTCCTCTGTTAGATGAGATGATACACTCTCTCTCTGAGGAACGTCTCTGTGTGTTTTCCCCCAAGTCTTCAAGCCATGCTTTATAATATTATATAGCAGAGCGTTTGCCTTTAATCTGCCCAGTAATATTTCTAAACCTTCGACATGTATTTTATGAATTCCATAATAATCTTTTTTAGGATCTCGCGCTGAACTGGAGAACGCGGTCCCGGAGACCCAGATGTGCTTGGAAGTGTTCCCGCTCTGTTCTTGCGTCTTTATCTCCCTTTACTCCTTTCCTGAGCGCTTGAACCTCAAAGCGTTCTTCAAAACTGTAACGTTTAATTACCTTGAAATGACATTTAAATAATTCCCAGGCCCATCTGCATCTCTGGCTCCGTTAGCTTGAAGACGGCCTCGACTTCGCTGCGCTACATCTGCTTTCCATTCCATTGTTTACCAGTGAATTAAAAAGAAATTCCAATTTACTTAGAAAATGGGAGTTCTGTACTTGTTAAACTCCCGTAGACGCAGACCAATATGTTTCTGTTTAATGAGCCTGAGGTTGGAACACACTAATAAATTAAAGGCAATTAAAGGCGTTGGATTTATCACAGAAGGATCCCGGCCGCGCGGCTTTGTACACCTCTTTTATGGGCATACAGTGATTTTACACAGTGTTAACCCTTTGCTGTGTTAACCCTGTGCTAATCCTTCGCTGTGCTAACCCTTCGCTGTGCTAACGCTTCGCTGTGCTAACCCTTCACTGTGCTAACCCTTCGCTGTGCTAACCCTTCGCTGTGCTAACCCTTCGCTGTGCTAACTCTTCGTTGTGCTAACTCTTCGCTGTGCTAACTTTTCGCTGTGCTAACCCTTCGCTAACCCTTCGCTGTGCTAACTCTTCGCTGTGCTAACTCTTCGCTGTGCTAACCCTTCGCTGTGCTAACTCTTTGCTGTGCTAACTCTTCGCTGTGCTAACTCTTCGCTGTGCTAACCCTTCGCTGTGCTAACCCTTCGCTGTGCTAACCCTTCGCTGTACTAACTCTTCGCTAACCCTTCGCTGTGCTAACCCTTCGCTAACCCTTCGCTGTGCTAACTCTTCGCTGTGCTAACTCTTCGCTGTGCTAACCCTTCGCTGTGCTAACCCTTCG
>NW_027508912.1:175000-200000 GCF_051911475.1 Siphateles boraxobius | reverse complement strand
GTCTCACTGTCTGTCTGTCTGTCTGTCTCACTCTCTGTCTGTCGTTCTCACTCTCTGTCTGTCTGTCTGCCTGTCTCACTCTCTGTCTGTCGTTCTCACTCTCTGTCTGTCTCTCTGTCTGTCTGTCTGTCTCACTCTCTGTCTCTCTCACTCTCTGTCTGTCTTTAAACATGCAAAGGCTTTTTAAACTTTTTTCAAAACCTTCAAACAGACTTTGTCCAACTAGTTTCCAAGTGTTTCTAGTTTAAAATTACAGCTGTGAATGTCCTTGAATGTATTTATTTATACTTCATTCAAACTCTGCATCTGGTTTGCTAAATCAAATTCAGGAATCTGATGGTGGAGATGTTTGTTTGTGTGTCCGTCAGATCTCACACAGGCTAACATCACTCAGATTGCCTTCAGAAATGTTTTAATGTGACGTTTGGCACAGCCGTGAAATGATTGATCATGGATTATACAGTGCGTGCAGAATTATTAGGCACGTTCATTTTCTGATCATATTTTTTTCCAGGCACATTTTAACAATTATAAACCACAAATCTTACTTAATTCTCCACCTTAATTCTTAATGTTTTTTGCAGTTAACATGTGTCTGTTCTTCTCCACCTGTTTTTGTCTGAGCATTTCGCTGTCCAATGCTCATGCTGTAACTGCAATTTCTAGTATTGCTTTTGAGTTGTATCCTTCTCATGGGCATTTAATAATTTTATTAAAACAGTTAAATCTCTTTTTTGGCTTATTTTTATCTGTAAAAGAAATCATGCCAAAAATTCAGCACTATTATATATCACTTATAAATTATTAAATACAAAATTAATAGTAGTTATTAAGATTAATGTGGTTTGGAATTTGGCAAAATTTGTCTGGAAAGAAAATATGATCAGAAAATCAACATGCCTAATAATTCTGCACACAGTTTATTCTTTAGACTTTGTTCATATTTTTCCCCAGTGTTTTTTCGTCTGGTTTGTTAGCAGGGCTGTAGTTTGTGATTCTAGCTAACTGATAACCGCGGGTCACATGCGCTCAGGTAGTTTCTGCTGGCGGAACGAATGGAGTCTCCGTGGTCGAGTGAAGATGTCAAACACACGGCGTGTAGGAGGTTTGAGAACCGGCCCTTTCCCATGATCCCTCAGTGCGCTCCTGATCACTGAAGGTGAGCCGGCCTGGGTTTATTCCCAGCGGTCTGAAGTGGGCAAGACTCTGACAGAAAGAAGCGGTGGGTTAATCTGTCATTAATTAAGCTAATTACAGGGCTGTCGTTAGGCTTACAGTTCTGCTGGAGTGACGGTGTGTAATTAATGAAGTCAGCCAGTAGGAACACTGGGATGGAATGTGGAGTTTACTGAGGGGAATTTTCAGACGCAAAGATCTGACAGGATGTTCCCTTCAGGACCACTGACCCTTGACCTGTGTGTGTGTGTGTGTGTGTGTGTGTGTGTGTGTGTGTGTGTGTGTGTGTGTGTGTGTGTGTGTGTGTGTGTGTGTGTGTGTGTGTGTGGATTTAGCAGACAGCTGTGTTTTGGATTCTTTGGATGTGTTTTTGTTATGTTTATCCATTATATCAGTGGTTTTCAATCCTGGTGAATCACCGCTCTGCACTGCACGTCAAGTCACCTTCATTTATACAGCGCTTTTAACAATATAGATTGTTTCAAAGCAGCTTTACAGTGATAATAGGAAATTAAAGTAACAGAGATTGTTTTGGCTATAGAGAAACTCTAGAATAAAGTTATTGTCCAGATAAAATTAGTTTTGATTGATTAACTTCTGTCGCAATGATCATTAGTTATTAACTTAGGGGCCGCTAACACAAACCGTTCTAACAGAAAACCCTTAATGCGATCTGGCCGCTCATTTTTTTTTACAAAACAGTGCCTGGTGGCTCGAGAACTCAAAACATGAAATAGGTTCCAAGGTACAAGCCTTGAAAAAAATTTAATACAAAATGTTTTATCGCTTCTGCGTAGCCACGTGAACTGGAATTATCCCGATAACGTTTTATCAGCACAGAGGTAAAGGGAAGGAGGCCTTCACAAGGGAGAGACTAGTGTCACTTCAGGGATGCGTTGTCGTGGTGTCCAAGAGCAGGTCCTTCATCAGATCTGGATACGGCCTGGATCCGGCGGACTGCGGTAAACCTCGGCATAAACAGAGAGACTAATATTAGCGTAGACGCTATCCTTCTTATGATGTAACGAGTACATCAGGATTTAAGGGAAGTGTTCCCGGTTCCAGCTGATCTAAACTATGCAGCCTAATATTGAATTATAGAAGTCTACAGAGTGTTATGTGAATGCTAAGCCAAAGAGATGTCTTTTTAGTCTAGCTTTGAACTGACAGACTGTGTCTGCTTCCCGGACAATGTTAGGAAGATTGTTCCAAAGTTTTGGTGTTAAATAGGAAAAGGATCTACCGCCAGCAGTCGATTTAGATACTCTAGGTATTATCAACTGGCCGGAGTTTTGAGATCGCAATAGACGTGAAGGACTATAATGCATTAAGAGCTCGCTCAAGTACTGGGGAGCTAAACCATTTAGTGCTTTGTAAGTAATCAGCAGTATTTAAAAATGTATACAATGTTTAATAGGGAGCCAATGCAGTGTTGACAGAACCGGGCTAATATGGTCGTACTTCCTGGTTCTGGTAAGAACTCTAGCGGCTGCATTCTGGACCAGCTTTAGTTTGTTTATTAAGCGTGCAGGGCAACCACCCAGTAGAGCATTACAATAATCTAGCCTTGATGTCATGAACGCATAAACTAACTGTTTCGCATTTGTCATTGGGAGCATATGACGTATTTTAGATATATTTTTAAGATGGAAAACTGCGGTTTTAAAGATACTAGACATGCACATGTCTCTCTTATCGAAACTCTTCGTTCAGTTCATGAATCTCTCACCTAATGAGCTGATTGGGTCAGGTGTGTTAAATATGGGAGACATACAACATATGCAGAGTGGTGAGTCCCAGGACCAGGTAAGACCACAGCATTATATCACTCAGATCTGACCACACCCACTACATCCAAGCCACACCCACTACATCCAAGCCACACCCACTACATCCAAGCCACACCCACTACATCCAGACCACATCTACTACCTTCACACTACATCCAGACCCCACTGGATTTTTTTTTAACAAAACAGCCGAAGGTAATGAAAAGACCTAATCATGAGTGTGTGTTCTCTCACTCAGTCCCTCAGGGTTGTTGAGAGTCCTTCACTTTGTCCTGTGTCATGAGCTCAGGGACTGTGTGAGTGAGTGTGTGTGTCTGTGAGCTACTTTGGTTTTTTTAAAGGTTAAAGTCTTGTTTCTATGATGTGACTCTTAACGCTATAGTCAAAGTGTGTGTGTTTTGAGTTCTTGTGTAATGAGTGTCTGTGTGAGCGGTTTGTGAGTTCTTATGAATAATTATGGGTTCTGTTTGAAGCGGCCTGTAAAACAGCAGCTCTGGAGCTCCACACCGAGAGTGTGTGTGTGTGTGCAGTGAGAGCTCCAGCGCTGGCTGGTAAGTTCAGTAGGAGCTGCGGCTCATTTCAGCCAGGAGAGAGAGTGAGTATGTGTGAGAGAGAAAGAGAGAGAAAGTGTTTGTGTGAGAGAGAAAGAGAGAGAGAGAGCGTGTGTATGAGAGAAAGAGAGTGTGTGATAGAGAGAGGTAAGGTGGGTTTGTTGGCTGGTAAACGGTAGTTTTCGTGTGTGAGTGTATGTGTGTGTGGGTGGTCCACAGTGCCACTCTCTCCTGCTCATTTTTAAAGTCGTTTGTTTGACACATTCTGGCCTTAATTTGCACTGTTATTTCCTGCTGCACTTACAGCTGTGAGGACTCCCATGATGCACTGCTCTGTGACCCTCTCGTTTCACTGTGACATCACTGCCCCCCTGTGGCCACTTCCGGAGTTCTGTGGGACACGTGTGTGTGTGTGTGTGTGTGTGTGTGTGTGTGTGTGTGTGTGTGTGTGTGTGTGCGCGCGTGTGTGTGTGTGTGTGTGTGTGTGCGCGCGTGTGTGTGTGTGTGTGTGTGTGTGTGTGTGTGCGTGTGTGTGTGTGACAGTGAGATGACACTGGTCTGTTTTGTGGGCGTCTCTGAAGGTTGTCTCTCTCTCTGCACAGGAACATCCGGGCGAGCGAGTCCAGTGTTCACTGGCTCTAATGGGCTCAGCGTAAACCTTCTCGCTTCTGCTTGCTCTTAAATAAATAATTACAAAAAAGCCCATCGAACAGAGACGTCCAACACATGGAGGGTCGTTCTCTACTCAAATAAACCAACACAGTCTCGTTCTTTCTCTCTCTCTCACTCTTTCACTCTCTCTCTCACTCTTTCACTCTCTCTCTCTCACTCTCTCTCTCTCTCTCACTCACTCTCTCTCTCTCACTCACTCTCTCCCTCTCTCTCTCACTCTCTCTCTCTCACTCACTCACTCTCTCTCTCTCTCTCTCTCTCTCTCTCTCTCAGTATCAATGTGTTCAGATTCTGTCACATTTAGGTATGTAACGATTCACTCGCAACCGGTTGAAAATCGATAAAAATGTGTGACGATTGAAGTCGGTTGAAATGTTAAACGAATCGCGATACACGTTTTAAACAGCAGGGTCGTTTACTGTAGCCTACTGTGAAGTTGTGACGCTTTAGAGGCACAATAGCAGCAAGCACACACTGGCGCGAAGCTAGCGAGTGTTTTCACTTCATTAATGGAACTTGAGCTTGTGTGAGCCAAGCTCAACTTCCATAGGAATGAACTGAAAACGCTCGGTTTGCTCCGCTCGCGCCGCGCCAGTGTGTGTCATAGTCTGGTGTGCGCTCGCGCCGTCAAACACATGGCGACGGCAAGCGTAGATGTTGACTCATTCAAATCGGAGGTGTGGCGGCATTTTGACTTTCCGTAGACTGATAATAATCACCACCGTGAGAAGCACCAGTCACCTCCGTTTTCATGTAAAAGGCATTAATACGACAAGTGCGAGAGCCACAGAGATCACAAGGTGCATCAGTGTTTCCGTGGCAACCAGGTGTTGTATTTATTTTACTATCTCTTTCTCTAAATGTGTAAGTTACATGGATATATATTTTTATATATATAATTTATAGATGGTTATGGCATATTTTTCTAAATATGTGGGTTTTTTTTTTACTCTTGCTAGTGTAAGGTTAATAATACAAATTATAACAAAATTAAACCCTTCTAAATGTGGTACTAATTTGACTAATAGTATAGTCTTTTTCTTAGTGTGCGAAGGTACCAGTGTCCACACTCTTGACCAGACAGACAGAAAGACTGAGTTGAAACAACCTTGAAGGGATTTTTTTTTTAATTTCAATGTAGTTTTTTTTTTTGACAAATATATTTTAAAATGAAAAAGAAATGTGCAGCATTTTGTCTGAGAAATAATAAAAGGGACACTTTTTCATTTATAATTTCTTAAATTAATCACTTGTTAAAAAAATCGTGAGAAAATCGTATCGTGAAACAAGTATCGTGAATCGTATCGCATCGTGAGTTGAGTGAATTGTTACATCCCTAGTCACATTGTATTTTTTGTTTTTCTAAGGATCCTAAAACCTTTTGATGTAAAGACTGAAATACTTGTTTTATAGACAGTTAGTCAAGTCACCTTCATTAATATAGCGCTTTTAACAATATAGACATTTCTAGACATGTTTCTGCATTCGACACTATCTCTCACAGTATTCTCATCTCACGACTGTCTGCTCTTGTTTTTTCTGGAACTCCCCTTTTCTGCTTCACCTCCTGTCTTCCGCGAGCGTTACGCCTCTATCCGCCAGCTTTACGCCTCTCTCCGCCAGCGTTACGCCTCTCTCCGCCAGCATTACAGCTCTATCCGCCAGCGTTACGGCTCTATCCGCCAGCGTTACGACTCTATCCGCCAGCGTTACGACTCTATCCACCAGCGTAATGCCTCTATCCACCAGCGTTAAGCCTCTATCCGCCAGCGTTAAGCCTCTATCCGCCAGAATTACGCCTCTATCCCCCAGCATGACGCCTCTATCCCCCAGCATGACGCCTCTATCCGCCAGCATGACGCCTCTATCCGCCAGCATGACGTCTCTATCCGCCAGCGTAACGCCTCTATCCGCCAGCATGACGTCTCTATCCGCCAGCGTAACGCCTCTATCCGCCAGCGTTACGCCTCTAGCTGCCAGCGTTACGCCTCTAGCTGCCAGCGTTACGCCTCTAGCCGCCAGCGTTACTCCCCTATCCACCAGCGTTACGCCTTTCTCCGCCAGCGTTACGACTCTATCCGCCAGCATTACGCCTCTATCCGCCAGCATGACGCCTCTATCCGCCAGCATGACGTCTCTATCCGCCAGCATGACGCCTCTATCCGCCAGCGTAACGCCTCTATCCGCCAGCGTTACGCCTCTAGCTGCCAGCGTTACGCCTCTAGCCGCCAGCGTTACTCCCCTATACACCAGCGTTACGCCTCTAGCCGCCAGCGTTACTCCCCTATACACCAGCGTTACGCCTTTCTCCGCCAGCGTTACGACTCTATCCGCCAGCATTACGCCTCTATCCGCCAGCGTGACGCCTCTATCGGCCAGCATGACGCCTCTATCGGCCAGCGTGACGCCTCTATCCGCCAGCGTGACGCCTCTATCCGCCAGCGTGACGCCTCTATCCGCCAGCGTTACGCCTCTATCCGCCAGCATGAAGCCTCTATCCGCCAGTGTTACTCCTCTGTCCGCCAGCGTAACGCTTCTATCCGCCAGCGTTACGACTCTATCCGCCAGCATGACGCCTCTATCCGCCAGCGTGACGCCTCTATCTGCCAGCCTGACGCCTCTATCCGCCAGCATGAAGCCTCTATCCGCCAGCGTAACGCTTCTATCCGCCAGCGTTACGACTCTATCCGCCAGCGTTACGCCTCTATCCGCCAGCATGACGCCTCTATCCGCCAGCATGATGCTTCTATCGGCCAGCATGACGCCTCTATCGGCTAGCATGACGCCTCTATCGGCTAGCATGACGCCTCTATCCGCAAGCATGACGCCTCTATCCGCCAGCATGACGCCTCTATCCGCCAGCGTGAAGCCTCTATCCGCCAGCGTGAAGCCTCTATCCGCCAGTGTTACGCCTCTATCCGCCAGCATGGCGCCTCTATCGGCCAGCATGACGCCTCTATCGGCTAGCATGACGCCTCTATCCGCCAGCATGACGCCTCTATCCGCCAGCATGACGCCTCTATCCACCAGCGTGACGTCTCTATCCGCCAGCGTGACGTCTCTATCCGCCAGCGTGACGTCTCTATCCGCCAGCGTGACGCCTCTATCTGCCAGCCTGACGCCTCTATCCGCCAGTGTGAAGCCTCTATCCGCCGGCGTTACACCTCTATCCACCAGCGTTACGCCTCTCTCCGCCAGCGTTACGACTCTATCCGCCAGCATGACGCCTCTATCGGCCAGCATGACAGTTCTATCCGCCATCATGACGCCTCTATCCGCCAGCATGACGCCTCTATCCGCCAGCGTAACGCCTCTATCCGCCAGCGTAACGCCTCTATCCGCCAGCGTTACGCCTCTATCCGTCAGCGTAACGCCTCTATCCGCCAGCGTAACGCCTCTATCCGCCAGCGTTACGCCCCTATCCGCCAGCATGATGCCTCTATCCGCCAGAGTTACGCCTCTATCCGCCAGCGTTACACCTCTATCCGCCAGCGTTACACCTCTATCCGCCAGCGTTACACCTCTATCCGCCAGCATATCGCCTCTATCCGCCATCGTTACACCTCTATCCGCCAGCGTAACGCCTCTATCCGCCAGCGTTACACCTCTATCCGCCACGTAAAGCCTCTATCCGCCAGCGTAACGCTTCTATCCGCCAGCGTTACGACTCTATCCGCCAGCGTTACGCCTCTATCCGCCAGCATGACGCCTCTATCCGCCAGCATGACGCTTCTATCGGCCAGCATGACGCCTCTATCGGCTAGCATGACGCCTCTATCGGCTAGCATGACGCCTCTATCCGCAAGCATGACGCCTCTATCCGCCAGCATGACGCCTCTATCCGCCAGCGTGAAGCCTCTATCCGCCAGCGTGAAGCCTCTATCCGCCAGTGTTACGCCTCTATCCGCCAGCATGACGCCTCTATCGGCCAGCATGACGCCTCTATCGGCTAGCATGACGCCTCTATCCGCCAGCATGACGCCTCTATCCGCCAGCATGACGCCTCTATCCACCAGCGTGACGTCTCTATCCGCCAGCGTGACGTCTCTATCCGCCAGCGTGACGCCTCTATCTGCCAGCCTGACGCCTCTATCCGCCAGTGTGAAGCCTCTATCCGCCGGCGTTACACCTCTATCCGCCAGCGTTAAGCCTCTATCCGCCAGAATTACGCCTCTATCCCCCAGCATGACGCCTCTATCCCCCAGCATGACGCCTCTATCCGCCAGCATGACGCCTCTATCCGCCAGCATGACGTCTCTATCCGCCAGCGTAACGCCTCTATCCGCCAGCATGACGTCTCTATCCGCCAGCGTAACGCCTCTATCCGCCAGCGTTACGCCTCTAGCTGCCAGCGTTACGCCTCTAGCTGCCAGCGTTACGCCTCTAGCCGCCAGCGTTACTCCCCTATCCACCAGCGTTACGCCTTTCTCCGCCAGCGTTACGACTCTATCCGCCAGCATTACGCCTCTATCCGCCAGCATGACGCCTCTATCCGCCAGCATGACGTCTCTATCCGCCAGCATGACGCCTCTATCCGCCAGCGTAACGCCTCTATCCGCCAGCGTTACGCCTCTAGCTGCCAGCGTTACGCCTCTAGCCGCCAGCGTTACTCCCCTATACACCAGCGTTACGCCTCTAGCCGCCAGCGTTACTCCCCTATACACCAGCGTTACGCCTTTCTCCGCCAGCGTTACGACTCTATCCGCCAGCATTACGCCTCTATCCGCCAGCGTGACGCCTCTATCGGCCAGCATGACGCCTCTATCGGCCAGCGTGACGCCTCTATCCGCCAGCGTGACGCCTCTATCCGCCAGCGTGACGCCTCTATCCGCCAGCGTTACGCCTCTATCCGCCAGCATGAAGCCTCTATCCGCCAGTGTTACTCCTCTGTCCGCCAGCGTAACGCTTCTATCCGCCAGCGTTACGACTCTATCCGCCAGCATGACGCCTCTATCCGCCAGCGTGACGCCTCTATCTGCCAGCCTGACGCCTCTATCCGCCAGCATGAAGCCTCTATCCGCCAGCGTAACGCTTCTATCCGCCAGCGTTACGACTCTATCCGCCAGCGTTACGCCTCTATCCGCCAGCATGACGCCTCTATCCGCCAGCATGATGCTTCTATCGGCCAGCATGACGCCTCTATCGGCTAGCATGACGCCTCTATCGGCTAGCATGACGCCTCTATCCGCAAGCATGACGCCTCTATCCGCCAGCATGACGCCTCTATCCGCCAGCGTGAAGCCTCTATCCGCCAGCGTGAAGCCTCTATCCGCCAGTGTTACGCCTCTATCCGCCAGCATGGCGCCTCTATCGGCCAGCATGACGCCTCTATCGGCTAGCATGACGCCTCTATCCGCCAGCATGACGCCTCTATCCGCCAGCATGACGCCTCTATCCACCAGCGTGACGTCTCTATCCGCCAGCGTGACGTCTCTATCCGCCAGCGTGACGTCTCTATCCGCCAGCGTGACGCCTCTATCTGCCAGCCTGACGCCTCTATCCGCCAGTGTGAAGCCTCTATCCGCCGGCGTTACACCTCTATCCACCAGCGTTACGCCTCTCTCCGCCAGCGTTACGACTCTATCCGCCAGCATGACGCCTCTATCGGCCAGCATGACAGTTCTATCCGCCATCATGACGCCTCTATCCGCCAGCATGACGCCTCTATCCGCCAGCGTAACGCCTCTATCCGCCAGCGTAACGCCTCTATCCGCCAGCGTTACGCCTCTATCCGTCAGCGTAACGCCTCTATCCGCCAGCGTAACGCCTCTATCCGCCAGCGTTACGCCCCTATCCGCCAGCATGATGCCTCTATCCGCCAGAGTTACGCCTCTATCCGCCAGCGTTACACCTCTATCCGCCAGCGTTACACCTCTATCCGCCAGCGTTACACCTCTATCCGCCAGCATATCGCCTCTATCCGCCATCGTTACACCTCTATCCGCCAGCGTAACGCCTCTATCCGCCAGCGTTACACCTCTATCCGCCACGTAAAGCCTCTATCCGCCAGCGTAACGCTTCTATCCGCCAGCGTTACGACTCTATCCGCCAGCGTTACGCCTCTATCCGCCAGCATGACGCCTCTATCCGCCAGCATGACGCTTCTATCGGCCAGCATGACGCCTCTATCGGCTAGCATGACGCCTCTATCGGCTAGCATGACGCCTCTATCCGCAAGCATGACGCCTCTATCCGCCAGCATGACGCCTCTATCCGCCAGCGTGAAGCCTCTATCCGCCAGCGTGAAGCCTCTATCCGCCAGTGTTACGCCTCTATCCGCCAGCATGACGCCTCTATCGGCCAGCATGACGCCTCTATCGGCTAGCATGACGCCTCTATCCGCCAGCATGACGCCTCTATCCGCCAGCATGACGCCTCTATCCACCAGCGTGACGTCTCTATCCGCCAGCGTGACGTCTCTATCCGCCAGCGTGACGCCTCTATCTGCCAGCCTGACGCCTCTATCCGCCAGTGTGAAGCCTCTATCCGCCGGCGTTACACCTCTATCCACCAGCGTTACGCCTCTCTCCGCCAGCGTTACGACTCTATCCGCCAGCATGACGCCTCTATCGGCCAGCATGACAGTTCTATCCGCCATCATGACGCCTCTATCCGCCAGCATGACGCCTCTATCCGCCAGCGTAACGCCTCTATCCGCCAGCGTAACGCCTCTATCCGCCAGCGTAACGCCTCTATCCGCCAGCGTTACGCCTCTATCCGTCAGCGTAACGCCTCTATCCGCCAGCGTAACGCCTCTATCCGCCAGCGTTACGCCCCTATCCGCCAGCGTTACGCCCCTATCCGCCAGCATGATGCCTCTATCCGCCAGAGTTACGCCTCTATCCGCCAGCGTTACACCTCTATCCGCCAGCGTTACACCTCTATCCGCCAGCGTTACACCTCTATCCGCCAGCATATCGCCTCTATCCGCCATCGTTACACCTCTATCCGCCAGCGTAACGCCTCTATCCGCCAGCGTTACACCTCTATCCGCCACGTAAAGCCTCTATCCGCCAGCGTTACACCTCTATCCACCAGCGTTACACCTCTATCCACCAGCGTTACACCTCTATCCGCCAGCGTAACGCCTCTATCCGCCAGCGTTACACCTCTATCCGCCAGCGTAACGCCTCTATCCGCCAGCGTTACACCTCTATCCGCCAGCGTTACACCTCTATCCGCCAGCATATCGCTTCTATCCGCCAGCGCTACAACTCTATCCGCCAGTATAACGCCTCTATCCGCCAGCGTTACACCTCTATCCGCCAGCGTTACCCCTCTATCCGCCAGCATATCGCCTCTATCCGCCACCGTTACACCTCTATCCGCCAGCATATCGCCTCTATCCGCCAGCGTTACACCTCTATCCGCCAGCATGACGCCTCTATCCGCCAGCATGACGCCTCTATCGGCCAGCATGACGCCTCTATCGGCTAGAATGACGCCTCTATCCGCCAGCATGACGCCTCTATCCGCCAGCATGACGCCTCTATCCACCAGCGTGACGTCTCTATCCGCCAGCGTGACGCCTCTATCTGCCAGCCTGACGCCTCTATCCGCCAGCGTGACGCCTCTATCCGCCAGCGTGACGCCTCTATCCGCCAGCGTGACGCCTCTATCCGCCAGCTTGACGCCTCTATCCGCCAGCCTGACGCCTCTATCCGCCAGCATGAAGCCTCTATCCGCCAGCGTTACACCTCTATCCACCAGCGTTACGCCTCTCTCCGCCAGCGTTATGACTCTATCCGCCAGCATGAAGCCTCTCTCCGCCAGCATGACACCTCTATCGGCCAGCATGACGCCTCTATCCGCCAGCATGACGCCTCTATCGGCCAGCATGATGACTCTATCCCCCAGCATGACGCCTCTATCCGCCAGCGTGACGCCTCTATCCGCCAGCGTTACGCCTCTATCCGCCAGCATGACGCCTCTATCCGCCAGCGTTACGCCTCTATCCGCCAGCGTGAAGCCTCTATCCGCCAGTGTTACGCCTCTATCCGCCAGCGTAACGCTTCTATCCGCCAGCGTTACGACTCTATCCGCCAGCATGACGCCTCTATCCGCCAGCATGACACCTCTATCCGCCAGCGTTACGACTCTATCCGCCAGCGTTACGCCTCTAGCCACCAGCGTTACACCCCTATCCACCAGCGTTACGCCTTTCTCCGCCAGCGTTACGACTCTATCCGCCAGCGTTACGCCTCTATCCGCCAGCATGACGCCTCTATCCGCCAGCATGACGCCTCTATCGGCCAGCATGACGCCTCTATCGGCCAGCATGACGCCTCTATCGGCTAGAATGACGCCTCTATCCGCCAGCATGACGCCTCTATCCGCCAGCATGACGCCTCTATCCACCAGCGTGACGTCTCTATCCGCCAGCGTGACGCCTCTATCTGCCAGCCTGACGCCTCTATCCGCCAGCGTGAAGCCTCTATCCGCCGGCGTTACACCTCTATCCACCAGCGTTACGCCTCTCTCCACCAGCATGACGCCTCTTTCGGCCAGCATGACAGTTCTATCCGCCATCATGACGCCTCTATCCGCCAGCATGACGCCTCTATCCGCCAGCGTAACGCCTATATCCGCCAGCGTAACGCCTCTATCCGCCATCGTTACGCCTCTATCCGCCAGCGTAACGCCTCTATCCGCCAGCGTAACGCCTCTATCCGCCAGCGTTACGCCCCTATCCGCCAGCATGATGCCTCTATCCACCAGCGTTACACCTCTATCCGCCAGCGTAACGCCTCTATCCGCCAGCGTTACACCTCTATCCGCCACGTAAAGCCTCTATCCGCCAGCGTTACACCTCTATCCACCAGCGTTACACCTCTATCCACCAGCGTTACACCTCTATCCGCCAGCATAACGCCTCTATCCGCCAGCATTACACCTCTATCCGCCAGCATAACGCCTCTATCCGCCATCGTTACACCTCTATCCGCCAGCATATCGCTTCTATCCGCCAGCGCTACAACTCTATCCGCCAGTATAACGCCTCTATCCGCCAGCGTTACACCTCTATCCGCCAGCGTTACACCTCTATCCGGCAGCATATCGCCTCTATCCGCCAGCGTTACACCTCTATCCGCCAGCATATCGCCTCTATCCGCCAGCGTTACACCTCTATCCGCCAGCATAACGCCTCTATCCGCCAGCGTTACACCTCTATCCGCCAGCATAAGGCCTCTATCCACCAGCGTTACACCTCTATCCGCCAGCGTTACACCTCTATCCGCCAGCATATCGCCTCTATCCGCCAGCGTTACAACTCTATCCGCCAGCATATCGCCTCTATGCGCCAGCGTTACACCTCTATCCGCCAGCATAACGCCTCTATCCGCCAGCGCCACACCTCTATCCGCCAGCATAACGCCTCTATCCTCCAGCGTTACACCTCTATCCGCCAGCGATACACCTCTATCCACCAGCATATCGCCTCTATCCGCCAGCGTTAAACCTCTATCCGGCAGCATATCGCCTCTATCCGCCAGCGTTACACCTCTATCCGCCAGCATAACGCCTCTATCCACCAGCGTTACACCTCTATCCACCAGCGGTACGCCTCTATCCACCAGCGTTACACCTCTATCCGCCAGCATAACGCCTCTATCCGCCAGCGTTACACCTCTATCCGCCAGCATAACGCCTCTATCCGCCAGCGTTACACCACTATCCACCAGCGTTACACCTCTATCCGCCAGCGTTACACCTCTATCCACCAGCGTTACACCTCTATCCGCCAGCGTTACACCTCTATCCGCCAGCATATCGCCTCTATCCGCCAGCGTTACACCTCTATCCGCCAGTATAACACCTCTATCCGCCAGCATATCGCCTCTATCCGCCAGCGTTACACCTCTATCCGCCAGCGTTACACCTCTATCCGCCAGCATATCGCCTCTATCCGCCAGCGTTACACCTCTATCCGCCAGCATAACGCCTCTATCCACCAGCGTTACACCTCTATCCGCCAGCGTTACACCTCTATCCGCCAGCATATCGCCTCTATCCGCCAGCGTTACACCTCTATCCGCCAGCATAACGCCTCTATCCGCCAGCGTTACACCTCTATCCGCCAGCATAACGCCTCTATCCACCAGCGTTACACCTCTATCCGCCAGCGTTACACCTCTATCCACCAGCATATCGCCTCTATCCGCCAGCGTTAAACCTCTATCCGGCAGCATATCGCCTCTATCCGCCAGCGTTACACCTCTATCCGCCAGCATAACGCCTCTATCCACCAGCGTTACACCTCTATCCACCAGCGGTACGCCTCTATCCACCAGCGTTACACCTCTATCCGCCAGCATAACGCCTCTATCCGCCAGCGTTACACCTCTATCCGCCAGCATAACGCCTCTATCCGCCAGCGTTACACCACTATCCACCAGCGTTACACCTCTATCCGCCAGCGTTACACCTCTATCCACCAGCGTTACACCTCTATCCGCCAGCGTTACACCTCTATCCGCCAGCATATCGCCTCTATCCGCCAGCGTTACACCTCTATCCGCCAGTATAACACCTCTATCCGCCAGCATATCGCCTCTATCCGCCAGCGTTACACCTCTATCCGCCAGCGTTACACCTCTATCCGCCAGCATATCGCCTCTATCCGCCAGCGTTACACCTCTATCCGCCAGCATAACGCCTCTATCCACCAGCGTTACACCTCTATCCGCCAGCGTTACACCTCTATCCGCCAGCATATCGCCTCTATCCGCCAGCGTTACACCTCTATCCGCCAGCATAACGCCTCTATCCGCCAGCGTTACACCTCTATCCGCCAGCATAACGCCTCTATCCACCAGCGTTACACCTCTATCCGCCAGCGTTACACCTCTATCCGCCAGCATATCGCCTCTATCCGCCAGCGTTACACCTCTATCCGCCAGCATAGCGCCTCTATCCTCCAGCGTTACACCTCTATCCGCCAGCATAACGCCTCTATCCACCAGCGTTACACCTCTATCCGCCAGCATAACGCCTCTATCCGCCAGCGTTACACCTCTATCCGCCAGCATAACGCCTCTATCCACCAGCGTTACACCTCTATCCGCCAGCGTTACACCTCTAGCCGCCAGCATAACGCCTCTATCCGCCAGGCTAAGTCCACTAGTCCCACACGATGTTCCCCGTGGTTCTGTTCTTGGGCCACATCTCTTCATCGTCTACATGCTCCCACTAGGTCACATCATCTGTCATCATGGCTTTAACTTCCATTGCCTCGCAGATGACACCTATCTAACATCCGTTCTCAACGCAATGCTCCTTTCCCCACTAACTCCATATCAGCTTGTATTGATGATATAAATGCTTGGATGACCAGTACTTTTCTCAAACTCAACACTGATCAAACAGATCTTCTTCTTATTGGTTCACCTCAAATTACATCCCGTTTCTATGTTGACAAAGTTAATATTGCTGGAGTTTTGACTCAACCTTCAACCGCTGTAAAAAAACCTTGGTATAATCTTTGATTCCTCTCGTTCCTTCCTTCACACATCTCCTCGCTCACTAAGTCTGCCTTGTTTCACCTTTGTAATATTGCGCGCTTACGTCCATTTCTGAATATCAGCGATGTTGAGACCCTAGTTCTTGCTTGCATCACTTCACGGCTTGACTACTGCAATTCTCTTTTCTATGGCTTACCCAACTCATCAATAAATAAGATCCAATCCAATATGTTCAGAACTTGGCAGCTAGAGTCCTCACATACACACAGAAGTCTTCCCACATTTCGCCTATCCTACACAGACTCCATCGGCTACCCGTTCGCTTTCGTATTCAATACAAGATACTCCTTATCACACTCCCTGGTCTTCCCCAACTATAATTCTGATCTCATCCATAGCTTCTCCCCAGTTAGATCTTCACTTAGATCTTCTGATACTGGTCTGTTGACGATCCGTAGGCACAAACTATCATCGTTTGGTGGAAGGGCTTTTGTACCGCTGCCCCAACTCTATTCCCCAACACATCCGCGACCTTTCACCATTACACAATTTCAAAACCCACCTTAAAACATATCTTTTTGCTACTTGTTTCCCTGACCCCTGACCTCTATCTATCATGTTATCCATCTCAGTTTATTTGTCATGTTTATTTGTACTTTTTTGTAAAGCTACCTTGAGTTTTCTAAAAGGCGCTGTATAAAATTATCATATTATTATTATTATAACAATATACAGATTGTTTCAAAGCAGCTTTACAGTGATAATAGTAAAACGCAAATTTTGAAACAGGGTCCAAGGTGCAAGTTTTGAAAAATTTTGAATAACGTTATCTCAATATTAGCTTCAAAAACATGAATCTGTGGAAACGCTGACAGCGTGCACATGAATATTACGTGTTTAGTCTATAGATATGTGCGTTTGAATATATATATATATATGTGCGCCGGAGTGTAGTCTTTCTTTACATATTGACATCGCCAAAATTACTTGTCTGACCTGCAAAATACAGAATTTTTAGTCGCTTACAAATTGTATCTATGAATTTCTTACAATTTTCTTAAAAGTTTTTTAATTGAATTTAATTGATTTTTGTTTTTTACATCTCACCCCTGTTAAAGTTCAGCCAAAAATTATCTTTCTGTCATGATTTCATGTCGTTCCTAACCTGTATGACTGTCTTTCTTTTGATATTTGAAGAACCGAACAACACCAAACCCCATTGAGTTTCATAATACGGACAGAAAAACACTGAAAAAAGAAACTCACTCAGGTTTGAAAGACTTGATGGGAGGAATCGCTGACAGAATGATGATGTCCTGTAAATCTCTGCTGATTTGCTCATGGTTAATGCTTGTGTTTGCCGTGAACAGGCCTTCAACTCTAAACCCTCAGTGTGTGTGTGTGTGTGTGTGTGTGTGTGTGTAGTCGCAGGTGTGTGACATTGACTTCAGAACGCCTGAATCTCCTCCGCTGCTTGTTTACAGACGACTCCTGAAATTACAGGCATTACTCTGACAGTTGATCGTCCTCGCTGGCTTCTCTCTCTCCGCACATCAAACACTCGTCCCCCGTACGGCTGGTCTTCAAGGGCCGTGGAGGCTTTGATGTGTGTGTGTGTTTATGATAGCGGAGCCGGAGAGCTGGGCCCGAGCCATGATGGGAAGAAGCTCTGGGATCGCAGGTGGCCTGGACGCTCTGTTTGTGTGTGTTTCTGTGCGTTATCTCACACACGGCCTCTTAAAAGCCATAAAGTTCTTTTAATAGAGCTCTTAAAAGAAGAGAAGGACTGCGGAACGCAGGATGTTGAGCATGAGCCTTTAATGCCTTTAACACAACTACTCGCGCAGTTAATCATTAGAGATGGTGGAAGCTGATTGGCTCTCTGTCACACACACACACATATGCACGAGCGCCTGCGGCCCGACACACACGATCCCGGACGCTTCTAAAGCCCTTCTGGAAGTGGTGGAGCTCATCAGCCTGCACTCGTATCGCTGATTGAAGCGTTCTGACTTACGCCGGAGAATTCCCGGTAAATCCCGCAGGAATGGGAGTCATTACATGACCTCAGTGCTGAACTCTGGGGAAAGAGGATCGGTTAACAACCAGAGGCTGATGTTTCGTGGACGTTTATTGAAGAAAAATGTTATTTTTGGCTGCATATCAGATGCTTTGTGCTTTTGTATGAAATTATGGTGTGTGTGTGTGTGTGTGTGTGTGTGTGTGTGTGTGTGTGTGTGTGATGCAGTAATATACACTAAAAGGCAGGTTGAGCAAATTGATGTTCTTCTCAGTCGAAAACGAGAGTGAACGGCATGTGATGCAGCATCTAAACCCCAGGCTGTGTGTGTGTGTGTGTGTGTTGTAGGTGCAGTGCTGTTGGTGAGCGTTCAGGGCATCGCTGTTAATGTGGATCCGGTTCTGTCCTCCTGGCTGCTGTTCCAACCTCAGAGAACCAGCAGCAACAGACCGACTCAACAGGTGTGTGTGTGTGTGTGTGTGTGTGTGTGTGTGTGTGTGTGTGTGTGTGTGTGTGTGTGTGTGTGTGTGTGTGTGTGTGTGTGTGTGTGGAGTTTCTGATGCTGAGTGATGCTTGCAGGTTTCCATGGTGATGAAGAAGAGGAGGGAGGATGAAGCATCTGTTGGCAGCACACCACTAACCAAACAACCTAGTAACCAGGCGTCAGACTACACTAGCAGCCCTGTCAAGACCAAGACTGTGACAGGTACACACGCACACACACTCACACACACATGCATACGCACTCACACACAAACTCAAACACAAACTCACACAAAAAATCAAACACTCACACACACACACACACACACACACACACACACTCTCAAACTTAAATGCCCGCAAATGCACGCGCGTGTGTGAGAGGAGTGTGTGAGAGGAGTGTGTGTGAGTAGTGTGTGTGTGTGTTTGTGTGAGAGAGGAGTGTGTGTGTGTGTGTGTGTGTGTGTGTGTGTGTGTGAGGAGTGTGTGTGTGTGTGTGGAGTGTGTGAGGAGTGTGTGTGGAGTGTGTGTGAGGGTGTGAGAGGAGTGTGTGTGAGTTGGTGTGAGTGTGTGTGTGGAGTGTGTGAGGAGTGTGTGAGAGCAGTGTGAGAGAAGTGTGTGAGAGGAGTGTGTGTGTGGAGTGTGTGTGTGTGGAGTGTGTGAGGAGTGTGTGTGTAAGGAGTGTGTGTGTGAGTGTGTGTGAGGTGTGAGGAGTGTAAGTGAGGTGTGTGTGTGTGAGAGGAGTGTGTGAGAGGAGTGTTTGTGAGGAGTGTGTGTGAGGAGTGTGTGTGAGGAGTGTGCGTGAGGGGTGCGTGAGAGGTGTGTGAGGGGTGCGTGAGAGGTGTGTGAGGAGTGTGTGTGAGGAGTGTGTGAGAGGAGTGTGTGTGAGGAGTGTGTGTGAGGAGTATGTGTGAGGAGTGTGTGTGAGGAGTGTGTGAGCGGAGTGTGTGAGCGGAGTGTGTGAGAGGAGTGTGTGTGAGGAGTGTGTGTGAGGAGTTTGTGTGAGGGGTGTGTGAGGAGTGTGTGTGAGGAGTTTGTGTGAGGAGTGTGTGAGGAGTGTGTGAGAGGAGTGTGTGAGAGGAGTGTGTGAGAGGAGTGTGTGAGAGGAGTGTGTGAGAGGAGTGTGTGAGAGGAGTGTGTGTGAGGAGTGTGTGAGAGGAGTGTGTGAGAGGAGTGTGTGTGAGGAGTGTGTGTGAGGAGTGTGTGAGAGGAGTGTGTGTGAGGAGTGTGTGAGAGGAGTGTGTGAGAGGAGTGTGTGAGAGGAGTGTGTGAGAGGAGTGTGTGAGAGGAGTGTGTGTGAGGAGTGTGTGAGAGGGGTTTGTGTGTGAGGAGTGTGTGTGAGGAGTGAGTGTGAAAAGTGTGTGTGAGGAGTGTGTGTGAGGAGTGTGTGTGAGGAGTGTGTGAGAGGAGTGTGTGTGAGGAGTGTGTGAGAGGAGTGTGTGTGAGGAGTGTGTTTGAGGAGTGTGTTTGAGGAGTGTGTGTGAGGAGTGTGTGAGAGGAGTGTGTGTGAGGAGTGTGTGTGAGGAGTGTGTGAGAGGAGTGTGTGTGAGGAGTGTGTGTGAGGAGTGTGTGTGAGGAGTGTGTGAGAGGAGTGTGTGTGAGGAGTGTGTGAGAGGAGTGTGTGAGAGGAGTGTGTGTGAGGAGTGTGTGAGAGGAGTGTGTGTGAGGAGTGTGTGAGAGGAGTGTGTGAGAGGAGTGTGTGTGAGGAGTGTGTGTGAGGAGTGTGTGTGAGGAGTGTGTGTGAGGAGTGTGTGAGAGGAGTTTGTGTGTGAGGAGTGTGTGTGAGGAGTGAGTGTGAAAAGTGTGTGTGAGGAGTGTGTGTGAGGAGTGTGTGTGAGGAGTGTGTGAGAGGAGTGTGTGTGAGGAGTGTGTGAGAGGAGTGTGTGTGAGGAGTGTGTTTGAGGAGTGTGTTTGAGGAGTGTGTGAGAGGAGTGTGTGTGTGAGGAGTGTGTGTGAGGAGTGTGTGTGAGGAGTGTGTGAGAGGAGTGTGTGTGAGGAGTGTGTGTGAGGAGTGTGTGTGAGGAGTGTGTGAGAGGAGTGTGTGTGAGGAGTGTGTGTGTGAGGAGTGTGTGACAGGAGTTTATTTGAGGAGTGTGTGTGAGGAGTGTGTGAGAGGAGTGTGTGTGGAGTGTGTGTGAGGGTGTGAGAGGAGTGTGTGTGAGTTGGTGTGAGTGTGTGTGTGGAGTGTGTGAGGAGTGTGTGAGAGGAGTGTGTGTGGAGTGTGAGAGAAGTGTGTGTGAGGAGTGTGTGTGTGGAGTGTGTGTGTGGAGTGTGTGTGTGTGGTGTGTGTAATGAGTGTGTGTGTGAGGTGTGAGGAGTGTAAGTGAGGTGTGTGTGTGTGTATGTGTGAGAGGAGTGTGTGTGAGGAGTGTGTGTGTGTGTGTATATGTGTGAGGAGTGTGTGAGAGGAGTGTGTGTGAGGAGTGTGTGTGAGGAGTGTGTGTGAGGAGTGTGTGTGAGGGGTGTGTGAGAGGTGTGTGAGGAGTGTGTGTGAGGAGTTTGTGTGAGGAGTGTGTGTGAGGAGTGTGTGAGAGGAGTGTGTGTGAGGAGTTTGTGTGAGGAGTGTGTGAGAGGAGTGTGTGTGAGAGGAGTGTGTGTGAGGAGTGTGTGAGAGGAGTGTGTGTGAGGAGTGTGTGAGAGGAGTGTGTGTGAGGAGTGTGTGTGAGGAGTGTGTGTGAGGAGTGTGTGTGAGGAGTGTGTGAGAGGAGTGTGTGTGAGGTGTGTGTGAGAGGAGTGTGTGTGAGGAGTGTGTGTGAGGAGTTTGTGTGAGGAGTGTGTGAGAGGAGTGTGTGAGAGGAGTGTGTGTGAGGAGTGTGTGAGAGGAGTGTGTGAGAGGAGTGTGTGTGAGGAGTGTGTGTGAGGAGTGTGTGAGAGGAGTGTGTGAGAGGAGTGTGTGTGAGGAGTGTGTGTGAGGAGTGTGTAAGAGGAGTTTGTGTGTGAGGAGTGTTTGTGAGGAGTGTGTGTGAGGAGTGTGTGAGAGGAGTGTGTGAGAGGAGAGTGTGTGTGAGGAGTGTGTGAGAGGAGTGTGTGAGAGGAGTGTGTGTGAGGAGTGTGTGAGAGGAGTGTGTGTGAGGAGTGTGTGAGAGGAGTGTGTGAGAGGAGTGTGTGTGAGGAGTGTGTGTGAGGAGTGTGTGACAGGAGTGTGTGTGAGGAGTGTGTGAGAGGAGTGTGTGAGAGGAGTGTGTGTGAGGAGTGTGTGACAGGAGTTTGTGTGTGACAGGAGTGTGTGTGAGTAGTGTGTGTGAGGAGTGTGTGTGAGGAGTGTGTGTGAGGAGTGTTTGAGAGGAGTGTGTGAGAGGAGTGTGTGAGAGGAGTGTGTGTGAGGAGTGTGTGTGAGGAGTGTGTGAGAGGAGTGTGTGTGAGGAGTGTGTGTGAGGAGTGTGTGACAGGAGTTTGTGTGTGAGGAGTGTGTGTGAGGAGAGTGTGTGAGGAGTGTGTGTGAGGAGTGTGTGAGAGGAGTGTGTGTGAGGAGTGTGTGTGAGGAGTGTGTGTGAGGAGTGTGTGTGAGGAGTGTGTGAGAGGAGTGTGTGAGAGGAGTTTGTGTGAGGAGTGTGTGAGAGGAGTGTGTGTGAGGAGTGTGTGAGAGGAGTGTGTGTGAGGAGTGTGTGTGAGGAGTGTGTGTGAGGAGTGTGTGTGAGGAGTGTGTGAGGAGTTTGTGTGAGGAGTTTGTGTGAGGAGTGTGTGTGAGGAGTGTGTGTGAGGAGTGTGTGAGAGGAGTGTGTGAGAGGAGTGTGTGTGAGGAGTGTGTGAGAGGAGTGTGTGAGAGGAGTGTGTGAGAGGAGTGTGTGTGAGAGGAGTGTGTGTGAGGAGTGTGTGAGAGGAGTTTGTGTGAGGAGTGTGTGAGAGGAGTGTGTGTGAGGAGTGTGTGAGAGGAGTGTGTGAGAGGAGTGTGTGTGAGAGGAGTGTGTGTGAGGAGTGTGTGAGAGGAGTTTGTGTGAGGAGTGTGTGTGAGGAGTGTGTGAGAGGAGTGTGTGTGAGGAGTGTGTGGAGTGTGTGTGAGGGTGTGTGTGGAGAGTGTGTGAGAGTGTGTGGAGAGGAGTGTGTGTGAGGAGTGTGTGGAGTGGGTGTGTGAGTGTGTGAGGAGTGTGTGGGTGTGTGTGAGGGTGTGGGAGTGGGGAGTGTGTGAGTGTGTGTGTGTGTGGGTGTGTGAGAGGAGTGTGTGGAGAGTGTGTGTGAGAGGTGGAGTGGAGGGTGTGTGTGAGGAGTGGGTGAGAGGAGGTGTGTGTGGAGGGGTGGAGGGTGTGTGGGGAGGAGTGTGTGTGGAGGTGTGGGGAGGAGTGTGTGTGTGGGAAGTGTGTGTGAGGTGTGTGTGTGAGATGGGTGTGAGGAGTGTGTGTGAGGAGTGTGTGAGAGGAGTGTGTGTGAGGAGTGTGTAAGAGGAGTTTGTGTGTGAGGAGTGTTTGTGAGGAGTGTGTGTGAGGAGTGTGTGTGAGGAGTGTGTGTGTGAGGAGTGTGTGTGAGGAGTGTGTGAGAGGAGTGTGTGAGAGGAGTGTGTGAGAGGAGTGTGTGTGAGGACTGTGTGAGAGGAGTGTGTGTGAGGAGTGTGTGTGAGGAGTGTGTGTGAGGAGTGTGTGAGAGGAGTGTGTGTGAGGAGTGTGTGTGAGGAGTGTGTGACAGGAGTGTGTGTGAGGAGTGTGTGAGAGGAGTGTGTGAGAGGAGTGTGTGTGAGGAGTTTGTGTGTGACAGGAGTTTGTGTGTGACAGGAGTGTGTGTGAGGAGTGTGTGTGAGGAGTGTGTGAGAGGAGTGTGTGAGAGGAGTGTGTGAGAGGAGTGTGTGAGAGGAGTGTGTGAGAGGAGTGTGTGTGAGGAGTGTGTGTGAGGAGTGTGTGTGAGGAGTGTGTGACAGGAGTTTGTGTGAGGAGTGTGTGTGAGGAGTGTGTGAGAGGAGTGTGTGTGAGGAGTGTGTGTGAGGAGTGTGTGTGAGGAGTGTGTGAGAGGAGTGTGTGTGAGGAGTGTGTGTGAGGAGTGTGTGTGAGGAGTGTGTGAGAGGAGTTTGTGTGAGGAGTGTGTGTGAGGAGTGTGTGTGAGGAGTGTGTGTGAGGAGTGTGTGAGAGGAGTTTGTGTGAGGAGTGTGTGTGAGGAGTGTGTGTGAGGAGTGTGTGTGAGGAGTGTGTGTGAGGAGTGTGTGAGAGGAGTGTGTGACAGGAGTTTGTGTGAGGAGTGTGTGAGAGGAGTGTGTGTGAGGAGTGTGTGTGAGGAGTGTGTGTGAGGAGTGTGTGAGAGGAGTGTGTGTGAGGAGTGTGTGTGAGGAGTGTGTGTGAGGAGTGTGTGACAGGAGTGTGTGTGAGGAGTGTGTGAGAGGAGTGTGTGAGAGGAGTGTGTGTGAGGAGTGTGTGAGAGGAGTGTGTGTGAGGAGTGTGTGTGAGGAGTGTGTGTGAGGAGTGTGTGTGAGGAGTGTGTGAGAGGAGTGTGTGTGAGGAGTGTGTGTGAGGAGTGTGTGACAGGAGTGTGTGTGAGGAGTGTGTGAGAGGAGTGTGTGAGAGGAGTGTGTGTGAGGAGTTTGTGTGTGACAGGAGTTTGTGTGTGAGGAGTGTGTGAGAGGAGTGTGTGTGAGGAGTGTGTGTGAGGAGTGTGTGTGAGGAGTGTGTGAGAGGAGTGTGTGTGAGGAGTGTGTGTGAGGAGTGTGTGTGAGGAGTGTGTGACAGGAGTGTGTGTGAGGAGTGTGTGAGAGGAGTGTGTGAGAGGAGTGTGTGTGAGGAGTGTGTGAGAGGAGTGTGTGTGAGGAGTGTGTGTGAGGAGTGTGTGTGAGGAGTGTGTGTGAGGAGTGTGTGAGAGGAGTGTGTGTGAGGAGTGTGTGTGAGGAGTGTGTGACAGGAGTGTGTGTGAGGAGTGTGTGAGAGGAGTGTGTGAGAGGAGTGTGTGTGAGGAGTTTGTGTGTGACAGGAGTTTGTGTGTGACAGGAGTGTGTGTGAGGAGTGTGTGAGAGGAGTGTGTGTGAGGAGTGTGTGTGAGGAGTGTGTGAGAGGAGTGTGTGACAGGAGTTTGTGTGAGGAGTGTGTGAGAGGAGTGTGTGTGAGGAGTGTGTGTGAGGAGTGTGTGTGAGGAGTGTGTGAGAGGAGTGTGTGAGAGGAGTGTGTGTGAGGAGTGTGTGTGAGGAGTGTGTGTGAGGAGTGTGTGAGAGGAGTTTGTGTGAGGAGTGTGTGTGAGGAGTGTGTGTGAGGAGTGTGTGTGAGGAGTGTGTGTGAGGAGTGTGTGAGAGGAGTGTGTGACAGGAGTTTGTGTGAGGAGTGTGTGAGAGGAGTGTGTGTGAGGAGTGTGTGTGAGGAGTGTGTGAGAGGAGTGTGTGTGAGGAGTGTGTGTGAGGAGTGTGTGTGAGGAGTGTGTGAGAGGAGTGTGTGTGAGGAGTGTGTGTGAGGAGTGTGTGTGAGGAGTGTGTGACAGGAGTTTGTGTGAGGAGTGTGTGAGAGGAGTGTGTGTGAGGAGTGTGTGTGAGGAGTGTGTGTGAGGAGTGTGTGAGAGGAGTGTGTGTGAGGAGTGTGTGTGAGGAGTGTGTGAGAGGAGTTTGTGTGAGGAGTGTGTGTGAGGAGTGTGTGTGAGGAGTGTGTGTGAGGAGTGTGTGTGAGGAGTGTGTGAGAGGAGTGTGTGACAGGAGTTTGTGTGAGGAGTGTGTGAGAGGAGTGTGTGTGAGGAGTGTGTGTGAGGAGTGTGTGTGAGGAGTGTGTGAGAGGAGTGTGTGTGAGGAGTGTGTGTGAGGAGTGTGTGTGAGGAGTGTGTGACAGGAGTGTGTGTGAGGAGTGTGTGAGAGGAGTGTGTGAGAGGAGTGTGTGTGAGGAGTGTGTGAGAGGAGTGTGTGTGAGGAGTGTGTGTGAGGAGTGTGTGTGAGGAGTGTGTGTGAGGAGTGTGTGA
>NW_027508912.1:155000-170000 GCF_051911475.1 Siphateles boraxobius | reverse complement strand
AGAGCCGGTAATATTATAAACGTGCAGATTAAGAGCTGGTAATATTATAAACGTGCAGATTAAGGGCCGGTAATATTATAAACGTGCAGATTAAGAGCCGGTAATATTATAAACGTGCAGATTAAGAGCCGGTAATATTATAAACGTGCAGATTAAGGGCCGGTAATATTATAAACGTGCAGATTAAGAGCTGGTAATATTATAAACGTGCAGATTAAGGGCCGGTAATATTATAAACGTGCAGATTAAGGGCCGGTAATATTATAAACGTGCAGATTAAGGGCCGGTAATATTATAAACGTGCAGATTAAGAGCCGGTAATATTATAAACGTGCAGATTAAGGGCCGGTAATATTATAAACGTGCAGATTAAGGGCCGGTAATATTATAAACGTGCAGATTAAGAGCCGGTAATATTATAAACGTGCAGATTAAGAGCCGGTAATATTATAAACGTGCAGATTAAGGGCCGGTAATATTATAAACGTGCAGATTAAGAGCTGGTAATATTATAAACGTGCAGATTAAGGGCCGGTAATATTATAAACGTGCAGATTAAGGGCCGGTAATATTATAAACGTGCAGATTAAGGGCCGGTAATATTATAAACGTGCAGATTAAGGGCCGGTAATATTATAAACGTGCAGATTAAGAGCCGGTAATATTATAAACGTGCAGATTAAGGGCCGGTAATATTATAAACGTGCAGATTAAGAGCTGGTAATATTATAAACGTGCAGATTAAGGGCCGGTAATATTATAAACGTGCAGATTAAGGGCCGGTAATATTATAAACGTGCAGATTAAGGGCCGGTAATATTATAAACGTGCAGATTAAGAGCCGGTAATATTATAAACGTGCAGATTAAGAGCCGGTAATATTATAAACGTGCAGATTAAGGGCCGGTAATATTATAAACGTGCAGATTAAGAGCCGGTAATATTATAAACGTGCAGATTAAGGGCCGGTAATATTATAAACGTGCAGATTAAGTGCCAGTAATATTATAAACGTGCAGATTAAGGGCCGGTAATATTATAAACGTGCAGATTAAGTGCCAGTAATATTATAAACGGGCAGAATAAGGGCCGGTAATATTATAAACGTGCAGATTAAGTGCCAGTAATATTATAAACGGGCAGAATAAGGGCCGGTAATATTATAAACGGGCAGAATAAGGGCCGGTAATATTATAAACGTGCAGATTAAGAGCCGGTAATATTATAAACGGGCAGAATAAGGGCCGGTAATATTATAAACGGGCAGAATAAGGGCCGGTAATATTATAAACGTGCAGATTAAGAGCCGGTAATATTATAAACGGGCAGATTAAGGGCCGGTAATATTATAAACGTGCAGATTAAGTGCCAGTAATATTATAAACGTGCAGATTAAGGGCCGGTAATATTATAAACGTGCAGATTAAGTGCCAGTAATATTATAAACGTGCAGAATAAGGGCCGGTAATATTATAAACGTGCAGATTAAGGGCCGGTAATATTATAAACGTGCAGAATAAGGGCCGGTAATATTATAAACGTGCAGATTAAGGGCCAGTAATATTATAAACGGGCAGAATAAGGGCCGGTAATATTATAAACGGGCAGAATAAGGGCCGGTAATATTATAAACGTGCAGATTAAGGGCCAGTAATATTATAAACGGGCAGAATAAGGGCCGGTAATATTATAAACGTGCAGATTAAGAGCCGGTAATATTATAAACGGGCAGATTAAGGGCCGGTAATATTATAAACGTGCAGATTAAGTGCCAGTAATATTATAAACGGGCAGAATAAGGGCCGGTAATATTATAAACGTGCAGATTAAGGGCCAGTAATATTATAAACGGGCAGAATAAGGGCCGGTAATATTATAAACGTGCAGATTAAGTGCCAGTAATATTATAAACGTGCAGAATAAGGGCCGGTAATATTATAAACGTGCAGATTAAGTGCCAGTAATATTATAAACGGGCAGATTAAGGGCCGGTAATATTATAAACGTGCAGATTAAGTGCCAGTAATATTATAAACGTGCAGAATAAGGGCCGGTAATATTATAAACGTGCAGATTAAGGGCCAGTAATATTATAAACGGGCAGAATAAGGGCCGGTAATATTATAAACGGGCAGATTAAGGGCCGGTAATATTATAAACGTGCAGATTAAGGGCCAGTAATATTATAAACGGGCAGAATAAGGGCCGGTAATATTATAAACGTGCAGATTAAGAGCCGGTAATATTATAAACGGGCAGATTAAGGGCCGGTAATATTATAAACGTGCAGATTAAGTGCCAGTAATATTATAAACGGGCAGATTAAGGGCCGGTAATATTATAAACGTGCAGATTAAGTGCCAGTAATATTATAAACGTGCAGATTAAGGGCCGGTAATATTATAAACGTGCAGATTAAGTGCCAGTAATATTATAAACGGGCAGAATAAGGGCCGGTAATATTATAAACGGGCAGAATAAGGGCCGGTAATATTATAAACGTGCAGATTAAGAGCCGGTAATATTATAAACGGGCAGAATAAGGGCCGGTAATATTATAAACGTGCAGAATAAGGGCCGGTAATATTATAAACGGGCAGAATAAGGGCCGGTAATATTATAAACGGGCAGAATAAGGGCCGGTAATATTATAAACGTGCAGATTAAGAGCCGGTAATATTATAAACGTGCAGATTAAGAGCCGGTAATATTATAATAAGATATCTGAAGAAATATCAAGAAATCTGATTGGCTTAGTTTATAACATGTTTGCAGAGATAGACTCACCAGGACAAAGTTACTGAATTTCACTTTTCACGTTTTCCGGTGTTAGTGGAAGCACTGGGACCCGATTATAGCACTTACACACGGGTTTCTGCAGGTGGAGCTGCAGTTGTGCTTTATGTGTGTTAACTGTGTGTGTGTGTGTGTGTGTGTTAACTGTGTGTGTGTTCCCTCAGGTGGAGCTGCAGTCGTGCTGTGTGTTCGTGCCGTCGGACAGCCTGCCGTCTCCCGGGTCGCTGGTGAGCGGAGACGTGGCCGGGACCGTGCGCTGCTGGTACCACATGCAGGCCTGCATGCCCGGGACACTGGTGCTGTGTCTCCCGCAGATCAGTGTGTTCAGCGCAGGACACCGGCGCATGGAGCCCTTGCAGGACGGGCCCTTCACCGTCACCAGGCCCGTGCTGGAGGAGGGTACGAGTGTGTGTGTGTGTGTGTGTGTGTGTGTGTGTGTGTGCCCAGACCTGTACTGGTGGAGGTTACGAGCTTGTGTGTCTGTGAGCCTGAGACACGAGTGTGACGTCTCTGTGTGTGTGTGTTCACAGGCGATGCGTTCCCGTGGACGGTGTGTGTGAGTCAGCTGAGCGTGTACTCTCTCCTTGGACAGCAGCGTTCCCTCAGTGTTCTGGATCCGCTGGGCTTCACCTCCACGCTGGCACTCACTGCCCCGAAGCTGCAGCCCGAGAGCAGAGACACCTTCATCATGTGCCTGCATGTGGAGCTGCAGCCGGTGCAGCTCCGGTTCTCCAACCCTCAGGTACTGCAGATTACAGGTGTACAGATCACAGGTGTACAGGTGCAGAACACAGGTGTACAGGTGCAGATCACAGGTGTACAATCACAGGTGTACATGTGCAGATCACAGGTGTAGATCACAGGTGTACAGGAGTACAGATCACAGATGTACAGGTGCAGATCACAGGTGTACAGATCACAGGTGTACAGGTGCAGATCACAGGTGTACAGATCACAGGTGTACAGGTGCAGAACACAGGTGTACAGGTGCAGATCACAGGTGTACAGATCACAGGTGTACAGGTGCAGATCACAGGTGTACAGGTGCAGATCACAGGTGTACAGATCACAGGTGTACAGAACACAGGTGTACAGGTGCAGATCACAGGTGTACAGATCACAGGTGTACAGGTGCAGATCACAGGTGTACAGATCACAGGTGTACAGGTGCAGATCACAGGTGTACAGGAGTACAGATCACAGGTGTACAGGAGTACAGATCACAGGTGTACAGGTGCAGATCACAGGTGTACAGGTGCAGATCACAGGAGTGCAGATCACAGTTGTACAGGAGTACAGATCACAGGAGTACAGGAGTACAGATCACAGGTGTACAGGTGCAGATCACAGGTGTACAGGTGCAGATCACAGGAGTGCAGATCACAGTTGTACAGGAGTACAGATCACAGGAGTACAGGAGTACAGATCACCGGTGTACAGGTGCAAATCACAGGTGAACAGGAGTACAGATCACAGGTGTACAGGTGCAGATCACAGGTGTACAGATCACAGGTGTAGAGGTGCAGATCACAGGAGTACAGATCACAGGTGTACATGTGCAGATCACAGGTGTACAGATCACAGGTGTACATGTGCAGATCACAGGTGTACAGATCACAGGTGTACATGTGCAGATCACAGGTGTACAGATCACAGGTGTACAGGTGCAGATCACAGGAGTACAGATCACAGGTGTACATGTGCAGATCACAGGTGTACAGGTGCAGATCACAGGTGTACAGGAGTACAGATCACAGGTGTATAGGTGCAGATCACAGGTGTACAGATCACAGGTGTACAGATCACAGGTGTACAGGTGCAGATCACAGGTGTACAGATCACAGGTGTACATGTGCAGATCACAGGTGTACAGGTGCAGATCACAGGAGAACAGATCACAGGTGTACAGATCACAGGTGTACAGATCACAGGTGTACATGTGCAGATCACAGGTGTACAGGTGCAGATCACAGGAGAACAGATCACAGGTGTGCAGATCACAGGTGTACAGATCACAGGTGTACAGGTGCAGATCACAGGAGTACAGATCACAGGTGTACAGATCACAGGTGTACAGGTGCAGATCACAGGTGTACAGGAGTACAGATCACAGGTGTACAGGTGCAGATCACAGGTGTACAGATCACAGGTGTACATGTGCAGATCACAGGTGTACAGGTGCAGATCACAGGTGTACAGGTGCAGATCACAGGTTTACAGATCACAGGTGGACAGGTGCAGATCACAGGTGTACAGATCACAGGTGTACAGGTGCAGATCACAGGTGTACAGAACAGGTGTACATGTGCAGATCACAGGTGTACAGAACAGGTGTACAGGTGCAAATCACAGGTGTACAGGTGCAGATCACAGGTGTACAGGTGTACAGATCACAAGTGTACAGGTGCAGATCACAGGTGTACAGATCACAGGTGTACAGGTGCAGATCACAGGTGTACAGAACAGGTATACAGGTGCAGATCACAGGTGTACAGGTGTACAGAACACAGGTGTACAGAACACAGGTTTACAGGTGCAGATCACAGGTGTACAGATCACAGGTGTACAGGTGCAGATCACAGGTGTACAGGAGTACAGATCACAGGTGTACAGGAGTACAGATCACAGGTGTACAGGTGCAGATCACAGGTGTACAGGTGCAGATCACAGGAGTGCAGATCACAGTTGTACAGGAGTACAGATCACAGGAGTACAGGAGTACAGATCACAGGTGTACAGGTGCAGATCACAGGTGTACAGGTGCAGATCACAGGAGTGCAGATCACAGTTGTACAGGAGTACAGATCACAGGAGTACAGGAGTACAGATCACCGGTGTACAGGTGCAAATCACAGGTGAACAGGAGTACAGATCACAGGTGTACAGGTGCAGATCACAGGTGTACAGATCACAGGTGTAGAGGTGCAGATCACAGGAGTACAGATCACAGGTGTACATGTGCAGATCACAGGTGTACAGATCACAGGTGTACATGTGCAGATCACAGGTGTACAGATCACAGGTGTAAATGTGCAGATCACAGGTGTACAGATCACAGGTGTACAGGTGCAGATCACAGGAGTACAGATCACAGGTGTACATGTGCAGATCACAGGTGTACAGGTGCAGATCACAGGTGTACAGGAGTACAGATCACAGGTGTATAGGTGCAGATCACAGGTGTACAGATCACAGGTGTACAGATCACAGGTGTACAGGTGCAGATCACAGGTGTACAGATCACAGGTGTACATGTGCAGATCACAGGTGTACAGGTGCAGATCACAGGAGAACAGATCACAGGTGTACAGATCACAGGTGTACAGATCACAGGTGTACATGTGCAGATCACAGGTGTACAGGTGCAGATCACAGGAGAACAGATCACAGGTGTGCAGATCACAGGTGTACAGATCACAGGTGTACAGGTGCAGATCACAGGAGTACAGATCACAGGTGTACAGATCACAGGTGTACAGGTGCAGATCACAGGTGTACAGGAGTACAGATCACAGGTGTACAGGTGCAGATCACAGGTGTACAGATCACAGGTGTACATGTGCAGATCACAGGTGTACAGGTGCAGATCACAGGTGTACAGGTGCAGATCACAGGTTTACAGATCACAGGTGGACAGGTGCAGATCACAGGTGTACAGATCACAGGTGTACAGGTGCAGATCACAGGTGTACAGAACAGGTGTACATGTGCAGATCACAGGTGTACAGAACAGGTGTACAGGTGCAAATCACAGGTGTACAGGTGCAGATCACAGGTGTACAGGTGTACAGATCACAGGTGTACAGGTGCAGATCACAGGTGTACAGATCACAGGTGTACAGGTGCAGATCACAGGTGTACAGAACAGGTATACAGGTGCAGATCACAGGTGTACAGGTGTACAGAACACAGGTTTACAGGTGCAGATCACAGCTGGATATACAGGAGCAGGGACACATGTGGGCGGGGCTTGATTGTGTTTGTGAGGAATTGATTGGATGGTTGTGGTTTGCTATTGGTGGATCTCATGTGAGTGACAGGTTGCCCTGCCCTCGTTATCAGAGAAGAGATGCTGCAAAAGGGACTCATTCTGATTCATGATTACCAGGAACATGAATTTAAAGCAATAAGTAAGGGATAATGTACATCCAGCCGGTTGTTATCTTAGAGTAAACTAGACTGGGTTATCAGGATCAGGTCTTCATCAGTCTGAAGGGGGTTTATTCTGAGATCACACACACACACACACCTGAAGGGGGTTTATTCTGAGATCACAGAGACACACACACACACACACACCTGAAGGCGGTTTATTCTTATTCTGAGATCACAGAGACACACACACACCTGAAGGGGGTTTATTCTGAGATAACAACCAGCTGGATGTACATTATCCCGTTATTACACGGATACTCGCCACATCAGTAAATAATATGCCACAAAATTTCTGAGTTGAAATATTTTATTATGTCTTTAAACGCAAAGCTTCCGCGGAGAGAGCCGTTTCATCATTTAAGAGATACGGTATACAGTCATAACACTTATTACACAGCATTTCAACACATTAATAATTATGGAAATAAATAAGAGATATTGATTTCAGATAAAAAAAAATATTTTTTAAATCTTACCTGTCTGTATCTTATAATCCAACAGTGTACAAAATAATATTCACAAAATGGCCGCCACTGCGTTTGTATGAAACAAGAGAGAGCTAGTCCACGGATGGCATAATTAAATAACTGTACACACAATATTGATTTGACTGAGTTTTAATCCTTTATTAGCTCACCAAATGCAAAACTTCCATGAGAAAACCTGTTGCTAGCGAGTGTATAGCGCTGCTGACTTCAGTGACCCGGATGAGTTTGTGTTTCTGTTGACTATGGTACAGTTTATTAGGTCTATGATATAATTGTTTAATCTGGTTCATTATTATATAGCATGCATTTATAATAAGTTTAAGATATGCTGTTTGAGTTGATTGCAGATAGGTGCACATATCAGCGGTCGTCCAACGTGTTATGTCTACTATAGTTGCCCCTTTGATGTATTTTTTTTCCCATTAACCACACAGAGACAAGTTAGTGATGTATTTTTGTTATTTATTATTTCAAAAATGTATTTATCCCCACATGGCAAACAGTTACCCCACATGCACCATACTCACCATATCCTGTTCCTGTGACTCTTCAAAGGAGGTGCCGAGTCACAGCTTCCCTTCTTCTTGTGTTGGGTTAAACCATTCTTATTAATAGGGAAGGGAACTAAACCATTGGGGATGTAGGTATGGATAAATGTCTTAGGGTGTTTACATTTAGTTTAAGTTATCGAATGAGTTTATTTTGTTTATTTTTGTAAGTTCAATGGTCCTATATTTAGGCTACAAAGTTTTGGATATTGATGCCCCTGCAGTTGGTACGGTCTTGGGTGTAATGAGCCTGTCCTAGGCTATATAAGACAGTCTAAACTGGACCTTTGGAGGTAAAGATGGGGTTAAATTGCTGAATGTATCCATGTAGATTATGTTGCCTGTAGCAATTTGTTTTCCTTTGGATTGTTGATACCTCAAAGTTAGCACTGAGTCCAGTGTTTATTTTTGTAAATATATTTATTTTTTGTTTAATTTCGTAATTTTTCTTTTTCTTTGACACATCATTGAGACTATATACACCCCTACTTCTCCACTGGCATTTAATAAAAATCCTCTTTGGATGATATCTGAGTCCGGAGCTATCTACCACCTCCCCTTGATCTCTACGGGACACGTTATGACAGATGTGATCTATTAATGTAGATTTTCAGTGGCAGCAGTAGTGGCCGAGTGACGGTTCGGCTGTCCTGAGAGTTATTCATTGTGAATCGACACTTACAGCCATATTTACTGTCACCAGTGGAAACATGAGCGTTCTTCTGTTGATGATCTGCACACGCACACACACATTCGATCCAGACTGTTTGTTTGAATGTGGGTCTGCTCTCGCATGGAGTCCGTGTGAGATGAATGTTGACGTATCTGAGCTCAGATCTGCTGCTGTTGATTGGCTGTGAGGGGAATGTGGTGGAAAGGAAACGTGTGTTAAATAACAGCTGCCAAAAACAAACAGCAGAATCAGAAGCAGAACTGCAGCGAGATGAAGGAAAAACCGGCAGGAGGAAAAAATGATTCGCTTGTTTGTGATTTTGTGAAGATACTGAATCTGTTCAGTTACCATTAGTTACCGACATCTCACTGTCTGTCTGTCTCACTCTTTGTCTGTCTGTCTCACTCTCTGTCTGTCTGTCAAGTCAAGTAATCCTCATTTATATAGCGCTTTTAACAATGTAGATTGTTTCAAAGCAGCTTTACAGAGATAAACATATAATTTAAGGTAACAGAGATTGGTTTGGTTTTAAAGTGGTTCTTGAATAATGTTTTTTCCAGCTAAAGTTAGTTTTGATTGATTCACTTCCGTCTAAATTATAGTTTGTTATTAAATTAGGGGCCGCTAAGACGACACCGTTCTCTCTAAACAGACTTTAAACTGAACCTGTGATAGACGCTGATGGCGTTCACATGCGCATTAAGAATTGATTCTATAGTTATGTGCGTTTGAATATATGTGCGAAGGTTTGTAATTCCTTACATACCATGCCTAAACAAACTACTTGTCTTGTCTATAAATTTTTATGCAGAATTTTATTTTATCTTATCACTTTGGGTAGGAACGCGAACCGAAAAATTCCACAACGCTTTATCTGTAGAGTGGTATAGGGATCCTCCATAGGGAGAGGCTAGTTGGCACTTCAGCACTGCATTGTCATCGGGTCCAGGCGAAAGTCCTTCGTCAGATCTGGACACGGCCTGGATCCGGCAGGCTGCGGGAAAACCTCGGGATAAACAAAGACACTAAAATTAGCGTAGATGCCATTCTTCTTATGATGTAACGAGTACATCAGGATTTAAGGGAAGTGTTCCCAGTTCCGGCTGATCTAATCTAAGCAGCCTAATATTGAATTATAGAAGTCTATAGAGTGTTATGTGAATGCTAGGTCAAAGAGATGTGTTTTAAGTCTAGCTTTGAACTGACAGACTGTGTCTGCTTCCCGGACAATGTTAGGAAGATTGTTCCAAAGTTTTGGTGCTAAATAGGAAAAGGATCTACCGCCAGCAGTCGATTTAGATACTCTAGGTATTATCAACTGGCCGGAGTTTTGAGATCGCAATAGACGTGAAGGACAATAATGCGTTAAGAGCTCGCTCAAGTACTGGGGAGCTAAACCACTTAGTGCTTTTTAAGTAATCAGCAATATTTTAAAATGTATACGATGTTTAATAGGGAGCCAATGCAGTGTTGACAGAACCGGGCTAATATGGTCATACTTCCTGGTTCTGGTAAGAACTCTAGCAGCTGCGTTTTGAACTAGCTTTAGTTTGTTTATTAAGCGTGCAGGGCAACCACCCAGTAGAGCATTACAATAATCTAGCCTTGATGTCATGAACGCATGAACTAGTTGTTCCGCATTTGTCATTGAGAGCATATGACATAATTTAGATATATTTTTAAGATGGAAAAATGCGGTTTTACAGACACTAGACACGTGACTTTAAAATGAAAGATTGGTGTCAAAGAGCACACCCAGGTTCCTAACTGACGACGAAGACTTAACAGAGCAGCCATCAAGTGTTAGACGGTATTCTAGGTTATTACGTGTGGAAGATTTTTGTCCAATAATTAGAATCTCTGTTTTTTCAGAATTTAGTAGTAGGAAATTACTGGTCATCCAATTTTTGATATCAACTATGCATTCCGATAATTTTGTGAATTGGTGAGTTTCGTTAGTGTTACGACCCTCCTATGACTCATACCCGTCTAGGGCTTTTAGGAGGGGAACACATATAACCATCTCAGACACGTCACACTATAACACTGAATGAGGTGAGAAAACACGAGAGACCACTGAATAAAGTGAATGAGTTTTAATAAATATGATAACGAATAAAGATATAACAGAACCAACCACAAAGGAAAAAGGGGAAAATGAATTGTGCCAAAGTAATGAAAGTAACATAAACATAAAGGTTATCTAACACATTAAACAACTAATACTAGGATACAAAGAAAACCCAAAAAGAAAGTCTTCAACGTCCCAGACGTCATAACTAAAACTACACTAACTAAGAATCATAAATACAGCGGGTGGCACAATTCCCAAACTAGTGTTTTAAAACAGACAGATTTCACTACGTGCACCATGTATGTCACGTGACAAACTTACTTAACCCCTTCTTCTCTGTAGACCGCCACGCTCACAAAGGAGAAGGTTTTGGACGCAGCCAAAACAAAGATCAATGAGCATACATGTGAACAACGTACAAGGTTCTCTCAAAACAAGGTTCTCTCAAGACAAGGCAAGGCAAAGTTCTCACAGGACAAGACAAGACAAGGTTCTCTCTGCCAGCCTACAAACTGTTAGCGGTCAGATAAATATGATTTAAACCATGCTAGTGCAATTCCACTAATGCCAACATAGTTTTCTAGTCTATTTAAGAGAATGTTGTGGTCAATGGTGTCAAATGCAGCACTAAGATCAAGTAACACTAATAAAGAGATACAACCACGATCGGATGATAAGAGCAAATCATTTGTGACTCTAATGAGAGCTGGAAATCCTCGCAGATATTTCTTTCAAGAAAGGAACACAGTTGTGAGGATACTGCTTTTTCTAATATCTTTGATAGAAAAGGTAGATTTGAGATCGGCCTGTAATTGACTAATTCTGTAGGATCAAGTTGCGTTTTTTTAACAAGCGGTTTAATCATAGCCAGCTTAAAGGTTTTTGGTACTTATCCTAGAGACAAAGACGAATTAATGATGTTAAGAAGAGGATCTATGACTTCTGGAAGCATCTCTTTCAGTAGTTTAGTCGGTATAGGGTCTAACATACATGTTGTCGATTTAGATGAATTAACGAGTTTGCAAAATTCTTCCTCTCCTATGGCAATGAATTAATCAAATTTTACCTCAGGGAGACTATAATGCACTCCCTGATGCGATGCTGTAGTAGACGGTTGCATAGTTATAATTTTGTCCCTAATATTATCAATCTTATAAGTGAAGAAGTTCATAAAGTCATTACTGCTGTGTTTCTTGGAAACTTCTGGGCTTGAAGCTTTCTTTTTCGTTAGTGTAGCCACTTTTTCAAATAAATACCTAGGATTATGTTTATTTTCTTCTAATAGGGTTGAAAAATAGGCAGATTTAGCAGCTTTTAAAGCCTCTCTGTAAGCAATCGAGCTCTCCTTCCATGAAATCCGAAATACCTCTAGTTTTGTTTTCTTCCAGTTGCGCTCCATTTTTCTGGCTGCTCTCTTAAGGGCCTGGCTGTGATCGTTGTACCACGGCGTTGGACTATTTTCTTTAATCTTCTTTAAGCGCAACGGAGCAACTGTGTCTAAAGTGCTGGAAAGGAGAGAGTTAAACGTTTCTGTTGCAAAATCAAGTTCTTCTAAGCTATCTGGGATGCTGAGATGATGAAACTGATTAGGAAGATTATTGATAAAGCAATCTTTAGTGGCAGAAGTGATAGGTCTAACATACTTGTAACACGGAGTTGGCTTTCCAGTCTTGGCTAAATGTAATTTACATGAGACTAGATAATGATCTGAGATGTCGTCGCTCTGCTGCAGAATTTCAACAGCATCAACATTAATTCCATGTGATAATATTAGATCTAGAGTATGATTACGACAATGAGTAGGTCCTGACACGTGTTGTCTAACTCCAATAGAGTTAAGAATGTCTTTAAATGCCAATCCCATTGCATCTTTTCCATTATCTACATGTTTATTAAAATCACCAAAAATTAGGACTTTATCTGCAGTCAATACTAATTCTGATAGAAAGTCAGCAAATTCTTTGATAAAGTCTTTATGGTGCCCTGGTGGCCTGTATACAGTTGCCAGCAGAATTCTCAAACTTGATTTATCGTTTACATTATATATTTTTACATTAAGCACCAACACTTCAAAAGAAGTATATTTAAAACTAGATTTTTTAGTGGTTTTGAAAATATTACTATAAATTACAGCAACACCTCCCCCTTTGCCTTTCAGGCGAGGTTCATGTTTATAACAGTAATCATGGGGGGTGCACTCATTTAAAGTAATGTAATCGTCTGGTTTTAGCCAGGTTTCTGTCATACACAGCACATCTAGGTTATAATCTGAAATCATATCATTAACTATGAGCGCTTTTGAAGTAAGGGATCGGATATTCAGCAATGAAGCTTTATCGTTTGCTAATCTGTATTATATCTATTTTTTATTTGTTGAATATCAATTACATTTTTAACCTTAGATCGGTTTGGAAGTTTTTTGGATTTCCAAATTCGGGGAACAGACACAGTCTCTATATGTTGATATCTAGGTGAAAGAGGCTTTATGTGATGGGATTTATCTGACATTGGTGACGCGAGGCCGCTAGCAGACGGTCGGTTTAGCCAGTTATTCTGCTTCCTGACCTGAGCCCCAGATTGTCATGTTTTGTCTATAAGACTATGAGCCAAATTACTAGAGAGAAGAGCAGCACCATCCCAGGAGGGATGAATACCATCTCTTTTCAACAGGTCAGGTTTGCCCCAAAATTTTTTCCAATTGTCTATGAATTCTATATTATTTTGCGGACACCACTTAGACAGCCAGCCATTGAGTGATGACAATTTGCTAACTATCTCATCACTCCTTCGAACAGGAAGGGGGCCAGAGCAAATTACAGTGCCTGACATGGTACTTGCGAGTTCAAACACCTCTTTAATATTAATTTTGGTGATCTCCGACTGGCGGAGTCGAACATCATTAGTGCCGACGTGAATAACAATCTTAGAGAATTTACGATTAGCATTAGCCAGCACTTTTAAATTTGCTTTGATGTCAGGCGCTCTGGCTCCCGGCAAACGTGTGACTATGTTGGCTGGTGTCCCTATTTTCATGTTCCGTGTAATAGAATCGCCAATTACCAGGGCACAATCAACAGAATTCTCAGTGGGTGTTTCACTGAGCGGGGCAAATCGATTTGTTGTGGTAATCGGAACGGAAGAGTGGTTTTTTGATCCGCGACTAGAGCGATCCCTCACCGTCACCCATTTGCCCGGCTGCACAGGCAATAATTCAGCCGGAACCGAATCATGTAAAGAGTTCACTATGCTAGGCGCATCCAAAATAGTATCTAAAGCTCTAGCACACTTACTATCCTCAAGTAAAGTTTGGATGCGTGTTTCTAATTCTGAAATCTTCTCCGTCAGCCTGACTGTTTCCTTGCATTTATCACATATAAACCCTATATTGCCGAAGGGGAAGGCTATGCTAAACATGTAACATGAAGTGCAGGTGACAATAACAGGACAAGACATTACTCACCGTGTTTGTTGACTGATTCTTACTCACCTGGGCTTTTTATGAACTCAGAGGTGCGGGCGCGCGAGAGAAAAATAAATAAATAACTGAGCGCACGGGTGGCGCGTTAACAGGCTAGCGAGTTACTAGGGTGTTGTGCTAACAATAACGGAAGCTAGCGATGTCAGGTTAATCTGAGATATTGTCTAAGCTGTATTTGGTTGTATAAACAACTAGAAATGGTGGTAAATGATGGTTCAAAACAGAGAGAAATACAATGCTAATACGAGGCTTAGACGGAGCGCTCAGCCTCTAAGCAAACAAAACACAGCAGGCAGCTAGGCAGACAGGAGCAATCGATCAGGATCAGCAATCGATCAGCAATCCAGCAATCAAGAGTTGCTGAATGAGACAGTCTGTCTCACTCTTTGTCTGACTGTCTCACTCTCTGTCTGACTGTCTGTCTGACTCTCTGTCTGTCTCACTTTTTGTCTGTCTCACTCTTTGTCTGACTGTCTGTCTCACTCTTTGTCTGGCTGTCTGTCTCACTCTGTCTCGCTCTTTGTCTGACTGTCTGTCTCATTCTCTGTCTGTCTCACTCACTCTTTGTCTGACTGTCTGTCTCATTCTCTGTCTGTCTCACTCTTTGTCTGACACTCTCTCTCCCTCTTTGTCTGACTGTCTGTCTCACTCTCTGTCTGTCTCACTCTTTGTCAGTCTGTCTCACTCTTTGTCTGTCTGTCTCTCTGTCTCACTGTCTCACTGTCTGTCTGTCTGTCTCACTGTCTGTCTGTCTGTCTCACTGTCTGTCTCACTGTCTGTCTGTATAA
>NW_027508912.1:105000-147500 GCF_051911475.1 Siphateles boraxobius | reverse complement strand
ACACGGCCTGGATCCGGCAGGCTGCGGGAAAACCTCGGGATAAACAAAGACACTAAAATTAGCGTGGATGCCATTCTTCTTATGATGTAACGAGTACATCAGGATTTAAGGGAAGTGTTCCCAGTTCCGGCTGACCTAATCTAAGCAGCCTAATATTGAATTATAGAAGTCTATAGAGTGTTATGTGAATGCTAGGTCAAAGAGATGTGTTTTTAGTTTAGCTTTGAACTGACAGACTGTGTCTGCTTCCCGGACAATGTTAGGAAGATTGTTCCAAAGTTTTGGTGCTAAATAGGAAAAGGATCTACCGCCAGCAGTCGATTTAGATATTCTAGGTATTATCAACTGGCCAGAACTTTGAGATCGCAATAGACGTGAAGGACTATAATGCGTTAAGAGCTCGTTCAAGTACTGGGGAGCTAAACGATTTAGTGCTTTGTAAGTAATCAGCATTATTTTAAAATTTATACGATGTTTAATAGGGAGCCAATACAGTGTTGACAGAACCGGGCTAATATGGTCGTATTTCCTGGTTCTGGTAAGAACTCTAGCGGCTGCGTTTTGGACCAGCTGTAGTTTGTTTATTAAGCGTGCAGGGCAACCACCCAGTAGAGCATTACAATAATCTAGCCTTGATGTCATGAACGCATAAATTAGTTGTTCCGCATTTGTCAATGAGAGCATATGACGTAATTTAGATATATTTTTAAGATGGAAAAATGCGGTTTTACAGACACTAGACACGTGACTTTCAAATGAAAGATTGGTATCAAAGAGCACACCCAGGTTCCTAACTGACGACGAAGACTTAATAGAGCAGCCATCAAGTGTTAGACGGTATTCTAGGTTATTATTTTTGTCCAATAATTAGAATCTCTGTTTTTTCAGAATTTAGTAGTAGGAAATTACTAGTCATCCAATTTTTTATATCAACTATGCATTCCGATAATTTTGTGAATTGGTGAGTTTCGTTTTCGTTTGGAAGAAATATAGAGCTGAGTATCATCAGCATAACAGTGAAAGCTAATTCCATGTTTCCTAATGATATCTCCTAAAGGTAGCATGTACAGAGTGAACAGCAGCGGTCCTAGTACTGAGCCTTGTGGTACGCCATACTGAACTTGTGATCGATAAGACATCTCTTCATTTACTGCTACAAACTGATAGCGGTCAGATAAATATGATTTAAACCATGCTAATGCAATTCCACTAATGCCAAAATAGTTTTTTAGTCTATTTAAGAGAATGTTGTGGTCAATGGTGTCAAATGCAGCACTAAGATCAAGTAACACTAATAGAGAGATACAACCATGATCGGATGATAAGAGCAAATCATTTTTGACTCTAATGAGAGCTGGAAATCCTCGCAGATATCATTTCTTTCAAGAAAGGAACACAGTTGTGAGGATACTGCTTTTTCTAATATCTTTGATAGAAAAGGTAGATTTGAGATCGGCCTGTAATTGACTAATTCTGTAGGATCAAGTTGCGTTTTTTTAACAAGCGGTTTAATCATAGCCAGCTTAAAGGTTTTTGGTACTTATCCTAGAGACAAAGACGAATTAATGATGTTAAGAAGAGGATCTATGACTTCCGGAAGCATCTCTTTCAATAGTTTAGTTGGTATAGGGTCTAACATACATGTTGTCGATTTAGATGAATTAACGAGTTTGCAAAATCCTTCCTCTCCTATGGCAATGAATGAATCAAATTTTACCTCAGGGAGACTATAATGCACTCCCTGATGTGATGCTGTAGTAGACGGTTGCATAGTTATAATTTTGTCCCTAATATTATCAATCTTATAAGTGAAGAAGTTCATAAAGTCATTACTGCTGTGTTTCTTGGAAACTTCTGGACTTGAAGCTTTCTTTTTCGTTAGTGTAGCCACTTTTTCAAACAAATACCTAGGATTATGTTTATTTTCTTCTAATAGGGTTGAAAAATAAGCAGATCTAGCAGCTTTTAAAGCCTCTCTGTAAGCAATCGAGCTCTCCTTCCATGAAATCCGAAATACCTCTAGTTTTGTTTTCTTCCAGTTGCGCTCCATTTTTCTGGCTGCTCTCTTAAGGGCCCGGGTGTGCTCGTTGTACCACGGCGTTGGATTATTTTCTTTAATCTTCTTTAAGCGCAACGGAGCAACTGTGTCTAAAGTGCTGGAAAGGAGAGAGTTAAAAGTTTCTGTTGCAATATCAAGTTCTTCTAAGCTATTTGGGATGCTGAGATGATGAAACTGATTAGGAAGATTAATGATAAAGCAATCTTTAGTGGCAGAAGTGATAGGTCTAACATACTTGTAACACGGAGTTGGCTTTGCAGTCTTGGCTAAATGTAATTTACATGAGACTAGATAATGATCTGAGATGTCGTCGCTCTGCTGCAGAATTTCAACAGCTTCAACATTGATTCCATGTGATAATATTAGATCTAGAGTATGATTAGGACAATGAGTAGGTCCTGACACGTGTTGTCTAACTCCAATAGAGTTAAGAATGTCTTTATATGCCAATCCCATTGCATCTTTTCCATTATCTACATGTATATTAAAATCACCAACAATTAGGACTTTATCTGCAGTCAATACTAATTCTGATAGAAAGTCAGCAAATTCTTTGATAAAATCTTTATGGTGCCCTGGTGGCCTGTATACAGTTGCCAGCAGAATTCTCAAACTTGATTTATCGTTTACATTATATATTTTTACATTAAGCACCAACACTTCAAAAGAAGTATATTTAAAACTAGATTTTTTAGTGGTTTTGAAAATATTACTATAAATTACAGCAACACCTCCCCCTTTGCCTTTCAGGCGAGGTTCATGTTTATAACAGTAATCATGAGGGGTGGACTCATTTAAAGTAATGTAATCGTCTGGTTTTAGCCAGGTTTCTGTCATACACAGCACATCTAGGTTATAATCTGAAATCATATCATTAACTATGAGCGCTTTTGAAGTAAGGGATCGGATATTTAGCAACCCAAGCTTTATCGTTTGCTCATCTGTATTATATATATTTTTTATTTGTTGAATATCAATTACATTTTTAACCTTAGATCGGTTTGGAAGTTTTTTGGATTTCCAAATTCGGGGAACAGACACAGTCTCTATATGATGATATCTAGGTGAAAGAGGCTTTATGTGATGGGATTTATCTGACCTTGGTGTCGCGAGGCCGCTAGCAGACGGTCGGTTTAGCCAGTTTGTCTGCTTCCTGACCTGAGCCCCAGATTGTCATGTTTTGTCTCTAAGACTATGAGCCAAATTACTAGAGAGAAGAGCAGCACCATCCCAGGAGGGATGAATACCATATCTTTTCAACAGGTCTGGTTTGCCCCAAAAACTTTTCCAATTGTCTATGAATTCTATATTATTTTGCGGACACCACTTAGACAGCCAGCCATTGAGTGATGACAATCTGCTAACTATCTCATCACTCCTTCGAACAGGAAGGGGGCCAGAGCAAATTACAGTGCCTGACATCGTACTTGCGAGTTCAAACACCTCTTCAATATTAATTTTGGTGATCTCCGACTGGCGGAGTCGAACATCATTAGTGCCGACGTGAATAACAATCTAGAGAATTTACGATTAGCATTAGCCAGCACTTTTAAATTTGCTTTGATGTCAGGCGCTCTGGCTTCCGGCAAACATGTGACTATGTTGGCTGGTGTCCCTATTTTCACGTTCCGTGTGATTGAATCAACAATTACCAGGGCACAATCAACAGAATTCTCAGTGAGTGGGGCAAATCGATTTGTTATGGTAATCAGAACGGAAGAGTGGTTTTTTGATCCGCGAATAGAGCGATCCCTCACCGTCACCCATCTGCCTGGCTGCACAGACAATAATTCAGCCGGAACCGAATCATGTAAAGAGTTCAGTATGCTAGGCGCATCCAAAATAGTATCTAAAGCTCTAGCACACTTACTATCCTCAATTAAAGTTGCGTGTTTCTAATTCTGAAATCTTCTCCGTCAGCCTGACTGTCTCCTTGCATTTATCACATATAAACCCTATATTGCCGACGGGGAAGGCTATGCTAAACATGTAACATGAAGTGCAGGTGACAATAACAGGACAATACATTACTCACCGTGATTGTTGACTGATTCTTACTCACCTGGGCTTTTTATGAACTCAGAGGCACGGGCGCGCGAGAGAAAAATAAATAAATAACTGAGCTGCCGGGTGACGCGTTAACAGGCTAGTGAGTTACTAGCGTGTTGTGCTAACAATAACGGAAGCTAGCGATGTCAGGTTAATCTGAGATGTTGTCTAAGCTGTATTTAGTAGTATAAACAACTAGAAATGGTAGTAAATGATGGTTCAAAACAGAAAGAAATACAAAGCTAATACGAGGTTTAGACGGAGCTTACAGCCTCGAAGCAAACAAAACACAGCAGGCAGCTAGGCAGACAGGAGCAATCGATCAGGATCCGTGCTCCATCGATCATGGAGCAATCGATTGTCCAGCGTAAACTGAATGTCACAATCTGTCCTTTAGGATAAACTTGTACATTTTGTTCATTAACACCTATAATGAGTGGGGAGCAGGGACATTGTCTGCCGCCTTTCTCGGGGTCACGGTGTTCATAAGGTGGTTATGTTTCACTCGATTTTTTTATTATTATTATTATTATTTTTTTACCATTACTTTTCCTTTTTTAGTGGATGCTCTGTTAGGGGGTTATTTGTTGTGTTTGGGAAAATTGGGTGTTCTTGTGGGTTGTGGCAACCAGGGTGGGCGGGTATTTCTCCCTTTAAAGATTCTATATGGCTGTTACGCATTCTCTTTATTGTTCTATGCCCAGTTAATTGTTTTCTTGGCTTCTTTGTTATTTTATAGCTAATTTATGGTTTCAGAAACGCTTCACATAGTCAAATGGGCTGAATGGCCCCATTAAACGTACTGCATGTCTGGATTATTTTCATAGGCAGCAGGTTGATTTGGCATTTATCTAAGAATCACATTTAAGAAAGTCAGATGTTCAGAGGTTTTCTAACAAATTTTATTTTGTTGCCGCTTCATCTTCACTGGATAGTAAATCGAGGGGTACTCTGGTCGTGTTAAAACGCAAACTTTCATTTAATATTCTAGAAAGATACAGCTTTGAAGGAGGCAGAGTATCAAACATTAAAACAGTTATCGCGGGTAAGAATTTTGCATTTATTTCAATTTATGCTCCTCCTCATTTTGATCCCAAATTTTTTTCTGCTCTCACTACAACATTACTACGCATTCAAGATTGTTTTCTTATCATCGGTGCAGATATGAACGCGGTAGTTGATGTCTCTCTTGATCGTTCTTGTGTGCAGAATTATTCAGGGTCATCTTTATCATCTATTGAATTATGTAAATTTATGTCTGATCTTAGTCTAATAGATATAACGCATTTTTTATCCCGCAAAAAGACAGTACACCCTTTACTCGGCCAGTCATAAAAGCTATTCTAGATTGGATTAAATTCTTATATCTCAGGCTGCACACTCAGTAGTACACAGTGTTGATATAAAGTCATGCCCTTTATCTGATCATAATGTGGTCTCATCTAAAAATTTTCTCGTGTCTGCACCTACTAGAGCACCTCGTTGGCGTTTTAATACCACACTGCTACAAAATAAAGATTTCTGTGCAATGCTCAAAAAGGATTTGAGATGGTTTATAGATATAAATACTGGTTCGGTGGATGATCCCCGCTTTCTCTGGGACGCCATTAAAAGTTGCATACAGTCGTCTTCTATATCTTTTGCTTTCCAATTAAATAAATCTAGATTGAAGGAAATAGGTACTCTCGAGGCTAAAATAAATATATACACATATTATACACGTGACCAGCGGTATGGACATACCGTGCGCAACATTGTCTTTGGATGCTGAGAAAGCCTTTGACCGGCTTGAATGGCATTACCTTTGGTCAGTTTTGGAACGCCTTGGTTTAGGCAGAAATTATTTTAATATGATTAAAGTATTATATGCCAATGCTTCCGCTGTGGTTATGACAGGGGGCATCACCTCTCCAAAGTTCTCTATATTACGTGGAACTCGTCAGGGATGCCCTCTCTCTCCACTTTTGTTTGCACTCTCTCTTGAACCTCTTGCACAGAAAATTCGTCAGCATTCCTTGGTTAGCCCTATAATGTTTAGTAACACTTCTCATAGAATTTCATTATATGCAGATGACATTTTTATATTTTAGTGATACAGCTGAGTCTATTCATCATATTTTGTCAGTATTTAACAATTTTAGCCAATTTTCTGGGTATAAGATTAATTGGAGCAAATCTTCATTGATGCATTTAAACAATTCATCCTCTAATTCTGTTTTACCTTCTTCTATACCGATAGTAATCAGCTTTAGATATTTTGGTGTGGACATATTTCCGTCACTACACACAACAGCTCTGAAAAATTTCCAGGGCATATACAGTCGTGTAGAGACGGACTTGACTCATTGGTCATCACTTCCACTATCTTTACAAGCTCGAATTTCTGTCATCAAAATGGATATTTTGCCTCGCATAAATTTTTTTTCTGCTATGATACCTCTGCCACCACCTACAGGTCCTTCTCAAAAAATTAGCATATTGTGATAAAGTTCATTATTTTCCATAATGTAATGATAAAAATTAAACTTTCATATATTTTAGATTCATTGCACACCAACTGAAATATTTCAGGTCTTTTATTGTTTTAATACTGATGATTTTGGCATACAGCTCATGAAAACCCCAAATTCCTGTCTCAAAAAATTAGCATATTTCATCCGACCAATAAAAGAAGTGTTTTTAATACAAAAAAAAAAAAAGTCAACCTTCAAATAATTAAGTTCAGTTATGCACTCAATAGTCAATACTTGGTCGGGAATCCTTTTGCAGAAATGACTGCTTCAATGCGGCGTGGCATTGAGGCAATCAGCCTGTGGCACTGCTGAGGTGTTATGGAGGCCCAGGATGCTTCGATAGCGGCCTTAAGCTCATCCAGAGTGTTGGGTCTTGCGTCTCTCAACTTTCTCTTCTCAATATCCCACAGATTCTTTATGGGGTTCAGGTCAGGAGAGTTGGCAGGCCAATTGAGCACAGTAATACCATGGTCAGTAAACCATTTACCAGTGGTTTTGGCACTGTGAGTAGGTGCCAGGTCGTGCTGAAAAATGAAATCTTCATCTCCAAAAAGCTTTTCAGCAGATGGAAGCATGAAGTGCTCCAAAATCTCCTGATAGCTAGCTGCATTGACCCTGCCCTTGATAAAACACAGTGGACCAACACCAGCAGCTGACATGGCACCCCAGACCATCACTGACTGTGGGTACTTGACACTGGACTTCAGGCATTTTGGCATTTCCTTCTCCCCAGTCTTCCTCCAGACTCTGGCACCTTGATTTCCGAATGACATGCAAAACTGAGCAACAGTCCAGTGCTGCTTCTCTGTAGCCCAGGTCAGGCGCTTCTGCCGCTGTTTCAGGTTCAAAAGTGGCTTGACCTGGGGAATGCGGCACCTGTAGCCCATTTCCTGCACACGCCTGTGCACGGTGGCTCTGGATGTTTCTACTCCAGACTCAGTCCACTGCTTCCGCAGGTCCCCCAAGGTCTGGAATCGGTCCTTCTCCACAATCTTCCTCAGGGTCCGGTCATCTCTTCTCGTTGTGCAGCGTTTTTTGCCACACTTTTTCCTTCCCACAGACTTCCCACTGAGGTGCCTTGATACAGTACTCTGGGAACAGCCTATTTGTTCAGAAATTTCTTTCTGTGTCTTACCCTCTTGCTTGAGGGTGTGAATGAAGGCCTTCTGGACAGCAGTCAGGTCGGCAGTCTTACCCATGATTGCGGTTTTGAGTAATGAAACAGGCTGGGAGTTTTTAAAAGCCTCAGGAATCTTTTGCAGATGTTTAGAGTTAATTAGTTGATTCAGATGATTAGGTTAATAGCTCGTTTAGAGACCCTTTTCATGATATGCTAATTTTTTGAGACAGGAATTTGGGGTTTTCATGAGCTGTATGCCAAAATCATCAGTATTAAAACAATAAAAGACCTGAAATATTTCAGTTGGTGTGCAATGAATCTAAAATATATGAAAGTTTAATTTTTATCATTACATTATGGAAAATAATGAACTTTATCACAATATGCTAATTTTTTGAGAAGGACCTGTATAGATTTTTGGTCTAAATTGCAAAAATTGGTTTCTAAATTCATATGGAACGGCAAGTCCCCCGTATAAAGTATTTGACGCTGCAGCGTTGCAAGGAGGCCGGCGGACTTGCATTACCGGACTTTAGGCTTTATCCTTGGTCTTTTACATTGCGTCCTCTTAAAGTTTGGTTGAATCTTGGCTCTGTTGTATCTTGGCAACCGATTGAATTTAATCTAGCTTTACCTTATAAGCTACTGGATTTGATTTATTGCAATATTCCGTTAAAGAGTGCGAAAGCTCACCCGCGATAACCATAAATGGCATTCTCATTCTCCATTATTTCATAATCACAGTCTTCTATCGGGCAATAAGCCTTTTTTCCCCCCAGACTGGAGTGATAGAGGGATTCATGTTTTGGCTGATGTTTGGGGGGACAATGGTTTACGCATGTTTAATGACCTACGTGCAGAATATAATTTACCAGGCACTTCATTTTTCTTTTATCTGCGTCTGAGATCTGCCAAGCACGCATACGGGGTTCCTTGGGGTTCTAGTATTCCCAGTCTTACTCTGCATAAGTCGCTTACTTCATCTGGAAACACAAGGGGGGTGGTTTCGTCATTGTACCTGTTGTTTTTGGAAGCTTCTTATAAAAGGTTACCGATGGTGGACATTTGGCACAGAGATATTTATGGGACTGATTCAGAGAACAGTATTGAAATATGTTGGGACTCAATATGGGGCACCTCAAACACTATGGGCTTTCCAAAAACCCTAATCATCAATTGATTCATTTCAAGATGATTCATAGGATGTATCTCACTCCCAGGAAGCGTCATTTAAAGGTATTGTAGGTAGAAATCCCCAAAAATACTTTTTTCCAATTTTTTTCAAACTGTCTTTATATATCAATGCATAATTAAAATGTAAGTACTCTGGAAAATAAATTATAAAAAATCGAGTGTCTGTAGTTCTCTCAGGACTGTAATAAACACAGCTCATTATTCCATTCGGGACGAAAGAAATGATTGGCTGGGGCGACTGTCACTCTCCCTCGCTACCATGGATACCACCTCTGCTGATACAGGAGGAGCCCAAATGCGCGCACCCGTTTGAAAAGGAACGGAAGCTAGTAATAAACAATTATGGCAGAGAAAGAACAGTCACAATTCTCAGTAACGTTACCTGCATATAGAGGCAGCGAAGTCAAACGAGTTAAAAAAAGGAAGACAGTATTTGAAAAGGCTATGAACAAAAAGTCTTTGGATAAATAAAGAAATCATAAGAGAGTCGGCGTGGCTTTCCAGCGTCGGCTACTACTGAGTGATCTCAAGGGGCTGAAAAGTGACTCCATGATGGCTTTATTTCTGCTGGACAGGTAATCTTGCTGTTTTCATTTTGATGGCATTTATTTTTTCATGAAGCATGTATCACTAGCACACCTAACTACCTAATATTAGCTACCTAACGTTACGTAGCATAACTAACGGTACTGGCTTAGCTATGACAGTGTAACTTTGGTGTCGACTAGTATAACGTTACTGTTAGTGAGCCAGGGTTGAGACGATAAATAAGCAATAGGCCTATCTGCAGTCGAAAGCTGTTTTATTTAATTTCGCCGAATCTAACTTTAGGTTAAAAAGTTTAGGGGATCTATTTTTATACCTAGCTTTACCCTCTGCCTAAACTGTGTTCCTATTTTCACCGTGAACTCTACCTACTCCGTTTTTTCACGTTTGGTTTGTTGTTATATGCTCTACATATGTTTACATATGTCTTTATGTTGTATCTGTAGGTGCTATACAATATATGTTGTGTGTGTGTGTGTTATATTATCTTGGGTCTGCAATGCAGTTGTGAGAAGGTGTTTGAGTGTATGTAATTCAGTTTATCTGTAAACAATCTTATGTTATGAATCTTACAAATTCACCTTCATCACAGTGTAACTGATAGTAACGGCAAACGTGTATCAATGAAGCTATTTATAGCTTTGCCTTATATTGAGTTTGATTCCGTTACGAGCTAGTAAAATATTTTAAACTTTACAAGTATCGTTATGCGAGCTGGATAGTGAGTACTAACAGCCATGTTAATTGTTTATATTCATACTGATAAAGTTAGTTATTTTATTACTTGTGATTCTGACATGATGTCACTACATCTGGTAAAGCTGGTAAACGCGTCCGACTCTTCCAGCTGAGCGAATGGCCGGGATCGCGCGTTCATTTGTTTTGGGGGCGTGGCTTTGGAAGGAGCCGAGTAGGGAGGGAGTGGGAGTTAATGGAATAATGAGCTGTGTTTATTGTAGTCCTAAGAGGACTACAGACACTCGATTTTTATAATTTCTTTTCCAGAGTACTTACATTTTAATTATGCATTGATATATAAAGACAGTTTAAACAAATTTTGACAAAAAGTATTTTTGTGGATTTCTACCTACAATACCTTTAATGAAGCTTTCCACCTCTCCTAAATGTGACTTGTGCTCTAATGGATGCATAGGAACATATATGCACATGTTTTGGGATTGCCCTGAAGTCAATGAGTTTTGGAGACAGGTTTCCATTACGTTAAAAGACATTTTGGAGTTGGAGATATCATGCTGTCCGAGGCTTTTGCTTCTAAATGATGACTCCTCTTATACTCTCTCTTTAACTCAGAAAAAGTCACTTTTTTGTGGACTTACTGCTGCTAAGAAAATGCTTGCCTTACGCTGGAAACCCCCACATTCTATAGCGTGGACTCACTGGATACACTCTTTCTTGGACATTGCGAACATGGAGCTCTCAGTGGCAAGATTACATGAAGTTTCTCAGGAGAATATTTCATCATGGTCAGGTGTCATTTCAAAAATTAAGGAGCGTCTTTAAGATCTATATCTCATGTTTTCATTTTTATTTATTGTATTTGGAGTTTGATCTGCACTGCTCTTAAACTATGTTTGCTGTGGATGTACTCTTGGGAGATGGGGGGGGGGGGACTTGGTCGCCTTGGGAATTTGGGAGGGAAAAAAGAAATAGAATATGTTCAGAATGATGTTTATGTCTACTTTTGTTTCTGTACAATAACATTCTCTGACTCAATAAAAATTTGATCAAAAAAAAAAGTCTCCACAACGGCGATAGATTGAAGCGCGCGTCCGAGTGAAGACTGCGCGAGCCACAGAGAACACTGTATCCGTGACACCGATCGCCGCGGCAACGAGCGCTCAGCTTGAGTTCAAAAACAAAACATTTTAGAGCTAGATCTCTTATTTAATAGCGAATTAAATGGCAACGCATTGTGTTGTTAGAGTTCTATTTATTTAATTTGCTACAGTTGCTGCAAACACACTTTATATTATTTAACTGTTTACTTTTGAAGAAAATACTTGAAGTAGCCTACAGAATGTCTACCAGACCAGTTGTCTGACATTGGGAGTTTGATTTATTTAATTAAGAATAAGACTACAGAGCTAAACACACTTGGAAGTACAGGTTGTTTACTTGACCAGTTGTCTCAGGTTGAGAGAGTTTGATTTAATTAGAGTTAAATACACTTCATATGGTGTAACTGTTTACTATCTTACAAAGATAATACTTGAAGTGCAGGATAAACCTCTCGCTGTCTGTGGACGTGCAATAAATATCGAAAGTTATGTACAAACACCTGTTCTACTCATTTCAACTGACTTGTGAAAACTGCAAAAAAAAATCCTAATTCTTTGACATATAGCAACTTTTTTTTAACAATAACACATTAGTTACTTTCCCTGGTAACAAGTTACTTTTATTATACAGTAATTCAGTTACTAACTCAGTTACTTTTTGGAACAAGTAGTGAGTAACTATAACTAATTACTTTTTTAAAGTAACGTTCCCAGCACTGCTTATAACACAGCATTTCAACACATAAATAATTATGGAGACAAGAGATATTGATTTCAGATGAATTTTTTATTTTTTTAATCTTACCTGTTTGTATCTTATAATCCAACATTGTTCAAAACAAAAGTCACAAAATGGCAGCCGCTGCGTTCGTATGAAACGCTAGTCCACGATACTGGATGGCATAATTAAATAACTGTACACACAATATTGATTTGACTGAGTTTTAATAATTTATTAGCTCACCAAATGCAAAACGTTCCCAAAGAAAAAAGGACTCTGTTGGTAGATTCTCACCACTTCTGACCGGGAGCGACACACACACACACACACACACACACACCTCACCGATTCAGAGATTCTCTGATCCATCGCCTGCCAATAACAATCCGGCTCAGATCTTTATTCCTGCATCTCACACTGATTACGAGAAACTGAGTGTTTGTTCACCATCTAATGATGATCGACAATATTCACTTCTCCTGTGACTGATCATAATGTTCTGACTCATCAGTGCATGTGCAGTTAAATACACTCTGTGTGTGTGTGTGTGTGTGTGTGTGTGTGTGTGTGTGTGTGTGTGTGTGTGTGTGTGTGTGTGTGTGTGTGTGTGTGTGTGTATGTTTTCAGAGCTGTGTGTGATGGCAGAGATGGAAGACTTGAGCGCATCTGTGGATGTTCAGGACGTTTATACAAAGGTGAAGTGTAAAGTGGGAAGCTTCCACATAGATCACTACAGAAACAGGTGAGTGGAACACATACAACATACACACACACACACACACACAACACATGCTTACACACACACACACATACATACTCTCGCACAAAACTCACTCTCTCACACACACTCACTCACACTCACTCTCACACACACACACACACACACACACACACACACACACACACACACACACACACACACACACACACACACACACACACACACACACACACACAACTCACTCATACACTCACACTCTCACACACACACACTCACACAACACACACTCACACAACACACACACACACTCACACAACACATCACACACACACACACATACACACACTCACTCTCACTCACACACTCACACAACACACACTCACTCAACTCACACACACACACACTCACACAACACACACTCACACACACACATACGCACACTCACACACTCACACTCACTGGTGTATTATGATGTGTTTGGGAGCAGAGAGAAGCGTGTGGATCAGCGAGTCGTCTCTCTGTACAGTGTCAGCGGTGTTTCTTCACCCAGAGCGCGTGTGTGTGTGTTGTGTGTGTGTGTTGTGTGTGTTGTGTGTGTTGTAGGCCTGCAGAGGGTTGGCTCTGTGACGGAGTGATCCTGCAGTGCAAGGAGTCGCCTGTGGTGAGACCTGCAGCGCCGGTGCTTTAACCTGAGCTCACACACACACGCAGCTTTACTCTGAGCTCGCTCACACACATACACATACATACACACACACATACACAGCTTTACTCTGAGCTCGCTCACACACATACACATACATACACACACACATACACAGCTTTACTCTGAGCTCGCTCACACACATACACATACATACACACACACACACACTTTACTCTGAGCTCGCTCACACACATACACATACATACACACACACACACACACACACACACACACACACACACACTGACACACACACACACACACACACACACACACACACACACACACACACACACACACACACACACACACACACAGCTGCTCACTGTCCCACATCAGCAATCTCCATCTCTCACAATGATCCAAATACATGCAGCCCTCACAGAGAACACTCCCATGATGCACTGCTGGTTCATCTGGGAATATTTCTTAAGGAAAATAATCTCTCAACCAATGCTGTAAACTATAAAGGGAAACGTGTCCGTACATGTCTGTAATATTAAAGGTTAAAGTTAACAACAGAGCCCAACTTTTATTGCTATTTATTTTAAGATATAATAATCAGCAATCAACTTTAAGTTTTATATAAACACTTTCATCTCATGTAAGGCATTTTCTATATGATATATTTATGTTTTTACTCAAATTCATTGTTAAAATATAAATATTTAAACAGTGGCTGTCATAAATGGATTTATCCAAACATAATTAAATATTGAATATGTAATCTAGTGCATATATGTATCAGAACGCTACTCTCTAAAGTTATTTATAACTCTCTATCGAGTTTATGGTCACTGAATGTCTGACGTTACGTGACATTATTGGTTTTACTGACGTGTTTCTGCGGTTGAAACACTGATTGATGGATTACAGACATGATTGATTTCAGTTGTTCTGAATCTTTCAACTTTCCTTCTGATGTTCATTGATGTTGATTTGCTGCTGTAACTAGTAGTAAAGAGGAAGAGATGATCGGTTCATCTGTCACACACACACACACACACACATTCACTGACTAAATTTACTGATGAAACTGACAGAATTTGAAAGATGAAACTTTGTTTCATATCAAAAGTATCAAAGCACAAAGATTACTGTGATTATGGGATGGCAGGAGCTTCAGATAATGATGTTTATAGAAGTTTTGTTCAACTGAAAACAGCAAAGACTAAAAGATTTAAGAATTAATATCGTTTTTTTAAAATGAAGATTGATTAAAACCAGGGAATCAATATCAATATTCTCGCTGGGTTTCGATTGGTCCTGATGTTGGACAGAGAGTGTGTGTGAGAGTGTGTTCTCTTGTGTTCAGTCCTGTGGTGATTTCTCTTCTCTCTGCTCCCAGAATCCTTTTCAACAGCGTCCAATCAAGCAGCCAGCCAATCATAACTCTGACTTCTGCCTGTGTTTCTGTGTTGTGTTCCTCTGGTGTGTGTGCAGTGCTGAAGAGAGCTTGTGTAGTGGGGTCGTCCTCTCTTGCACTGAAAAGCTGAACAGACGCACGGTTCTGCTGCGACCGCTCAGCAAGCAGGAGCATTTCAGCCATTTCAGCTTCTGTCCACCTGTAAGAGCCGCTGCCTCTGATTCACACACACACTGCCTCTGATTCACACACACACTGCCTCTGATTCACACACACTGCCTCTGATTCACACACGCTGCTTCTAGATGCTTCTTCTGCCGCGCCGCCAGCAACACTCCTGTTAATCTTCTGTAGAGACACGCTCGCTTTATATGATTAACACATTTAAATTATGCTTTTTTACATATAAAGTTTGATCGGTGAACATAAACAGAAGCTCAATCACATGTGACGTGAGATCAGACCTCATTGGTTCTTGAGATTCCGTTTAGCATATTTGAGTCGTTGATCAGTCCGATGCTGGATGACAAAATTACATTTTAGAGCACTAGACGGGTTTGTCATTTTGGACACAACCATAGTATTTTTCTAGGACATCCGTTACATATCAGATACAGTGCCAAAGTCTCAGACACTTCAGTTCAGCATGTATTATTGTTTAAAACATACACTATATTGCCAAAAATATTGGGACACCCCTCCACATCATTGAATTCAGGTGTTCCAATCACTTCCTTTGCCACATTTGTATGAAATCAAAAACCAAGGCCACCCAATAAGTCCATTCGTGAAACTTCTTCACTACTAAATATTCCACGGTCAACTGTTATTGGTATTATAACAAAGTGAAAGCAATGGGGAACTTCAGCCACGAAGTGTTTGGCCGCGTAAAACCCCAGAGCGGGTCAGCGCATGCTGAGGCTCACAGTGCGCAGAAGTCGCCAACTTTCTGCAGAGTCAAGAGCTACAGTCCTCCAAACTTCTGTGGCTAATCCTTCAGATTAGCGCAAGGACAGTGCGTAGAGCTTCATGGAATGGGTTTCCATATGGCATATCATGCTTCTCTCTCTGCCAATCCGATGGACGAGTCTGGGTTTGGCGGTTGTTAGGAGAACGGTACTTGCCTGACTGCATTGTGCAAAGTGTGGTGGAGGGGGGATTATGGTGTGGGGTTGTTTGGTGGAGGGGGGATTATGGTGTGGGGTTGTTTGATGGAGGGGGGATTATGGTGTGGGGTTGTTTGGTGGAGGGGGGATTATGGTGTGGGGTTGTTTGGTGGAGGGGGGATTATGGTGTGGGGTTGTTTGGTGGAGGGGGGATTATGGTGTGGGGTTGTTCTTCAGGGCTTGGCCTCTTAGTTCCAGTGAAAGGAACTCTTAATGCTTCAGCATACTAAGACATTTTGGACAATTTCATGCTCCCAACTTTGTGTGAAGAGTCTCTGGATGTTCCTGTTCCAGCATGACTGCGCATCAGTGCACAAAGCAGGACCATAAACACACGATGAGGAGTTTGGTGTGGAGGAACTGGACTGACTGCACAGAGTCCTGAACTCAACCCGATAGAACAGCTTTGGGATGAATTACAGTGTAGACTGAGAGCCAGGGCTTCTCGTCCAACCTCAGTGCCGAACCTCACTAATGAGCTTCTAGAAGAATGCTAAAAAATTATCTTAAACACACTCCTAACCTTTGGGGAAAGCCGTCCCAGAAGAGTTGAAGCTGTTATTGCGGCAAAGGGTGAAGCAACTCCATATTAAATACTACGGATTAACAATGAGATGTCATTAAAGCTCATGTGCATGTAAAGGTAGATGTCCCAAAACTTTTGGCAATATAGTGTATTTGTTTAAAGAGGTTTGTGATTGAATTAATACAAGCTTCGTCGACTCGTGAGCCGGTTGAGTTTGTGAAGTGTTGCTAGCAGCGCTGCAGTCGTGTCTCTCTCTGATTACGCAATGATGTTGCTCATGCTCACTATGTTCTTATGCTGCTTTGAGTTTGTGTGATTGTAGCTTTTTAGTGTTGATCGCTCGAGTCTGAACCGCGACTGACCTCTGATCTCTGGTGTCCGGCAGACAGCGGCGAAGGCTCTGGAGGTCTCGCACCAGCAGCACGGGTTCCTCTCGGTGACCTACACGCAGGCCGTGACCCGGAACGTGCGGCACAAGCTGACGGCGCGGCAGGAGCGAGTGTCTCAGAGGCTGAGCGAGGACGGGACCGACGGGTCGCCGCAGTACCTGCACGAGATCCTGCTCACGGCGCAACCCTTCGACCTGGTGCTGTCCTGCCCCCTGCTGGTGAGGCTGGCGCAGGTCTTCCACGTGTCCCCCCCCCCGCCGCTGCGTCCCGTCAGAGAGAGCGTCTCCGCCGGACACCCGATGACGGGACACTCACTGTCCTCCAGCAGCCTCCCGCTCATCTACCTCAACACCAGCGTGATCCGGGTGTTCTGCCCTCTGGAGGACACGACCAGCAGCACACGTGAGTCTCACTCTATCACACACTCACATACTCACACACTGATGAGGAGGAGGAGGAGGAGAGTGATGATGATGTGTGTTTGTGTTCAGATTCACAGATGAAGCACAGGAAGGAAGACACGGTTGTGTTGAAGATTGGATCTGTGAGCGTCGCTCCTCAGGCTGATAATCCACTGCCGCGCTCCGTACTGCGCAAAGACATCTACCAGTGAGTCTGTCTATCTCTCGGTATCTATCTGTCTGTCTGTCTGTCTGTCTCTCTCTCTCTCTGTCTGTCTCTCTTTCTGTCTATCTTTCTGTATCTGTCTGTCTGTCTGTCTCTCTTCCTGTCTGTCTGTCTGTCTGTCTGTCTCTCTGTATCTGTCTTTCTGTCTGTCTGTCTCTCTGTCTCTCTCTTTGTCTGTCTCTCTGTGTGAATGTGTGTGTGTGTGTGTGTGAGAGAGAGAGAGAGAGAGAGAGAGAGAGTGTGTGTGTGTGTGTGTGTGTGTGAGTGTGTGTGTGAGAGGGAGAGAGAGAGAGAATAGTTGTGGTCTCTCTGATGCTATTCTGAGATGCTCCCACTGTGAGAATCACAACCACAACACTTAAATTCACACTTTTACACACACACACACACACACACACACACACACACACACACACACACACACACACACACACACACACACACACACACACACACACACAAACATCTTTTGGCTGAAAGTGCAAGAAAACTACAAGGAAAGCGGCATTAACAGAACTAATGATCTTTTACTCGAATTTACAAGATTATGCTTTTAAGAGTGAAGCATTTCTAATGGAAGTGCAGAATAGATATTTCTCAGCTGGTGGATGTTGGAACAAGTGGGTTGGTTATGGTTAACTAGGGTTAGGGTTAATTATTCACGTTCATTAAACCCCTGGGGTAGGCGGTCACGCCAGCGCGATCACCTTGCTTTTTTATTATCAGTGCGAAAGAGACTCAAATAACTCAGCAGATTTTTGTCATACAAGCAAGTGTTATACATCATTCAAAACTGTTAAGTGTCTACTTTATTTGTGTACACTCATAATAAAAACAAAATGTTCATTTTTTCGTAAAATAAAGATAAAATAACTGTAACTCAGTGAATACTTGCCACATACATGAGAGTAGTAGTGGGAAGTTCAGGTAATTTTACTGACTCGGATCTTTGAGTCTCGTTCAGCAAAATGAACGAATCTTTTTTCGAGTCATTTCGCTCATTTCAGCATAATATAATTAAAATGGCATGTTAAATATCCCAACACATCTAGTACTTACGAAAATGTTTAATTTTGTAAAAAGAATAAAAATAAACTATAGGGTAATGCAGCCAAAGCCAAATTATAAGAAACCGAAATGTTTTATTAATTGATTAGTTGTTGGGTCTTAAGTTCAGGCTATTGCAGTCTGATTCTGTTAGTTCACCTCACCTCCTGATCCGAGACGTTCTTTCCTTTGCAACTTCATATTTATCAGGTTAGTTCTCCTCGACGTTAGTTGTCGACTCGTCAGTGTCTGAGTCGGATCTGACCGTGCCGTGTGTGATACAGCAGGGCCGGAAACAGAAATGATTAGTTCATCTTTCGAGTCTCGAGTTCGGGTTCGGACTGGTCCGAGTCTTTCGTTCTTCCTGTCAGTCCATAGAGGCTATGCTGTCAGTACCGTAAAGAGAAATGATTTCGGAAAGAGAAATGAGAAATCATTTCTCTTTCCGGTACTGAAAGAATAGCATGACTGTGTAACACAATGTTGCGAAAGCATCAACATATTATATATATATAAATAATAAAACAAACAAACAAACAAATAAAATATGTAACATTGTAAATAGATAGATAAATAAAAAAAATCTGTCTTAATAGATGATTAAATACAGAAAAACAGTGGGTCACTCTAGAGAATTAGCGGTCTCTGGCGTTTTGAATAGCTAGCACATATTTAGCCGCTAGTCCAGGTGTACTATCATCTTCTCCGAGTAAGAAGGACATTTTTTCAGTGTCACTCAGTTCATAGAATGACGGAATCAAGGTTTCAAATTTGGGCAGAAAAGTTTCTCTTATATCGGTATATTTAGTACATATGAGCAGAAAGTGTTCCTCATCCTCTATGTGCTGTAGATCACAGTGTATACAGATCCTCTGCTCTCTCTCTCTCTCCATGTTTGTCTATGTCTACCTCTCTCTATCTCTAGATCATGGTCACTTAATCTGTATTTGGAGAGGATTTGTCTTTCTTTAAAATGTTTAATACATAGATAACTGGACAATTTAGTGGTTCTATTGAGGGTCGAGTAACATTGGAGTTTATTCTGGAGGTCAAAACTTGCTTTTAGTGACTCATCATGAGTGTCTTTTAGATGTGTGTGTATTTCTTTAACAATAGTTTTGGGTCTGTAGCTGTGGTCAGCGGGGGGTGTAGTCTGATGGAGGAGGTGAAGAGCGAGTGTGTTTAGAGGAGGAGGTTCTGCTGAGGTTTCATTGGCGAGGAGGGCTTTATATTGGACTGACTCTGGATCAGACTGATGGAGGTGATGCCAGAACTGAACGCATCTCTTCTGGATCTCGATGTTCAGCGGGTACAAACCTAGCTCAGTCCTGCAGGCTCACACTTGGCATGTGTGTCACACACACACACACACACACACACACACACACACACACACACACACACACACACACACACACACACACACACACACACACACACACACACACACTCTAGCTCAGCCCTGCAGACACACACACACACACACACACACACACTAGCTCAGCCCTGCAGGCGGCAGTGGATGTGTTTCTATGAACCCCTAAAATATTTTTGACAATTTCCCATTGTAATTTTTCTACTGCTGTTTTATCCCAATTTTTTAAATTTTGTACTGGTCCCCAAATTTCACATCCATATAAAATAATTGGTTTTATTATTTAATTATATATTTTTTATCCAGGTTTTAATGGGTAATTTTAAGTGGCCACATCGTGATTTTATAGCATAAAAAGCCCTCCGAGCCTTTTCACTCAGTGTTTTAACAGCCAGACCGAAGCGTCCCGAAGCGCTGATGTCGATGCCCAGATAGCTAGTGCTGTGCTACACACACACACACACACACACACACACACACACACACACACACTGATAGCTATAGCTAGTGCTGTGCTGCAGGACCTGGCCTCACACACACACACACACACACACACACAGATAGCTATAGCTAGTGCTGTGCTGCAGGACCTGGCCTCACACACACACACACACACACACACACAGATAGCTATAGCTAGTGCTGTGCTGCACACACACACACGCACACACACACACACACACACACACACACACACACACACACACACACACACACACACACACACTGATAGCTATAGCTAGTGCTGTGCTGCAGGACCTGGCCTCACACACACACACACACACACACACACACACACACACACACACACACACACACACACACTGATAGCTATAGCTAGTGCTGTGCTGCACACACACACACACACACACACACACACACACACACACACACACACACACACACATAGCTATAGCTAGAGCTGTGCTGCAGGACCTGGCCTTTATACAGGAACTGGTGTTTGTGTCCCTGAGATCTGTTCTTCTTCTGGAACACCATGACTCTGGTTTTGTCCAGATTGACGGTCAGGGCCCAGTCGTGACAGTACTGTTCCAGCAGGGACAGGCTCTGCTGAAGGCCCTCAGGTGTGCGGGACAGCAGGACCAGATCATCCGCGTACAGCAGACATCTGACCTCTGACCCCTGACCCTTGACCTGTGTGTGCTGTAGAGTGAGGCCGGGGACAGTAGAGCTCTCCAGCGCTGATGCCAGATCATTGATGTAGATGTTGAATAGAGTCGGACTCAGACTGCAGCCCTGCCTCACTCCAGGGCCCTGCTGGAAGAACACACACACACACACACACACACACACACCCATCACTCCACGCGCTTCTGTGGTTCCTGATTTTCACCGCACTTTTGCTGTTGCTGTACAGAGATTTGATAATATCAAACGTTTTTCCGCCAATGCCAATTTGTAGGATTTTGTATAGTAGACCATCATGCCAAATTGAGTCGAATGCTTTTTTAAAGTCTACAAAACATGCAAATATTTTCCTTTGTTTGTCCTTGATGTTTTTGGTGATGAGTGTGTGTAGAGAATAGATGTGATCGGATGTGCGGTGTTTTGGTAGAAAGCCAATTTGTGCTTTATTTAAAATGTTGTGTGATGAAATGTGTGAGACAATGCGTGTGTTTATGATCCTGCAGAACAGTTTTCCTAAAGCACTGCCCACACTTATGCCGCGATAACTAATGGGGTCGAATCGATCTCCTTTCTTGAATATGGGGGTGATGATTCCTTCAGACCAGATCTCAGGGACGCTTCCGGACCAGAACACCAGATTAAATATAAGCATTTCATTACTAATGTGATCTTGTCCACATACTTTCTTTAATTTAAGATTTTTAATGTGTTCTAATATTTCAGATATTGTTATAGATTTATCTAATGGATTTTGATAATTTTTAATTGTTTTCTCCAAGTCTTCTAATGTTTTCTGTATTTTACTCTGAGGTTGGTTAAGGTCCGCTGGTGCAATTTTTCGATACAAATTTTCAAAGTAAGATTTCCAAATTGTGCCATTCTGGAGTGACATCTCTAATTTGGGTTTTCCAAGTTTTTTATATAGGTTCCAGAAAGTGTTTTGATCTACCGAATTCAATTTCATCAATTTTGGATTTAAAATATTTTTCTCTTTTGTTCCACAAAAGTCTTTTATAATTTTGCAGACAGTCTGAATAAGAAAGCCGTAATGTCTGGCTGGACGGGTCTTTGTGCTTTTTGTTAGAGAGTCTCCTCAGCTCTTTTCTGAACCCTGCACATTCATCATCGAACCACACATCCTTTCTCATTCTCTGTTGATCTGTTTTATGTTTGCTTTGCAGTTTAATGTTAGATAGAGTCATCAATGTTTTGAATATGTAATTTAAGTTTTTTGTTGCTAAATTTATTCCATTAATATCTAAAGTGAAATCAGTGGACATAAATTCATCCAGCATTTTTAATATTGTAGGACTGTTCATATTTTCTTTGAATTGATCCGAGTTGGATTGATTCCATTTGAGTTTAGGTTTCAAAGGAAACAGTTTTTCAGAATCAAGTGGAGAAGTTTTAGTTATATCACATGAGGGTTTCAGATAAAGCACAGTTTGGCAGTGATCGGAGATCGGGAGCTGAGGTCTGACTGTGAAGGCATTAATAAAGCTCTGGTCAATATCTGTTATTGAATAATCAACCACACTGGTTCCTAATCTGGAGCAGTAAGTGAATCTACCTAAAGTATCTCCACGAGTCCTGCCATTGATGATGTAGAGACCTAAACCTTTACAGAGTTTTAACATTTGTTTTCCATTAATATTCACTGAGTTATCATAGCTGTTTCTTGGTGTGATATTCAATGAGGAATGAAACGTGGTGTCATTGAGGATGTGGTCATTATCTACAGTATTTACATAATCAATTTCTCGCCCTGTTCTGGCGTTTAAGTCTCCGCAGACGAGGACATTTCCTCTGGACTGAAAGTGTAAGATGTCAGCCTGTAATGTTGGAAAGCTGTCCTCTTCGTAATAGGGAGAGTCATGAGGGGGAATATAGACGGCACAGAGGTAAAGACTGGATTGTGAAATTATGGATTTCACTTCAAGCCAAATAAATGATTTTCCACTTTTAGCAATTTTAATCGAATGTTTTAGATCATCTTTGTGCCATATAAGTATTCCACCTGAGTCTCGGCCACATTTTATTTTAGAGTTTTTTAATGAAGGAACCATAATTTCCTTGTATCCTATTGGACACTGTAAAGTCTCATTACTACGACACCACGTCTCATGAAAGATACAGATGTCCATATCAGTTACACTGCTGAGTAAGTCTTGGTCTGCAGTCTTATTACCAAACATAGAAGAGTGCAGACCTTGTATATTCCAACTACTGATTTTAAAAGATTTCATGGGTTCTTCTATAATGTGTGTGTGTATATGTGTGTGTGCGTGTGTTATGCAGGTTATGTCCTCAGTCTGGAGCCGATGATGTTCAGCTGATGTCTTATCTGGTTGAGTTCAGCGACTGCAGGGTTCTGGGGTTGTTGAGCGGCCGTTGCGTAGCTCCTGTGTTGTGATGGAGGTCCGGGGGCCAGTATGGGCTCTGCTGGAGGACGAGGGCTTCTCGGTGTTGTGTAGCTCCTGTGTCGTGATGGAGGGCCGGGGGCCGGTCTGGGCTCTGCTGGAGGACGAGGGCTTCTCGGTGTTGTGTAGCTCCTGTGTCTTGATGGAGGGCCGGGGGCCGGTCTGGGCTCTGCTGGAGGACGAGGGCTTCTCTGTGTTGTGTAGCTCCTGTGTCGTGATGGAGGGCCGGGGGCCGGTCTGGGATCTGCTGGAGGACGAGGGCTTCTTGGTGTTGTGTAGCTCCTGTGTTGTGATGGAGGGCCGGGGGCCGGTCTGGGCTCTGCTGGAGGACGAGGGCTTCTCGGTGTTGTGTAGCTCCTGTGTCATGATGGAGGGCCGGGGCCGGTCTGGGCTCTGCTGGAGGACGAGGGCTTCTCTGTGTTGTGTAGCTCCTGTGTCGTGATGGAGGGCCGGGGGCCGGTCTGGGCTCTGCTGGAGGACGAGGGCTTCTCTGTGTTGTGTAGCTCTTGTGTTGTGATGGAGGTCCGGGGCCGGTCTGGGCCCCGCCGGAGGACGAGGGCTTCTCGGTCTTGTGTAGCTCTTGTGTTGTGATGGAGGTCCGAGGGCTGGTCTGGGCTCTGCTGGAGGACGAGGGCTTCTCAGTCTTGTGTAGCTCTTGTGATGTGATGGAGGTCCGGGGGCCGGTCTGGGCCCCGCCAGAGGACGAGGGCTTCTCTGTGGGTGAGAGCTTCTCTTGTCGTGGAAGTTTCTGCTCTTTCTTGCTGTGTTTCCAAGGGCTGTGCTTTTCAGCACTCTGGCGAAGACTTTCACTCCTTGCTTATTGAGATGTATGTGGTCATACATATGATGAGGCTGTATGTCTTTGTGATGGGCGAGATGAACATTGGGAATAAGTGCGCAGCTTCTGGAGAGTTCCGCATTATTCCCGTGGATCACGGGCAAGGGCACGTCGGTGCGTGGCAGCAGTGTGGACAGAGTTATTCTAGCCTCTGGGAAACGTTGTGTGGCTCTGATCGCCACCTCTCTCATCACAGGAGCCACACGACCCATCATGGCCCTCAAATCATTTTGTCCCTGTGTGGATTATTATGTGCTTGTAGTTTTCATGTTTACTCTCAGACAGGATCTGAAAAGCACTTCTTGTGTTTGAACACCAGATTTTCTTGGCTCTCATGTTTGGTAATAGGAGTTTCTCACTGACATATTTACCATTCGAGTCAGTCAGGATAAGAGCGTGTGTCTCTCCCGGGTCCTGTGCAGCGGAGCTGTGGATCTGTGAAGCTGGATCAGTCGAGCAGTGAGGCTCTTCCACTGGTAGCTGTTCAGGTCGAGGATTCTCCATGAGCATCTCTGGACGAATCAAGGGTTTAGCAGAATGTGTAGGTGCTGAAACAGAATTGAGTCTTTCTTTTAGGTCAGTGATGAGTTCATCTTTGGTGTGAAGAACTGACTTTAAGGCAGAGAGCTCCTCCTGCATTTCTTTTCTAACGTCTGTTAGTTGTCTTCCTAAAGTGGATTTTACTTCCCTCAGTTTTTCGTTAGTTTGTTGAAGTTCTGTTGACATTTCTTCTCTGTGTCTCTGCAGATATTCAACTTCTTGTTTTAAGTTCTTTATGTCGATTGTCGCTTGTTCCATGTTGATGTCTTTCAGGTGGGACAGTATTAACTCTTTTATCTCCACTACTTCTACTTCCAGAAGTGAAAAATTGTCTTTCATTCTTGACATTGGAGATGGGATCGCAGTTGCTGAAGTCACTGTCTTCTTCTGGACTGATTTTCCAGGGGAGGCATCAATGTTCATATTCTTGTCCGCTTCATCAGACAGGTGTGGTGATGGCGCAGTGGATAAGACACATGCCTTTGGTGTGAGAGACCCGGGTTTGAATCCACTGTGAGACACCAATGTGTCCCTGGGCAAGACACTTAACCCCTAATTGCTCCAGAGGCGTGCGACCTCTGACATATATAGCAATTGTAAGTCGCTTTGGATAAAAGCGTCAGCTAAATGAATAAATGTAAATGTAAAAGACAGTGCCAGTGTTTTTATTAGTTCAAAATCCTTGATGAAGACCTTGAGATCAGACTCTGATCCCTGGATCATGACAGTCCCATTTTGAGATAAGTTTTGAAATCTTGTTTCATCATTTTTTTCAGCATCTTCAAATGCTAAGATCTGTCTGCCTTTACAAATGCCTCTTTTCTTGGTGAAGGTGAGATGTTGACAGAAGGCATTGTGCCACAAAGGGCTGTGTTCGGTGTAAAAGAGCAGGTTGTTCATGGCACTGTGGTCCTGTAGTTCAGCGAACAGTGTGTCAGGGCTCTCCTTCATCTGCTTGTGTCTGAGCATCTGCCTGGAGTGCTCAGAGCTCTTCTGAGGGTAGATGAAGGGGCGGGGCCAAGATGATGCACCGGCCATCATTGATTTAGAATATCAACAACCAACTGAAATAACTGCCACTGTTTGATTTGTTTTGTCCCTCACCTCTCAGCGAAGATACCAAATTGGCAAAAATTAGCAAACAAGCCAAAAATGGGAAAAAAAATGATTTTCACTGGTCTCTTTAAAATTCCAGTTGTCCAAAATGTCCAAAAATGTTTTTCTGTGCTGTTCTTTCTAACAGAAATTAGGCAAAAGTCAAAAGAGAGATAAATAGCACTGTCTATTTAAAATATCTTTAACTCTCTTTTCCTGTTACTTTTCTTGTAGTAGTTGTTGTTTGTTGCTTGATGTTATCCTTTCCAACATGTATATCCTCTTCTGCTGAGGGTTATCCTGTGATCAGCTTCTCTTGAACTTTTCTTCAGATTCAGGTGTGACAGTTTAAAAAAAAAAAACTGTCCAGATTCAAAAAATCTTTGTTTAGATGTTGTTGTATGTTGAATCCTCTATTTTCTTTAGCTTTGTTGGCAAATAAATCTTATTTTTCTTGCTATTTATCTGGACCTCATCTCAAGTGTGACCATCTCTCATGGAATTTTGTCTCACTCTCTCTGCATGTCTCACTCCTTTCCTATCTGACTCACTGCCTGTCTGACTCCCTGCTTGTCTGTCTCTTTCTCTGTCTCTCTTTCTCTCTTTCTGCCGGATTCAGACCGTATCTGAATCTGAAGAAAGCACCTGAGCCGCACGACGACAACGCAGCCCTGAAGTGTCACTAGTCTCTCCCTTGTGAAGGCCTCCTTCCCTTTACCTCTGTACAGATAAAACGTTGTCGGGATAATTCCTGATCATGTGGCTAAAATTCTGTATTTTTCAAGTCTTGTACCTTGGAACCTATTTCATGGTTTGTGTTATCAAGCCACCGGGCACTGTTCTGTGCGAATGAGCGGCCAGATTGCCATAAGGGTTTTCTGTTAGAACGGTGTCGTGTTAGCGGCCCCTAAGTTAATAACTAATGATCGTTGCGACGAAGTGAATCAATCAAAACTAACTTTAGCTGGACAATAACTTTATTCTAGAGCTGCTGTAAAGCCTAAACAATCTCTGTTACTGTAATCTCCTTTTATCACTGTAAAGCTGCTTTGAAACAATCTATATTGTTAAAAGCTCTATATAAATGAAGGTGCCTTGACTTTCTCTGTTGAGCACATGGCTGGTTTCGTCGTGTGTTACAGGCTGTTTGTGTCATATAAACTCGGTGGTAGATAAATGACCTGAGCAATTAAGATGTTGAAATGCGAGTTGAAACCCAGTGAGATTGTAGCGGCGGCGGGTCGTTCCCACAGCTCTCTCTCTCAGCTCGCTCGTCCTGCTGTCGACATGCGGCGAGTTACGGCTCTCAGGAGGGCAGAGGAGGCTCTGCGTGACGATGATGATGTGTGTGTTTGAGGATATTAAACTCTTATCAGTCTAATGGAGAACAGGCGTGTGTTTGGCCTGCAGGAAGGGCTGAGAACATGAGTGTGAGAACCTGCTTCCAGCTTCACCATCACCATCATCACAGCCTGTCATTTCCAGCGTGTCCTGCGGAGCGGATCCGCACTCAACACCACGGTACCGTCTCTCCGCTGGTGCTCTCGCCACTAATTACTCTCATTTAGCTTAAATTAAATGTAATTGAGAATTTGAGTGTGGCAGTAAATCTCTGCTGTGCTGTTACCCAGAGTTCTCGGTTCAGAGGCAACCACAGGCTGCGTGAGTCATGATGTCACCAGACGTTAGTCAGGTGGTGTGAGAATCTCCTCAGGAGCTTGAGAGACAAACACACACGCTCACATGAGAAACTATAACACACTATATTTAGCATAAAGACAGATAAAGTTCAGCCGAAAATCCGAAAATCCTCATTCTGTCATCATTCACTCCCCCTTATATCGTTCAAACTTTCTGCAAAACACAAAAGAAGATATTTTGATGAAAGTCGATGGGGTCCAATGTTGTTCAGTTCCCAACATTTTTCAAAATATCAGAAGAAAGAAAGTCTTGTACGACATGATGGAGAGTAAATGACAGAATGATGATTTCTTGGTCAACTATCACTTTTTACAAGATAATATCATAGCACACTTTATACACACTAATGAAGCATACATGTCCTGATGTGTGTAGTGTGTCGTCCTGCCATGTGTCGCTGTGAATGTGATCGATCTCTGTCGCCATAGAAACGGCTGAGTGATGCGTGTTGATGGAGTCTTTCAGAGAAGATGTTTATGAACACTGGTGAGAAACATCAGATCTCCTCGAGCGCACATCTGGAGGCGTTTAGGAACGCAGGCCGTGTTTAAAGCAGCAGCGCAGCGGGCCAGAGCAAATAAACACATCACATCACTGCTGATGTCACACACACACACACACATACTCTCACACACATGCACACACATGCGCACTCACTTACACAGGCGCACTCACACATGCACACACACACAGCTACTATAGCTACTATATTACACAGATCTGTGTGTGCATGTGAGAGAGTGTTTGTGTGTGTGTGTGTGTGTGTGTGTGTGTGTGTGTGTGTGTGTGTGTGTGTGTGTGTGTGTGTGTGTGTGTGTGTGTGTGTGTGTGTGTGTGTGTGTGCGTGTGCTGCTGCAGCATTGATCACACCTCACACTCTCAACTCTCTCTCAATTCAATTCAGAAAGCTTTATTGGCATGACAAAAACATTCATTTTTTATTGCCTAAGCATTAAAACAATATAGAGTAAAGCCTATGTAGAGAAAATAATAATTAAACTAAATAAAAAAAGACAATATTATATATACACATGGCTAGATACAGCAAAAAATAAATATATAGCAAAAAAATAAAAGAAAGAAAGAATTATAATAATAAATAAAAGATTATAATACAGAAATCATGTAACAACTGAACTCTGTCTCTTGGTTTCTCTCTCAGGCGGGCGTTGAATCTGGGCGTGCTGCGTGACCCGGGTTCAGAGGTCGAGGACCGTCAGTATCAGATTGACCTCCAGTGCATCAACATGGGCACGGCTCACTGGGACGACCTGCAGCCGGAGCGCGAGGGACCGAATGGCGGCTCTCCTGCAGACGCTGAGCGCAGCTCCCAGAATCCCGCACTGGAGTGGAACATGGCCAGCAGGTGAGCCACATAACAGAGTGCTGAACTCTGGGTAGATTCTGACGGGGTGTTAAGGGCGACCGCAGCTGATGAAGGTTCAGGACGATGAGCTCATACAGATGAAGAGACACATTGAGACGTGTTTACTGGCGCGAGGTCGGGCAACCTGTCACTCCCAGGAGATCCACCAATAGCAAACCACAACCATCCACCCATCCAATCAATTCCCCTCAGACAAAATCTGTCTGACTACATCATGCATTGTGGTCATGTCTAGGTGCAGGTCCTCCATCATCTGATCTGGATACGGGCCGGATCCGGCTCACTACATCATGAGTTGTGGTCGTGTCTAGGCGCAGGTCCACCATCTGATCTGATCTGAATACGGCCCGGACCCGGCTTACTATATCATGTGTTGTGGTTGTGTCTAGGCGCAGGTCCACCATCTGATCTGGATCCGGCCCGGATCCGGCTTTCTACATCATGAGTTGTGGTTGTGTCTAGGCGCAGGTCCACCATCTGATCTGGATCCGGCCCGGATCCGGCTTACTACATCATGAGTTGTGGTTGTGTCTAGGCGCAGGTCCACCATCTGATCTGATCTGAATACGGCCCGGACCCGGCTTACTATATCATGTGTTGTGGTTGTGTCTAGGCGCAGGTCCTCCATCTGATCTGGATCCGGCCCGGATCCGGCTTTCTACATCATGAGTTGTGGTTGTGTCTAGGCGCAGGTCCACCATCTGATCTGGATCCAGCCCGGATCCGGCTTACTACATCATGAGTTGTGGTTGTGTCTAGGCGCAGATCCATCATCTGATCTGGATACGGCCCGGATCCGGCTCACTAAATCATGAGTTGTGGTCGTGTCTAGGCGCAGGTCCACCATCTGATCTGATCTGATTACGGCCCGGACCCGGCTTACTACATCATATGATGTAGTAAGCCGGATCCGGGCCGGATCCAGATCAGATGGTGGACCTGCGCCTAGACACAACCACAACTCATGATGTAGAAAGCCTGATCCGGGCCGGATTCAGATCAGATGGTGGCCCTGCGCCTAGACACAACCACAACTCATGATGTAGTAAGCCGGATCCGGGCCGGATCCAGATCAGATGGTGGACCTGCGCCTAGACACAACCACAACTCATGATGTAGAAAGCCTGATCCGGGCCGGATTCAGATCAGATGGAGGACCTGCGACTAGACACAACCACAACACGAGTTGTGGTTGTGTCTAGGCGCAGGTCCACCATCTGATCTGGATCCGGCCCGGATCCGGCTTACTACATCATAAGTTGTGGTTGTGTCTAGGCACAGGTCCTCCATCTGGTGGTGACTGCCATTCTACACTGCCATGTAGCGAGTACATCAGGTGTTATAGGAAGTGTTCCCGGTTCCGGCTGACCTAATCTATGCAGCCTAACAATCATTTAACTGGTTTGAATAATAGAAATGTATAATGTTCTATGTGTATACCAGGTTAAAGAGAAATGTTTTTATTCTAGATTTAAACTGACAGAGTGTGTCTGCTTCTCGAACAATGTTAGGAAGATTGTTCCAGAGTTTTGGTGTTAAATGGGAAAAGGATCTACCGCCAGCAGTTGATTTTGAAATTCTAGGTATTCTTGTACAGCAGCCGAAAGATTACATGATCTCCTGATAGGAAGTAGAATATGTCTACTAGTCATCAGCGTTAGTCTTGGACGGGTGGTTTTCAGCACAGGTCATGTGATCTCTCTGGCACCTGTTCAGGTAACAGGATCCTTTCTCGACTCTTCAGCAGAAACGCTCCAATCGTGTGCCGGCAGTAATCCTAGAGTTCCCTGCGTCTAATCCACTGACCACCATAAATATTAGAGGCTTCGCTGTTTGATTGTTTTAATAGTAGCAGATGTGGCACCTTATAAAGCGCCGCATGTTTTTTTTACTGCCCACAAATGTTCTCAGAGATCTGATCAGAGTTCATGTGTGGGAGCTGGAGCGTGGGAGCCTTGATTGTGTGTGTGTGTGTGTGTGTGTGTGTGTGTGTGTGTGTTTGTGTTTGTGTGTGTGTGTGTGTGTGTGTGTGTGTGTGTGTGTGTGTGTGTGTGTGTGTGTGTGTGTGTGTGTGTGTGTGTGTGTGTGTGTGTGTGTGTGTGTGTGTGTGTGTGTGTGTGTGTTTGTACCAAATTTGTACCCAGAAGTGAGCTAAACCTTTTGGTGATGTAAAAATCATAAAAATAAAGTAAATAGTTTTTATAATTGTAAAAATACAGAAAGTTTTCTGTCAGGGTTACAATATTAATAACTAGCTGCTTATAGAAACAACAGAAGTATGTTTAATGTGTGGGTTGAGTGTGTTCTCTGATAAAAAAACATTAATGATGTTGATTCATGTTTCGAGTTTGTAATACATCCTCCTTTGAGTTTGTTTATGAGATGTTTTTGAAGGTTTGATGAAGGTTCAGTGCTGTGAGACTCGCAGGCGATTATAGAGACACTGAATATGTGTGTGTGTGTTTGCAGTATCCGCCGGCAGCAGGAGAAGCGAGTGATCCTGTCGCCGATCATCACGGATTTCTCAGTGCGAATCACAGCAGCTCCAGCTGTAATTTACCGGAAGCCTGTGGATCACGGCCCAGCGGAGGTACGTGTGTGTGTGTGAGTTTGTCACTGGTGTGAGTGTGTTTGAGTGACAGTGTGTTTTGAGTGTGTATGTGTCTGTGTGTGTGTGGGATGATCCAGTGATGCACAAACACACACTTCGCTCTGTCCTCCATCAGATGGAAATGTGTGTGTGTGTGTGTGTCCAGGAAGCTGCAGGAGTGTTTTGGGAATGTTTGAGCTGCTGCTCAAGCAAGACAAAAAGTTTTTCGGCTTTTGCACAGTAATGCTTCGGCCGTGTGTTTGTTTGCTTCAGTGAAGTTCCATATTTGACCTTAAATACTGAAAAACACTAAACAAACAGCCACTGAATTCACTTTAATCAAACCTGGAAAGAGAAGCGGATGAGCATCAGGACAATTATTCAGTGTCTGCAGCTTTAAAAGCTTTAAGTTTGTTAGCAGACATCAGATGCCTGTTTAATTCATGCAGGAAGACTTACGCATGTCAGGTTTAGTGTTATGGTTAGCGTTAGCCGCTTTACAATTATCATAGCCTTCATATTCAGTGATATTATTGATCTGACTGCACTGACACTATCAGATGAGAACAGAACTTGATCTGAATAATGACTCTCTCTTCTTCTGTAGAGCTGCTTCACTCCTGAATCTAAGTTTGTCTCATATTTGATGAAGATTCATCATTGATTCCTCCCCTCCCCCCCTCCCCCTCTCTCCCCCCTCCCCCCTCTCTCTCTCTCTCTCTCTCTCTCTCTCTCTCTCTGCAGGAGGTGGTGGTGTGTGGCCACAGTCTGGAGATGAACATCACATCCAGTCTGGATCTGTTTCTCAGCGCGTCTCAGGTTCAGTTACTGCAGCAGCTCCTGCAGGCCAACGTGGGGCAGACAACCTGCAACCCGACCACTGTAGACGTATGGGAACGCACACGCACGCACACACACACACACACGCACACACACACACACACACACACACTCACTCACACACACACAGTCACACAGGTTTTTCTGTCTGTCTAGTGTGAGTGAGTGTCTTGAGGTACTGATGTATGTCTGGTCTCTCCTCTTCCCATCATGCTCTAGTGTTTACAGAGGAGTGAGACTCGGCGCCTCAATAAAAGCCTCTCTCACACACTCTAATGGAACGGCATGTAAAAATATTTACGGCAGCGGCTTGTGTGAGGATGGAGGTCGTGTGCGTGTGTGTGTGTCTGTTTCTCTCTCTCTCGCTCTTTCTCTCTCTCTCTCTCTCTCTCTCTCTCTCTGTATCTCTCTCTCTCTCTCTCTCTCTCTCTCTCTCTCTCTCTCTGTATCGATCTCTCTGTCTCTCTCTCTGCCTGATGTGCAGCTAAGAGCATCTGATCTCGGAGTGCCGTTGACATGCTAGCGCTCAAACACACACACATCCTGCTGAATAAACAACACTCGCTCATCACATAAACACACACTGAACGCTGATAGAGCGACACACACATTGGTGTAGCGTCTGGGAAACACGCGTCGTCTGGTTTCTCGTGTCGAATGTTTCTCGGGTGTGTATGGAGGTGAGATGCATCTGGATCTGATTGTGGGAGTGATGTTGGGCTGAATCATCTCTGCCTCCCTACAGATCCAGAGCGTCATTACCCAGAGTTCACCTGGGTTCAGGACATGATGTTTAACAGCCTTGTGTGTGTGTGTCTATGTGTGTGTGTGTTTAATCCACGTCAGAGCGCCCTCCAGTGGCCACATACTCCGTTCTCTCAGTGTTCAGAGCGACAGAGTCCCTGTCGTGTGTCTGAAGAGAGTCTGGCTAAGAGCCTGAATAAAACACATCTGTGTTAATAAAAGACACACACCTGAGGAAGACGACACACACCTGAGGAAGATGACACACACACCTGAGGAAGACGAAACTCACCTAAGGAAGACAACACACACCTGATGAAGACTACACACACCTGATGAAGACGAAACACACCTAATGAAGACGACACACACCTGATGATGATGACACACACCTGAGGAAGACAACACACACCTGATGAAGACTACACACACCTGATAAAGATGAAACACACCTGATGAAGACGACACACACCTGAGGAAAGACGACACACACCTGATGAAGACGACACACACCTGATGAAGATGACACACACCTGATGAAGACGAAACACATCTGATGAAGACGACACACACCTGAGGAAGACGACACACACCTGATGACGATGACACACACCTGATGAAGATGACACACACCTGATGAAGACGACACCCACCTGATGAAGACGACACACACCTGATGAAGACGACACACACCTGATGAAGACGACACACACCTGATGAAGACAACGCACACCTGAGAAAGACTACGCACACCTGAGGAAGACTAAACACACCTGAGGAAGACAAAACACACCTGATGAATACAACACACACCTGATGAAGATGACAAACACCTGATGAAGACAACACACACCTGATGAAGACAACACACACCTGATGAAGACTACACACACCTGATGAAGACGACACACACCTGATGAAGACGACACACACCTGATGAAGACGACACACACCTGATGAAGACGACACACACCTGAGGAAGACGACACACACCTGAGGAAGACGACACACCTGAGGAAGATGAAACACACCTGAGGAAGACAACACACACCTGATGAAGACGACACACACCTGATGAAGACTACACACACCTGATGAAGACTACACACACCTGATGAAGATGACACACACCTGATAAAGACGAAACACACCTGATGAAGACGACACACACCTGATGAAGACTACACACACCTGATGAAGACTACACACACCTGATGAAGATGACACACACCTGATAAAGACGAAACACACCTGATGAAGACGACACACACCTGATGAAGATGACACACACCTGATGAAGACGACACACACACCTGAGGAAGATGACACACACCTGATGAAGATGACCCACACCTGAGGAAGACAAAACACACCTGAGGAAGTCTACACACACCTAATGAAGACGACACACACACCTGAGGAAGATGACACACACCTGATGAAAACGAAACACACCTGATGAAGATGACACACACACCTGAGGAAGACAAAACACACCTGATGAAGATGACACACACACCTGATGAAAATGACACACACACCTGATGAAGACGACACACACCTGATCCCTCGCTCTGCTCCTGATGTGGATCACAGGCGAGTTCTGTTCTGATCCGGCAGTCGTGTTACTCGTGTAATGCAGAAACTTCCTGATTCCGCATGGGTTCATCCGAGGTCGTGGAACTGCTGATGCTCAGGCTGGTGTTCTCCAGGGGTCAGACGTTACGCGGCTCTGACCTCTGACCCCTCTCGCTTACACGAGCCGGGAAGGTCACGTGTGTTTTCTTTCTCTCGCCTGCGTTTGGCTGCTAATCATCTGCGGAGTCAGAGTTTCTCTGCGGCTAATCTCAAATATTTGTGCGCTCTCAGGGTTGGTGTTTTTAGCCTTCCAGTCTGTGTTATGAAACCCGATCGTTCTCTTTTCTCCCGGCGCTCGCTGACCCTCGTACCAGAATCAACTGATAATTGACAGCCAGTCAAAACAGTTCACCTGAATCCAGTGGCGTGGCACATTCCCCGATCCACTTCAGAAACCGGATCTGTTTGAGATCAGTAGCAGCTGAGGCGTTTGCTCATAACGCTTTGGCAAAATTGGCGTGAAACCCCAGATAAAATCATCAGGCGCAGAATTACATTGAAGAGAAACAAAATCCGGCTGAAAGTTGGGCCGTCTGACCCGCGGCTCTGGTTTCAGCTCAGGTGCCCGAGGGCAAACGGGGAACGCATGTTAACTCAGGCCGGGTCGAGGAGAGAAAACACGGCCTCCACCTGTATAAGCAGTACCACAGGTTTAGAATAACAGGTGAGAGGAGCGAGTTCAGCTGCACACGGATCTCCACCGGATGAAGACCTTCAGACGGATGATTTCAGGAAACGCCCACTTGTTTGATTTTTAAATATTTTGGCTAATTTGATTATGCTTTCAGCTACCAAGGAGAGTACTATACTTTGTGTATTTATACATTTTTATTTTATTTTATTTCTATATTGTATATTTTAGTTATTTTTATTTGCATATTTTATTTTATATTTATTTTATATTTGCAATTATTTTATTTTTTTTATTATTTTTTTTATTTAGTTTTTCCCCATTTAAAAATAAATAATTCTATTTTATTTTATACTTTTAAAATGTAATCATCTTTATTTTATTTTAACGCTAAGCTCATGACATCTATTCCCAATGAATGTATCTTGTCAGTCTAGTTTTCATTAACATTCCCTCCATCTTTGTTAGTTTTAGTTTAGCTGTTTTTTTCTAGTTTGAGTTTATTTGGTGGTTTATTTTTTATTTTATTTTTAGTGTTTTAGGTCTGACGTTAAGTCATGAAAATGTATTTGTTATATTCTTTTCTTATTTGATTTCATTTGTCTTTTTTGATTTGTTTGCATGCACAGAAGAGGCTCAGAAAGGCCTGATGGTCGTTGTGTCCTCGTTCTGGCGGCCGCTGGTGCCGATGGGAATGTGTTTCACTGGTAACGCAGTGTTTTGTTGTGTGGTTTTCGAGCGAGCTGCAGATGAAATGAGTTGGGCTGGTCCCTCGTCCGGTCGGTCTCGCTGTAAACAGTGTCTGCCAGCGGCTCTATGCCTCAGTGGACGGGGATTAACTCTAGCGCTGGACTGCGGTCTCAGAGAGACACCTGGAGCACGTCTCCTCTTCACCTCTCGCTCACCCTGAGCTCCTCACAGGCTGTTTGTCCTCGCAGTAACCAAAGCAAGCCTCACCGGGGCCGAGAGGGACGTTATGACCTCACGAGACGCGTGTGTTTGAGGCCCGAGGGACGTCATGACCTCATGTGTGTGTGTGTGAGGCCCACCTCACCGAGGTCACATGCTGTTGGTGAAGCGCCTTTAAACTCTTTCTTCTGTGGAAGACAAAAGTAGATGTTCAGCAGAATGTACACGCTGCACTTTTACAGGCCATTAAGGTCCAGTGTAACACTGATAACAAACCCAAGTTTATGTCACGCAGCTCTCAAATCTAAAAATATAATCTCCTGTGATCCACAGGTTTGGAATGACATGAGGGCGAGTAAATGATGAGATAATGTCCTTTAATATGGTGTATGAATATCTTACAGTGATTGAAATGAATTTAGTTTTCAAAAACCTTCGACACGCTGGAATGATTGTGAGTTTGACGTGCATTTGCATGATGTTGAGCTGATTTGTTCTGTCAGTAGTCTGTTACCTGCTGCTGACCCCTGACCCCTGACCTCTGACCCCTGGAGTGCACCATGTGGAAGGCTTGTTCATTCTCAGCTCATTGAACATGAATGCTGGGTAAATGATGCCGGATTCCCAGTGGTTTTGCCTGCAGAACCGGCACCAGTGACTCATCGGTCTCGGATCCAAAGATGATTTTTCTTTACTGGGGCGTGTTTTTCAGGGTCCCTAATGTGTGTGTGCTCCTGCAGTCCTGATGTGTGTGTGCTCCCGCAGTCCTGATGTGTGTGTGCTCCTGCAGTCCTGATTTGTGTGTGCTCCTGCAGTCCTGATGTGTGTGTGCTCCTGCAGTCCTGATGTGTGTGTGCTCCTGCAGTCGTGATGTGTGTGTGCTCTGCTCCTGCAGTCCTGATGTGTGTGTGCTCCTGCAGTCCTGATGTGTGTGTGCTCCTGCAGTCCTGATGTGTGTGTGCTCCTGCAGTCCTGATGTGTGTGTGCTCCTGCAGTCGTGATGTGTGTGTGCTCCTGCAGTCCTGATGTGTGTGTGCTCCTGCAGTCCTGTTGTGTGTGTGCTCCTGCAGTCGTGATGTGTGTGTGCTCCTCAGTGAGTTATGCTGCAGAACTAACCCGCTGAGACCCGCCCGTGTTGGTCCTGTGGTTGAGCTGTCGCTGTGAGCTCGGCGCTCTGGGCTTTGATGCGAGTCTTTGAGCGAATGCGACTACGTTCCTCCCCGAACACTGAAGCCGCGGCGCTCTAAACGCTCACTTTAAACACTTTTGTTTTCTTCAAAGGGAGTCTCAGATTTGAGGAGAACATTTTCTGGCACTGAGCTCTGAACACATGAGCATCAGTGTAGTTTCTGAACTGAATCTGACCCTGTGTGTGTGTGTGTGTGTGTGTGTGTGTGTGTGTGTGTGTGTGTGTCACTGAACACGTCACATTTACATGCCATACATCCAGCGAAGCCCCACCCACTGCAGTGCCTCAGATATTTTGAGCTTGTTTGTTATTTTTTAATTGTTGGTTTGTTTGCTTATGATTACTGTGGCCAGTTGCATTAAACTACTTAGACTTTTCTTACAATTTAGAGGTCAGAAATCACTTTTGCAGTTAAAAACAAGAGATGCAGGTCAGTGAAACAAAAAAGAGCAAAAAATATACTTTTTTAAAAGTTTTTTAAAACTTGAGTGCTGTGTTTCTAGAATGGCGTGTCATGAACGAGAAACAAGACCTAAAACACGTTCTAGTGCATGTTTGGATAAAATAACATGTTCAGTGTGAACATCTACAGTTTTTCTTTAGAACTGGTCATAATTTTTTTTTAACAGAAAAATGTTGCTTGGCCTAATTTGAATATGAAAACTAAGACTGCTAGTTGGTCTCTGACTAGTTCTCAAATTCATCATGAAATGGAAGTTGCGCTGGTCTTTTCTTTATTGTGCCTTATATCAGAGTGATACGCTTCTGGAACAAGAACAAATGTAGGAGAAGAGAAGAGATTCTGCAAGAGATAGTTATTCTGATTCAAGATTACCAGGAACATGAATTTAACACAATAATGATAAATAATCATTTAGAATAAATACAGCAGTATTCTATTAAAAAACATTGATTTCATGGTTACTTTAACACATTCTGTGCATATGCAGATGAATAAGTTCAGATTGTGATATCACCTGTGTGTGTGTGTTCAGGTGTGTGGCCGTACTCCACAGGTCGCTGCGTTCTCAGGCTCGGTGGAGAGTGTGTGTGGCAGCAGCGCCCCCTGTGGTCAGGACAGCGGCTTCGGCAGCGACAGCGCCCGCCTGCGGATGGTTCAGATGGAGCGTCAGAGCGGCGCGGGTCAGTACCGGCTCGCCCGGCCCTCGCAGCAGCCCAGCATCACCAAGAACCTCCGCTTCGTCCCATTCGACGTATTCCTCACCGCCGGCCGTATCTCTCTGATGACGTATGCGACGCTGCCCGCGGCTGACCCTCCCGCAGCTAATCCTCCTGCTGCTAACACTCCCACGGCTAACATTCCCACGGCTAACACTTCCACGGCTAACACTCCCGCTGCTAACGCTCTCGTGGCTAACGTGCCGGAGGACGAGACGACCCGTGACTGCAGCCTGTCCTCGCTGACGGCCGACGACCTGCTGAACGCTAACGGTAACGCTAGCGCTGCCGGCGGGTGGCCAGGGCTCCTGGGCGTTCCGGCTCCGGGCCGCTCGTCTGCGCGTCAGGCTCTGGGAGTGACGGTGGTGAGGCAGCCGGGCCGGAGAGGAGCCCGAGACTCACGCCTGCAGCCGCTGCTGTTCCTGCAGCTCAACCAGCCCTCCGTCCTGCTGCACACACACACACACACACAGCGGCTGGAGCTCTCGCTGTTCGACCTCATGCTCAAGGGGGCCGCCAACGACTACAGGAGTCTCGGTGAGTGAGACACACACACACAAACACACACTCACACACACACTCGTCACCTTTATTTATATAGCGCTTTTTATAAAGCAGTTTGTTTCCAGAAGAAAATAGTGTCACAGTCCAGCTTAAGTAAGTTCAGTGATGCTTCATTTTTTTCATAAAGTTATTAATTTGGTTAATTTATATATATAGCTGCTCTGGAGAAAACTGTGATGTCAACGTCCAGCTCAGTTCAGTTCTCATATAATGGTGTCGATGCAGGAGATCAATAATATTGTTGGATATTAAATGTCCCCAACTAAGCAGCCAAAAGACAAAGGCGACAGTGAAGGAACCGAAACTCCACCAGTGCAGAATGGAGAAACCAGACTCAGTTCTCAGTCTCAGACTCAGTCTCAGTTCTCCTCCGGCCAATGAACCAACAGTGTATGATTATGATTCAGGCAACATTACAGGTCAGAGGTCAGATTGATTCGGAATATTATCCAGTTCATCTGGTTTAATATCGGAGTCACGCCAGAATAGGGATGAGTTTGTTGAGGATCAGTGCCGATGCTGTCGTGTCGATGAGGCCTTCACAGGGAGAGTCTAGTGGACACAATCTCTGCTGACACTTCAGGGATGCGTTGTGGCCGTGTCCAGGCGCAGGTCCTCCATCTGATAGTTTTGATTGATTGATTGATTGATTAATTTCCGTTGCAAAGATCATTTTCTTTTTTTCTTTATCTCTGCGCAAGCATTAAAAATGCAAACCTGTGAAAACGCTGACGGCGTGCACATGTGTATTACGTGTTTAGTCTATAGGTATGTGTGTTTGAATATGTATGTGCACAGGTGTGTAGTCTTTCTTTACAAATTGACCTCAACAAATTACTTTTCTGGCCTTAAAAATGTATATAACAGAATTATTTATCGTTTCCGCGTAGCCATATGAACCAGAACTCTTTCGACAACGTTTTATCAGTACAGAGGTAAAGGGAAGGAGGCCTTCACAGTGGAGAGACTAGTGACACTTCAGGATGCGTTGTCGTCGTTTCCAGGCGCAGGTCCTGTGTGTGTGTGTGTGTGTGTGTGTGTGTGTGTGTGTGTGTGTGTGTGTGTGTGTGTGTGTGTGTGTGTGTGTGTGTGTGTGTGTCCAGGTGCAGGTCCTTCATCAGATCTGGATCCGGCCAGAATTTTGAGATCGCAATAGACGTGATGGACTATAATGTGTTAAGACAGAGTTTTTGGAGAGGTTCACGTCAGGGTACGTGCGTTACACACAGCCTACGACGTAGCTAAGACAGAAAAGGTAGATTCGAGATCGGCCTGTAATTGACTAATTCTGTAGTAAATGTCAAAGATGAATAAAATATATTAAGAAGAAGATCTATGACCTCTGCAAGCATTTCAATAATCTACACACACACACACACACACACACACACACACACACACACACACACACACACACACACACACACTCAATCTCCCTCTCTCTCTCTCTCTCTCCATCTGTCTCTCACACACACACTCCATCTCTCTCTTTCTCTCTTTCTCTCACTCACACACACACTCAATCTCCCTCTCTCTCTCTCTCTCTCTCTCTCTCTCTCTCTCTCTCTCTCTCTCTCTCTCTCTCTCCATCTGTCTCTCACACACACACTCCATCTCTCTCTCTCTCTCTCTCTCTCTCTCTCTCAGACGCAGGGAAGTCTCTCCCCGAGGCCTTGGACTACAGTGTGTTCTGGCTGCAGACGGTGGCAGGAGAAGCTGATGGTCGCACAGGAATCCCTCCTCCACTCCTGTCTGTGGTCATCAGAGACTTCCTGAGCGGACCAGGTGAGTTCAGACGGGAGAGTGTGTGTGTGTGTGTGTCTCTGAGCGGACCAGGTGAGTTCAGACGGGAGAGTGTGTGTCTGAGCGGACCAGGTGAGTACAGACGGGAGAGTGTGTGTGTGTGTGTGTGTGTCTCTGAGCGGACCAGGTGAGTTCAGACGGGAGAGTGTGTGTGTGTGTCTGAGCGGACCAGGTGAGTACAGATGGGAGAGTGTGTGTGTGTGTGTCTGAGCGGACCAGGTGAGTTCAGACGGGAGAGAGTGTGTGTGTGTGTGTGTGTGTGTGTGTCTGAGCGGACCAGGTGAGTTCAGACGGGAGAGTGTGTGTGTGTGTGTCTGAGCGGACCAGGTGAGTTCAGACGGGAGAGTGTGTGTGTGTGTGTGTGTGTCTGAGCGGACCAGGTGAGTTCAGACGGGAGAGTGTGTGTGTGTGTGTGTTTGAGCGGACCAGGTGAGTTCAGACGGGAGAGTGTGTGTGTGTGTGTGTGTGTGTGTGTGTGTGTGTGTGTCTGAGCGGACCAGGTGAGTTCAGACGGGAGAGTGTGTGTGTGTGTGTGTGTGTCTGAGCGGACCAGGTGAGTTCAGACGGGAGAGTGTGTGTGTGTGTGTGTTTGTCTGAGCGGACCAGGTGAGTTCAGACGGGAGAGTGTGTGTGTGTGTGTGTGTGTGTGTCTGAGCGGACCAGGTGAGTTCAGACGGGAGAGTGTGTGTGTGTGTGTGTGTCTGAGCGGACCAGGTGAGTTCAGACGGGAGAGTGTGTGTGTGTGTGTGTTTGAGCGGACCAGGTGAGTTCAGACGGGAGAGTGTGTGTGTGTGTGTGTGTGTGTGTGTGTGTGTGTGTGTCTGAGCGGACCAGGTGAGTTCAGACGGGAGAGTGTGTGTGTGTGTGTGTGTGTCTGAGCGGACCAGGTGAGTTCAGACGGGAGAGTGTGTGTGTGTGTGTGTGTGTGTCTGAGCGGACCAGGTGAGTTCAGACGGGAGAGTGTGTGTGTGTGTGTGTGTCTGAGCGGACCAGGTGAGTTCAGACGGGAGAGTGTGTGTGTGTGTGTGTGTTTGAGCGGACCAGGTGAGTTCAGACGGGAGAGTGTGTGTGTGTGTGTGTGTGTGTCTGAGCGGACCAGGTGAGTTCAGACGGGAGAGTGTGTGTGTGTGTGTGTGTCTGAGCGGACCAGGTGAGTTCAGACGGGAGAGTGTGTGTGTGTGTGTGTGTGTGTGTGTGTGTCTGAGCGGACCAGGTGAGTTCAGACGGGAGAGTGTGTGTGTGTGTGTGTTTGAGCGGACCAGGTGAGTTCAGACGGGAGAGTGTGTGTGTGTGTGTGTGTCTGAGCGGACCAGGTGAGTTCAGACGGGAGAGTGTGTGTGTGTGTGTGTGTTTGAGCGG
>NW_027508912.1:95000-100000 GCF_051911475.1 Siphateles boraxobius | reverse complement strand
TTTAGAGTCATCAAAGTGAACACAGATTTAGAGTCATCGAACACGAACGAACACAGATTTAGAGTCATCAAAGTGAACACAGATTTAGAGTCATCGAACACGAACGAACACAGATTTAGAGTCATCAAAGTGAACACAGATTTAGAGTCATCGAACACGAGCGTACACAGATTTAGAGTCATCAAAGTGAACACAGATTTAGAGTCATCGAACACGAATGAACACAGATTTAGAGTCATCAAAGTGAACACAGATTTAGAGTCATCGAACACGAACGAACACAGATTTAGAGTCATCAAAGTGAACACAGATTTAGAGTCATCGAACACGAACGAACACAGATTTAGAGTCATCAAAGTGAACACAGATTTAGAGTCATCGAACACGAATGAACACAGATTTAGAGTCATCAAAGTGAACACAGATTTAGAGTCATCGAACACGAATGAACACAGATTTAGAGTCATCAAAGTGAACACAGATTTAGAGTCATCGAACACGAACGAACACAGATTTAGAGTCATCAAAGTGAACACAGATTTAGAGTCATCGAACACGAACGAACACAGATTTAGAGTCATCAAAGTGAACACAGATTTAGAGTCATCGAACACGAGCGTACACAGATTTAGAGTCATCAAAGTGAACACAGATTTAGAGTCATCGAACACGAACGAACACAGATTTAGAGTCATCAAAGTGAACACAGATTTAGAGTCATCGAACACGAGCGTACACAGATTTAGAGTCATCAAAGTGAACACAGATTTAGAGTCATCGAACACGAATGAACACAGATTTAGAGTCATCAAAGTGAACACAGATTTAGAGTCATCGAACACGAACGAACGAAGATTTAGAGTCATCAAAGTGAACACAGATTTAGAGTCATCGAACACGAGCGTACACAGATTTAGAGTCATCAAAGTGAACACAGATTTAGAGTCGTCGAACACGAATGAATACAGATTTAGAGTCATCAAAGTGAACACAGATTTAGAGTCGTCGAACACGAATGAACACAGATTTAGAGTCATCAAAGTGAACACAGATTTAGAGTCATCGAACACGAATGAACACAGATTTAGAGTCATCAAAGTGAACACAGATTTAGAGTCATCGAACACGAACGAACACAGATTTAGAGTCATCGAACACGAACGAACACAGATTTAGAGTCATCGAACACGAACGAACACAGATTTAGAGTCATCGAACACGAGCGAACACATATTTAGAGTCATTGAACATGAATGAACACAGATTTAGAGTCATCGAACACGAGCGAACACAGATTTAGAGTCATCGAACATGAATGAACACAGATTTAGAGTCTTCGAACACGAGCCAACACAGATTTAGAGTCATCGAACACGAACGAACACAGATTTAGAGTCATCAAAGTGAACACAGATTTAGAGTCATCGAACACGAATGAACACAGATTTAGAGTCATCGAACACGAACGAACACAGATTTAGAGTCATCGAACACGAGCGAACACAGATTTAGAGTCATTGAACATGAATGAACACAGATTTAGAGTCATCGAACACGAGCGAACACAGATTTAGAGTCATCGAACACGAACGAACACAGATTTAGAGTCTTCGAACACGAGCGAACACAGATTTAGAGTCATCAAAGTGAACACAGATTTAGAGTCATCGAACACGAACGAACACAGATTTAGAGTCATCGAACACAAACGAACACAGATTTAGAGTCATCGAACACGAACGAACACAGATCTGTGAGTGTGATGCCTGTCTGTCGTTGTTCTCTCTCCAGACGGGTTCAAGGAGGTCAGTCTGTCGGTTCAGTGTGAGGATATGTTGGTGCGAACGAGTCTGAAGGACCGAAGCTCTGTGTTTGTGGGACCGTTTTCCTGCAGTGGGGATCTGGAGGCTCATTGGTGCAGACACAGCGGAAGCTCCGCCCCCGACTCACCTGGACCCCCGAGAGTGCTGATTGACATGAAGGGAGGACTACTGCAGGTAACAGGACACATGCTTCTGTTTGCATGCCCTCTCACTCTCCACACGTGTGTGTCCTGCATGCCGTTCTATTGAACACATGTGCTCGTCTCCGTAAACTCTGAGTGTGGCCGCTGAACACACAGAAATCCCCTAATGTTCCTGTTCACTGTTAGTCAGAGACACACAGAATCATTCTGAGTCAGAGATTCCAGCAGATTCAGGCCAAGCACTCACACTCTCACACACACACTTACTCACACACACACACACACACACACACACACACACTTAGCTATCTAACTGGAGACATTGCATAGAGTAGTATTGTTTTTATATACAGCTAGTTATAAATTCTGTTACCTAACCCTAACCCATCACAGAAAACTTTCTGTATTTTTACTTTCTCTCTGTCATCTATCTCTGTCTGTCTGTCACATTTCTGTCTGTCTGTCATCTCTCTGTCTGTCTGTCATCTCTCTGTCTGTCTGTCTTTCATCTGTCTGTCTGTCTGTCATATGTCTGTCTGTCATCTGTCTGTCTGTCTGTCATATGTCTGTCTGTCACAGGTGTTTTGGGGGCAGCAGCAGTTTAACTGTTTGTCTGAGATTCAAGAGGAGCTGCAGAACTACTGGAGTCAGATTAGCAGAACGGAGGAGGAGTCTAGTGATAAGCCCCTCCTCTCTTCACCCCCGCCCACCCCTCGTCCTGCCCAATCAGAACACTCGTCTGATGACCTGCGCACAGGCCTCTTCCAGTACATACAGGACTCAGGTATCACACACACACACACACACACATTACAGATTCATAAACTTTCATAAGTGTGTTTGATGACATCTTTCTGGCTGTCTCTCAGCGTGCCAGAAGCTGCCGTCGTCTCATGAGGTGGTGTTCTGGAGGGAGACGGAGGAGTCTTCAGGCGTGATGCTGTGGCGATATCCTGAACCACGCGTGATCACGTTCCTCAGAATCACACCTGTTCCCTTCAACACCACCGACGACCCGGACATCAGCACGGCCGATCTCGGAGACGTACTGCAGGTGAACGCTGCATTAGTCCTGCATTAGTGCTGCATTAGTCCTGCATCAATCCTGCATTAGTCCTGCATTAGTCCTGCATTAGTGCTGCATTAGTCCTGCATTAGTCCTGCATTAGTGCTGCATTAGTGCTGCATTAGTGCTGCATTAGTGCTGCATTAGTGCTGCATTAGTGCTGCATTAGTCCTGCATTAGTGCTGCATTAGTGCTGCATTAGTGCTGCATTAGTGCTGCATTAGTCCTGCATCAATCCTGCATTAGTCCTGCATTAGTCCTGCATTAGTGCTGCATTAGTCCTGCATTAGTCCTGCATTAGTGCTGCATTAGTCCTGCATTAGTCCTGCATTAGTGCTGCATTAGTCCTGCATTAGTCCTGCATTAGTCCTGCATTAGTGCTGCATTAGTCCTGCATTAGTCCTGCATTAGTGCTGCATTAGTCCTGCATTAGTCCTGCATTAGTGCTGCATTAGTCCTGCATTAGTCCTGCATTAGTCCTGCATTAGTCCTGCATCAATCCTGCATTAGTCCTGCATTAGTGCTGCATTAGTGCTGCATTAGTGCTGCATTAGTGCTGCATTAGTCCTGCATTAGTCCTGCATTAGTGCTGCATTAGTCCTGCATTAGTCCTGCATTAGTCCTGCATCAATCCTGCATTAGTCCTGCATTAGTGCTGCATTAGTGCTGCATTAGTCCTGCATTAGTCCTGCATTAGTGCTGCATTAGTGCTGCATTAGTGCTGCATTAGTCCTGCATTAGTCCTGCATTAGTGCTGCATTAGTGCTGCATTAGTGCTGCATTAGTGCTGCATTAGTCCTGCATTAGTGCTGCATTAGTGCTGCATTAGTCCTGCATTAGTCCTGCATTAGTCCTGCATCAATCCTGCATTAGTCCTGCATTAGTCCTGCATTAGTCCTGCATTAGTGCTGCATTAGTCCTGCATTAGTCCTGCATTAGTGCTGCATTAGTCCTGCATTAGTCCTGCATTAGTGCTGCATTAGTCCTGCATCAATCCTGCATTAGTCCTGCATTAGTCCTGCATTAGTCCTGCATTAGTCCTGCATTAGTGCTGCATTAGTGTGCCCCAAACACAACACATACACACACAACCAACTCATGATTCATATTTAATTATTTTCAGCTCAGAATTATACTTTTTCCATTTATTGCAGCTTCAAAAAGGCTCATTTAATTGATCCTGTGAATTGATATCTGCTGTTTTACAAGAAACGCAGTGACTGTCGCCATTTTATTAAGAGGAACAGATTTCACACCAGAGTCAGACAGACAGACTGAAGAAGAAGAAGAAGTTTTATTTATATAGCGCCTTTCCAAAGCTCAAGGTCGCTTTACATGGTACCTTTATAATACATTTAACACTGACGCACAACTTTACAATCACAAAGGGCACATATAATCACATTTAGGCGAAGTACATGTTAAACAGATATGTTTTTAACTGTGTCTTGAAAGCAGTCACTGATGAGATATTTCGAAGTGAAAGGGGCAGTGAATTCCATAATGTTGGCGCATTAACACTGAATGACCTTCCACCTACTGTAGATAATCGAAAACGAGGGATGGACAGTAAACCAAGTTCAGTTGATCTGAGAGAGCGTGCAGGACGGTAGGTGAAAAGTAGATCAGACAAATATGGGAGGGCAAGACCGTTTAATGCCTTATATGTTAAAAGCAATACCTTAAAGTGGATACGTGATGAAACAGGTAACCAGTGAAGGTCATGAAGCACCGGAGTAATGTGAGCAGAACGCCTGGTGGAGGTGAGAACTCTTAGGTGAGGTGAGACTGAGAGATAGACAGTGTTATTTCTGTTCTCTTTCACTCTTTTGTCCAGTGTCAGTCATTCATGACACACTGAAAGTCTCTCAGTTTGTGTTTTTGCTCAGTTTTATGCTTACAAATGCTGTATTTATGTTTGAAGAGCATTTGTGACCTGAAGAGATGAAAACACACCAGGTTCCTCGT
>NW_027508912.1:85000-87500 GCF_051911475.1 Siphateles boraxobius | reverse complement strand
ATTCCACTTCCTGTATGTTCCTGTGGGGGTGTCATCACAGTAGCTGCTGCCAAACCCTAACACCCTAACACACGCACACACACACACAGTTAATTGTCGCAGTAAACACGTTCGCACAAAGATAATGCATAAATCTTGCTCGTACTCATGCCTCTTTCACACACTTGCTGTTTGGACACAGAAACACACTCCTTCGGGCCGTGATGATGTCATGCGTCATGTGAACAAGCCCCTGGCGGCCCATCGTAATTATAGCCGCACATCCATAATTTCCCGGTTGAGTTACGGCCGCTGGTGTGGATGGGTGTGAGAGCGACTCGCGTGTTTGCGCTGGTTTCCATGGTGATGTGAAGATCTGGTTCCTCTACATGATGCATGTGTGTGTCAGTCGTTTGCAGCACATCTAATCTTGTTCAAGTCGTGTGTTTCAGCTCATGTCCGGTTGCGTTGGATGAGCGGGAACACGTTCGCGGCTGCTTTGATGAACGTGAGCCGCTGTTTCTGTCTCCTGAAGGTCACACTGGGAAAGGGCTGTTGTGCAAATAAATGGGTCGAGCCGCTGCTTCCTGATGAGTCACAGCGCAGAGATCTGAGGAATGATGTCATTTCCTCTCGCCAGCCTCTGGAGGAGGAAGAGCTGCTCAAATTGACTTCAGCCTTAGATTGGCCGTGTTTTCGTAAGGGAATCCGGCTTCAAACGGCCGGGAAGCGAAGGATCAGGCCTGACCGCGGTCACCGATCGCTTCCACCCGCACACTAATTTGTTTTACTTTACAGTTTGAGTAACACTTAGTGCAGTTCAGAGAGTCAGTGTGATCTCACTCTGACCCGATTCATGAACACTCCGTAGGAATGATAAACAAGAGTTCACACTGTCAACAGTTAAATCAACACACACACACACAAACACACTGAAACGCACGCACACACACACAAACACACACTCATGAGCAGTGAAGGAGGTATTTGTGAGCTTGTTTTGAATATCAGGTTCTAATGAATTCAAATGTGTTCCATCAGTGTGTGTGTGAGTGTCAAGTAAAGTCACATTTATTTATATAGCACTTTTCACAGCACACAGTGTTTCAAAGCAGCTTTACTGAGATAACAGGAAAATAATACAACAAAGTTTGTTTCCAGAAGAAAATAGCGTCACAGTGAGAGTGTACGAGTGTGTGTGTGTGTGTGTGTCAGTGAGAGTGTGTGTGAGTGTGTGTGAGTTTGTGAGTGTGTTTGTGTGTGTGTGTGTGTGTGTGTGTGTGTGTGTGTGTGTGTGTGTGTGTGTGTGTGTGTGTGTGTGTGTGTGTGTGTGTGTGTGTGTGTGTGTGTGTGTGTGTGTGTGATCATGATGCTCTTCCTGATATGATGTTGGAGTTTCTTGTTGAAATGTGGACGAGTCTCACTCTGACAATTCAATTCAATTCAATTAAAATGTATTTGTATAGCGCTTTTCACAATACATATTATTTCAAAGCAGCTTTACAGCTTGTGTTTCAGCTGCTTCACATCTACATTACTGTGTGTTTCAGTTGCTGCACATCTGCATTACTGTGTGTTTCAGCTGCTGCACATCTGCATTACTGTGTTTCAGTTGCTGCACATCTGCATTACTGTTTTTCAACTGCTGCACATCTGCATTACTGTGTGTTTCAGCTGCTGCACATCTGGATTACTGTGTGTTTCAGCTGCTGCACATCTGCATTACTGTGTGTTTTAGCTGCTGCACATCTGCATTACTGTTTTTCAGCTGCTGCACATCTGCATTACTGTGTGTTTCAGCTGCTGCACATCTGGATTACTGTGTGTTTCAGCTGCTGCACATCTGCATTACTGTGTGTTTCAGCTGCTGCACATCTGCATTACTGTTTTTCAGCTGCTGCACATCTGCATTACTGTGTGTTTCAGCTGCTGCACATCTGGATTACTGTGTGTTTCAGCTGCTGCACATCTGCATTATTGTGTGTTTCAGCTGCTGCACATCTGCATTTCTGTGTTTCAGCTGCTGCACATCTGCATTACTGTGTGTTTCAGCTGCTGCACATCTGCATTACTGTGTGTTTCAGCTGCTGCACATCTGCATTACTGTGTGTTTCAGCTGCTGCACATCTGCATTACTGTGTGTTTCAGCTGCTGCACATCTGCATTACTGTGTGTTTCAGCTGCTTCACATCTGCATTTCTGTGTTTCAGCTGCTGCACATCTGCATTTCTGTGTTTCAGCTGCTGCACATCTGCATTTCTGTGTTTTTCAACTGCTGCACATCGGCATTTCTGTGTTTCAGTTGCTGCACATCTGCATTTCTGTGTTTTTCAACTGCTGCACATCTGCATTTCTGTGTTTCAGTTGCTGCACATCTGCATTTCTGTGTTTCAGTTGCTGCACATCTACATTTCTGTGTTTCAGGTGCTGCACATCTGCATTTCTGTGTTTCAGCTGCTGCACATCTGCATTTCTGTGTTTCAGCTGCTGCACATCTGCATTTCTGTGTGTTTCAGCTGCT
>NW_027508912.1:0-70000 GCF_051911475.1 Siphateles boraxobius | reverse complement strand
GCGGCACGATCACACTGACACTGGCGCCAGAGAGCAGCGCTGCAGACGCCGTCACACACCTCAGGTACAACATACTCCTGCTGCGTCCGTGTGCGTGTGTGTGTGTGTGTCTGGAGTCTCTCCACTGGAGGGTGTGTGTGTGTGTGTGTCTGTGGAGTCTCTCCACCAGAGGGTGCGTGTGTGTGTGTGTGTTGTAGGATTACAAATTTATTTAAATGTTTTAATTTAGGTTCAACAGTATTTTAACTGAGAAAGTGCACACACTGTTTTCCATTTTTGAGGCAATCAAGGTTTTGGACATTAACCTCTTGTCACATCTCAAAGGTCAGCTGGGCCTTTTGTTGATCTAATCAGGCTGATTGGATTAGCATCTCAAGGCTCTGAGTTACACTGTTACCTGATGAAATCAGGTAACCAGCTGAATCATGTACTTTCCTTTACATGTTTTGTTCAAGAGTCCCCTCCTCTATGAAATTAATCCCACCCCCTTGAAATGTATATAAACTGCAATGTAAAGTTCCCTTAGATTAGACTTGATTGAGATGACTACAGCGACGCAATAAAGAACTTATACCTCAACAATCTCCTGGTCTGCAACTCTATCTTTTCTACACTTGAGAAGAAAAAGTTCACAACAGTGTGTGTTGAGTTTCTCCACCAGAGGGCGTATGTGTGTAGTCTTTCCACCAGAGGGTATATGTGTGTGTGTGTTTGTGTGTGTGTGGAGTCTCTCCACTGGAGGGTGTGTGTGTGTGTGTGGAGTCTCTCCACCAGAGGGTGTGTGTGTGTGTGTGTGTGTGTGTGGAGTTTCTCCACCAGAGGGCGTATGTGTGGAGTCTTTCCACCAGAGGGTATATGTGTGTGTGTGTGTGTGTGTTTGTGTGTGTGTGGAGAGTCTTTCCACCACAAGGGGTGTGTGTGTGTGTGTGTGTGTGTGTGGAGTCTTTCCACCAGAGGGCAGTGTTTCACACACTCAGCTCAGTCAGAGTCGCATGAAAGGGAAGTTGCACTGCTCTTTTCTCCTCTATTGTGTCGTATGTGAGTGAAACGCTTCTGGAACAAGGACAAATATGGGCGGGGCTTGATTGTAACAGTGAGGAATTGATTGGATGGTTGTGGTTTGCTATTGGTTGATCTCATGTGAGTGACAGGTTGTCCCGCCCTCGTCATCAATGAAGAGAAGAGATGCTGCAAGAGGAAGTTATTCGGATTCATGATTATTAACACAATTATGATGATGTGCACCCATAATCATTTACAATAAACACTGCAATATTCCATATGAAACTAGAATGGTCTCTTGATTTCATGATGACTGTGTGTGTTTCTCACAGGTCATCCAGTCCCAAGCTGTCCTTCAGTGTTCTGCTGACGGAGGCGAGCGTGGCGCTCTGTGATGACATCACCAGCAGGTCCGGTTCAGTGGAGCTGCTGCGTCTCACCATCTCTAAACTCCTGCTCCTGCTGCCGGCCATCGACGCTCCACCCGACCACACCGTACACACCGCACAGCTGCTCTGCGGAGGCCTGCAGGTGGACAACCAGCTGTACCAGCGCGCCAGCTTCCACTTCCCCGTCATCATGTGCCAGGAGCCTCCGGGCGACCCTGCGCTGACCCCGGGCAACCCCGCGCTGACCCCGCAGGAGTTCTGCCACGCCTGCTTCTTCTCTCTGAGCCTCACGGTCTCCGGCTCAGGACAGCTGGACCGGCTCTCGCTGCGCATCCGCCCGGCGCGCGTGTATCTGGAGGACACCTTTCTCTATTACATGAAGACGCTCCTGCACACCTACATCCCAGAATGCACCCTGGCTGTGCGTGGCGAAGGGGAGGGGCTCCCGCCGGAGGTGGTGGAGTCGATGCGTGCGCTGGTGACGCCGCTACGCCTGCAGAAGCTCTCGATCGAACCCCTTCAGCTGCTGCTTTCCATTCACGCGTCTCTGAAGCTCTACATCGCCTCCGACCACACGCCGCTGTCCTTCTCGCTGTTCGAGCGCGGCCCCATCTGCACCACCTCACGCCAGCTTGTACACACACTCGCTATGCACTACGCCGCCGGCGCGCTCTTCCGTGCAGGTGCGTCTCTCACACACACCTGAGAACTGAACATCCGTGAGCTTCCGTTCGTGGCAGAAACGAGTCGACAGATGCGTCATTCTGCAGTCACAGTGTTTCAGATAAATACACGTGCTGATGTGTGTGTGTGTGTGTGTGTGTAGGTTGGGTCGTCGGGTCTCTGGAGATTCTCGGCAGTCCCGCCAGTCTCGTCCGGAGCATCGGGAACGGCGTGTCAGATTTCTTCCGGTTGCCGTACGAGGGTTTGACTCGCGGGCCGGGAGCCTTTATCAGCGGCGTCTCGAGAGGAACTAACTCATTCATCAAACACATCTCAAAAGGTGAAGCACACACACACACACTCTGTAATATTGACCATCTCCATTGGCTATTAAGTTGGGTGTTAGTACTGAACGAACAAATCCGTGTTTGATTAACGCAGATTACCTGTTAGGTACACACACGACACATGTCATGCGTTCATATCCATCCCTGAAGGTCTCCATGTGCTTTCAGTGATCACAACTTCCACTAATCTACACTAAACACCCTAGCTACTATTACGGCAAGAACTACTCGCATTTTCATTAGAAAATGTCCCGCATGGTTTGATTCTCCAGCTCAATTAGTAGATCGTTGGTGCTTGCAACGCCAAGGTCATGGGTCCGATTCTCAGGGAAAGCAAGAACCGAGAACTGATAAGAATGTAAAATGTGTACCGTTAAAAGTAATGTAATGTAATGTGTCTCACTCACATGATCAAGGTCCTCCAGAGATGCGTTTAGCAGCAAGCATGTGTTTCTGCTGACACGTGTGTGTGTGTGTGTGTGTGTGTGTGTGTGTGTGTGTGTGTGTGTGTGTGTGTGTGTGTGTGTGTGTGTGTGTGTGTGTGTGTGTGTGTGTGTCTGTCTGCAGGGACTCTGACGTCCATCACCAATTTGGCTACGAGTCTGGCGCGGAACATGGACCGTCTGTCGCTGGACGACGAGCATTACATGCGTCAGGAGGAGTGGAGGAGGCAATTGCCGGAGACTCTGGGAGACGGGCTGAGACAAGGCCTGTCCAGACTGGGCATCAGCCTGCTGGGTGAGAGACACACACACATGATTGCTTTATACAACAGATCATTAACCCTAACCCTGCTGGGGGACCACAGATCATTCACAGCAGCCTCACAGTGATCGGCAGGACAATAACAGAATCAATGATGTGTGTGTGTGTGTGTGTGTAGGCGCGGTCGCAGGAATCGTGGATCAGCCCATGCAGACATTCACACGGACACTGGATCTGCCGAGCTCGGCGAGCAGCACAGCCCGCGGCGTCATCTCAGGGGTGGGGAAAGGCATTGTGGGAGTTTTCACCAAGCCAATCGGAGGAGCAGCTGAGCTGGTGTCGCAGACGGGATACGGTACGAGGCGTTCATGCACACGCGCGCAGGAGAGTGTGTTGATGTGCAGGTGTGCAGTGACACGAGTGTGTGTGTGTGTGTGTGTGTGTGTGTGTGTGTGTGTGTGTGTGTGTGTGTGTGTGTGTGTGTGTGTGTGTGTGTGTGTGTGTGTGTGTGTGTGTGTGTGTGTGTGTGTGTGTGTTCAGGTCTGCTGCACGGCGCGGGTCTCTGGCAGCTTCCCAAACAGCTGCACCCGCCGACAGACTCCAAATCAGCCGACGCCTCCAACAGCCACGTCAAATACGTCTGGTAAACCAACGCTTCACTTCACAACCAGAACCCAAAAACGTCTCAGTTTACGACTGTAACCCATGTTTCCTGAGAACAGGGAACTCGCATTGCATTATATCCAGCAGAGCTTGTGACAACACATCCTTATCCGGCAGATCAAACTCGCGTGAGAGATAAACCGCTCCCTCTGAAACCCCACGTCTCCAGTCCTCCGCGCGAGCGGGACCCGAACCGCCTGGCACAGATGCCCATCCCTCCTCTCAAAGGAAAATCACAGTTGGCACAAGCGGATCCCTCAAGAACTGACCGTGCGTGCTCTGAGTTGTGTGTGTCATCAGGTGTCAAATATCTTAGCCACGGATCCACACACTTTCTGAAGCGTTTCTCACAAGCCATGATAACCTTTTGAAGTTTCAGGTTGAAGCGTACAAACAAAACGGTCCCTTCAGACGATAAGAGGTTGACGTTCTTTAATCGCCCCTTTTATACTTCCCAAAGCATCATCGACGCAGTGCGAGTTCTCTTTCGAAAGGGAACCTGGATATATGAGTCAAGACCTGAAAAGTCATGGAAATTATTCAAATATTTAAAAAATCATGGAAGTTTCTGTAAAGAATATACAGTTTTATGTCAAGCTTTTTGCCCTGTGACCTGTGTGTGTGTGTCTGCAGGAAGATGCTGCAGTCTCTGGGCCGCCCCGAGCTGCACATGGCTCTGGATGTGTGTATGGTGAGCGGGTCGGGTCAGGAACACGCCGGCTGTTTGCTGCTGAGCGGAGAGGTTCTGTTCGTGGTCAGTGTGTGTGAGGATGCGCAGCAGCAGGCCTTTCCCATCACTGAGATCCAGTGTGAACACGACACACACACGCCTGGACGCATCACACTCACACTGCAGCAGCACCGCGTGACCAGTGACACAGAGGTACCAAACTCACTCTCACACACACACACACACACACACACACGTCTCTGCACATGCTTGTGTCACAATATTATAGTTTATATTACGTCTTATATTTTTAGATAGCACTTTTCAGGAACTCAACTGTAAGTTAGCAGTAATTAACCTAAAAATAAGCAGCAAATGAGAGGAAAAATTGCTGTAGAATTTTTGGTACAACTTTTAAGGTCTGATTTGTTGACTTTAGTTAACGCAACTAAACATTTTCAGCATTTATTAACCCTTGTTAATGTTAGCAAATGAAACAGAGTTATTTTAATATAATTGATATACTATTATAGTTTTTATTAATGTTTTGAATCAGATTTTATTTTTTCAATTTTTATTTTAATATTAACATTTTACATTTTTTATTTTAGCAGACGCTTTTATCCAAAGCGACTTACAAATGAGAACAATAGAAGCAGTTAAACTTACAGTAGGACAACAATTATGCAAGTGCTATGTCCCTTCCCAGTTTAATCCAACGCAGTACATGTACTTTTTTTTTAAATTTATATAGATTAGAATAGAAGAGAAAGTGTTAGTATTAATGGATCAAGTGGTGCTGAAAAATGTGTCTTCAGCCGTTTCTTGAGAATGGCCGCGGAATAGTCCAGGTGAAGGTCTGGGAAAGATTGTGTGCCTCTTTGAGATGATGCACTACAAGACGGCGTTCACTTGCAGAGCGCAGGTTTCTGAAGGGTTAGGAAGGAGGGAGCGGAGCACGTGGTTGTTCTGTGGGCAAATGTTAGGGTTAGGGATTTTTATTTCAGTTTCAGTTAAAATAGTTAAATAAAATTTAGTTTAAATAAAATGTAACCCTGGTTCACAGTGCACTAATTAATGAATGTTAACAAATACAACATTTGATCCTAATAATGTAGTAGTAAATCTTGAAATGAACGATTTTCCTGCCATTGACAGAACTTTCCAGCAGTCCATGTTTTCACTGTTATTACACATCTTCTGAAAGAGTTTCTCTCTCTCTAAGTTTTCAATTTCAAAAGAGCTTTATTAGCATGACTGTGTATCACAATGTTGTCAAAGCATTTATATTATATATAAATAATAAAACAAACAAACCATATGTACAGATCATGTGTGTGTCTCTCAGGCCGACGGGTCTCGCGACCGACTCTCGGAGCTGCAGTACAGTCGGCTGGTGGAGTTCGTCACCGGAGCGTCTCAGTTTTTGTCTCCGTCTCAGTCGTCGCGTTACCAGCCGCCCGTCACTCCTGCGGATCCACCGCCCACCGTCTCCAGAACATACCAGTATCACGCAGACCCGGCCTGCGCACGCGTGTTCGTCTGCAAGTTCACCATGGTGAAGAACAGAGCGCTGCGCATCGGTTTCCACTGACGCTCACATCACAGACTTCATCTGATTTACACACATCACTTTATTGAGACGTCACTACTTCAGCCAGAGCTGCTTTCTGTGTGAATGTGTTGCTTTAAACCCAAAGAAAGCCTTTAATTTTTTTATTTTTACAAGCAATGCAAGAAATTATTTACTGTTTTTTATTGTATTATTCGCTCCTGTATTCTGGTCTAATGAAAATATGAGTGTTGCTTCATAATGAATCTGCTTTTTGTAATAAAACATGGGATATTTGAAGATGTATCATCAGCTTGATGTCAGTTGTTTGGTTGTGTGATCAGTGTGTTTGGTGTCTGCGGTGTTCAGCCTCGTTTGACCCCGTGAGCGTCTGACCTGCGACTGCGTTTGTGAAGAGGAGCTCCCGTCTGCAGGGGAAACATTCACTCGTTAGTGGAGGTGTTTCTAGTGTCTGTAAAACCGCATTTTTCCATCTTAAAAATATATCTAAATTACATCATATGCTCTCAATGACAAATGCGGAACAGTTAATTAATGCGTTCATGACATCAAGGCTAGATTATTGTAATGCTCTACTGGGTGGTTGCCCTGCACGCTTAATAAACAAACTACAGCTAGTTCAAAACACAGCCGCTAGAGTTCTTACCAGAACCAGGATGTACGACCATATTAGCCCGGTTCTGTCAACACTGCATTGGCTCCCTATTAAACATCGTATACATTTTAAAATATTGCTGATTACTTACAAAGCACTAAATGGTTTAGCTCCCCAGTACTTGAGCGAGCTCTTAATGCATTATAGTCCTTCACGTCTATTGCGATCTCAAAGTTCTGGCCAGTTGATAAAACCTATAATATCTAAATCGACTGCTGGCGGTAGATCCTTTTCCTATTTAGCACCAAAACTTTGGAACAATCTTCCTAACATTGTCCGGGAAGCAGACACAGTCTGTCAGTTCAAAGCTAGACTAAAAACATCTCTTTGGCTTAGCATTCACATAACACTCTATAGACTTCTATAATTCAATATTAGGCTGCATAGTTTAGATCAGCCGGAACCGGGAACACTTCCCTTAAATCCTAGGATAGCGTCTACGCTAATATAAGTCTCTCTGTTTATCCCGAGGTTTACCGCAGTCCGCCGGATCCAGGCCGTATCCAGATCTGATGTAGGACCTGCGCCTGGACACGACGACAACGCATCCCTGAAGTGACACTAGTCTCTCCCTTGTGAAGGCCTCCTTCCCTTTACCTCTGTACTGATAAAACGTTGTCGTGATAATACCGGTTCACGCGGCTACGATAAAAATTCTGTATTATGAATTTAAGGCTAGACACGTAGTTTGTTGAAGTCAATTTGTAAAGGACTACCCGCGTGTGCACATATATATATATTCAAACGCAATTCTGAGAGATCTCACACTCTTCTCTAAAGTGGCCTGATCATTTCTTATACATAGTTCCCACAGGCCAACTATTGTCACGTGACCTCCCCGGAGACGCCATCTTTGATGGCATAAATCTGCGGTGTTTACAAAGTTTTACAAGCAAATTTAGAATATTTCTTTCTGTTTATAATGTTACGCAAATCATGAAGAGACAAAATGACAGAGATTATAAACAGACTCTAACACAAGACAGAGAGAGGGACAATGCAAAAATTTCAGTCATATATGTTGTGGATCCGTATGCGCTAACGAAGGAAGCACTGAGCACTGATTATGCAGCTTTGCCTCAGATACAGTATTTTCATGTGTACTATCTGGTATTAGCTAGGAGTTTTTACACATGTGAGCAATTCTGAGCCTGGAAATCACTAGAGGCGTACAATCAGTTTGCCGAGGGTTGGGTTGGGTTGGTGATGTTAGCTGAAGTGCAATCAATAGAAAATTAGTCATCATAGCAAATGTAGCATGATGCTAGACTATCTGTCTATTAAAAAGCCATAGCCTCCACCACTTAATTCCTATGTGCCCCTTAAAACAGTCATCGGTGCTTTCTGTTATATGCATGTACTTATTTGTACACTGAAGAATAGGGGTTGAACGGTACATGTATTCGTATTAAATCGAAACTGTACGGGCGTCATGGTTCGGTGCATGAATATAAAAATAAATAAAACTCGCGTGCAAATTAATTTATGTAATGCAGAACTACTTTATACGCGGGTTCTTTAAGGACATAATCTGAGATTGCAATACTGGAATGTGCGCGCGCGTGTGTGTGTGAGAGAGAGGCGCGGGCCCGATCGCGATCAAACAGTGGAAACAATGTTGTTTTTGTATGTTTTTAATACCTCGTCATTTTGTTCATACAGGACATCATTCAAACTGCAAAGTGTTAACTCATATTTGTTTTGAGGGAGTTTCTTTCCTGTTTATCCTCGCCAGCCATAACCTCAGTCTTTGTTCTGACATTCATGAAGTCTAATGACGGGTATACTGTAAAATCCAAATTTAACTGAACCTCCGGCACGATTTGAACATCCATTGACCCAGCAGGAGATGACCATTTTCACTTTTTATCACGACATTAACTCGTTTCAGCTTCTTCTTCTAATGTTCTGCCCACAGCATGCCCACAGAAATGGCGCCGGGTTTGCAAATGCCCGTATGTTGTGACATCATGTAGGAACTGTATACAAACGCTGTAATAAAACGATGCATTCATAAGTAAAAAGGGCTTTATTTAAAACAATGTATAAAAACAAGTATGTAAAGAGTATTATGTACATACATGTAGATTCACAGGACCAAAATGAATACTGTACATAAGTGCAAAACTCATGAGAAGTTCATAAAAAACAAACCCACACAGAGGAACGCAAAACACACACTCTCTCTCACACACACACACTCTCAAGAGCCACCTCACGTTGCGACTGCTCTGAGCGCTGCCCGGCAGCACGTCTCTCCGGCGTTTGGCCGACACACACACACACACACACACACACTCTCAGAGCCGCCTCACGTTGCGTCTGCTCTGAGCGCTGCCCGGCAGCACGTCTCTCCGGCTCCGGCGTTTGGCCGACAGGTGTGCGCAGTCTCTGGCCCCGTGGAAGGAGCTCGAGCACGAGGTGCAGAAGCGGAAGCGGCAGTCGCTCCAGCTACACACACCCTCGGCGCGCAGCGAGTGACAGCGGGCCGGGTGCTCACAGCGGGGGCACGGCTTCAGGTGCTCGTCACTGAACAGGGTTTCTGCCACCTGGGGCGAGAGAGAGAGATATTAGTACCAGCTAACGGGAATCATCTAGCAGGTTCTCTCAGCGGTAGGAAATAAACACTTCCAGTACGTTATGCAGCCAAAACAGACTCTGATGCTTGATTATAAATAACCTTTTAACTATAGATGGTTGAGAACATAGTGCAGAGTATAATCCCATCTGGGACACACAGGTGAAGAGATCTGGCGTGATCAGCACAGGTGAATAAGCGTGATCAGCACAGGTGAGTTGCGCACCTGCAGGAACTGCCTGCGTCTGGAGCTGGCGTGGGTCGGGGTGATGGGCGGGGGGGCGAGGGGTGTTCGGGCCTGAGCCTGTACGCTGCCCAGAGCCGACCTGCACACCAGCGCCGCCCTAGTGTCTGCATCCGGAACATGAGCCGGCTTTCCTCCCTACACACACACACACACAGGAAAGCTCAGCACTACATCCTTCACTGTACTGAGACTGACAGAAGAACAACCTCCTATATTTTTCTGCACCAACCGTACATTACCAGTGTGATGACTGACTTTAATAATCAAAATTATTCATTGAGTGTTTCCATGCATGATCTTAACCCGATTATCCCCAATAATCCAGCAGTGTGTGTTCATGTAAATGTTAACCTGTTTTAATTTATGGGAGTAAATCATAAATGCTTCAGCATAAAGTGATGTGTGTAAGAGAGGGAGAGAGAGAGATTGAGAGTTTGAGAGTGTGTGAGAGAGAGAGAGAGAAGCGTCTTTACTGCAAATTGAAGAGCGAGTGTTAGGAGGCAGGAAATATATCGCAAACTCCGACTCTCAGACTGAAGAAAGAAAAAAAATTGTGTTTTGATCTCTTACAACCGAAGATATTAATTAATTATTTAATTAACATCACATCTCTAATAACAAATGCACCAATGCTTAGCTTTGGACGTCACTAAATTAATAAAATCCTGTAGAAACGGTTAACTTGCATTGCTGGGTTTGCATGTAAACCGGGTTAATTCAATAAGCTGATATTTGGGAGTGATCATAGTGTGTGAAAACATGCGCAGACTTAATGCATAATTACCGCGTTTATGATAACTGGACGCAACTCGCATTCAACATGAGGTCATGTGACAGTGCAGCACTGGACTGTTTTATCTAGAGTTTCACCTCCAGTGTTAGGGAGATCTTGAGCTCTCGGATGTGGCATCTCCTCCTGTGAGCGGCTCTCCGGTCTTCAGTGATGACGTCGCTCCAGTCCTCACACACCTGCCCAAACCTGCAGCAACCGCATGTTATTAACCGCTTCACAAACTGAAGGATGAGGAATATCTGCCCGTCACTGACCTGTAGATGTCGGCTGCAGACAGAAGACTCAAGATCACCGCTAGCACGTGTCTCAGGTTCCTCATCCTCAGTTCGGAGATCACGTCCACCTTGTTGAGGCCCATTTTGCGGCCGATGAGGCCCGAGAGCGGCAAGCTGGTTCTGACGGGCCGGTCCAGCAGCAGGTCCTCCAGGCTCGACCCACGGCGGCTGATGGAGAGCACGGCCTGTAGCGCCGGCGTCAGCGACAGATCCTGCATCTGCAGCGTAGCGGCGCTCAGCGGTGTCCCATCCAGGAACACCTCGTCCTTGTGCGGGTCGGCCCGCGGGTCTCTGGGCCCGTCCTCGGACTGAGAGCCTCCCTCCCGGAGCGTGGACAGTCTCCGCTGTCTCTCCAGCCGCGAGCGCCTCTTCTCCCGCCCGCTCGAGCCTGGCAGAACCAGCTCCTGGAACGAGCCGTCGTGGTCCACCGAGGAGTCGTGGGATTTATCCAGACCCAGAGAGCTGAAGCCGCTGTCCTCCAGGGGCGTGTCTGGGGGCGTGTCCGAGGGAGTGTCTGGAACCTGCTTCCCTGTGCGCACCGGGGACCGGAAGTTCTCCTTCGTCAGGTCGTGTGTGTGAGGCGAGCTGGGAGGACCGGCTATGATGCTCTCGTCCGGGTCCGGTTCGGTGAGACTCGTGTGGGTTAGGGTTACGCCACTCCTGCCCGACTCCAGGGTGGACGTGACGGCCTGAGAAAACAGAAGACGCCGCTTCCGACACGAGAACACAAAGTCATCCCCTTTTAAAGTGCTGTAAGACAGAGGCCCGGTCGGGCTGATGTCCGGGGAGTCGAAGCTCTCGCGGGTCAGGTGATCCGGTGTGGTGAAGCCACTCTTACTCCCATCGGATGAGGAGCGGGATACAAGCAAGCGCCTCCGGAGCGACCCGTCCTTCCGGGTCAGCTTCGGCGTCTCGCACCAGGCTACCAGCGCGGCCGGTTCTGTGATAGAGTCCCTGGACTGGGCCTGGTCTCTTCTGTGCAGGAGAACCGTGGCCTTGGTGCCGTTGAGATGGCGCTCTCTCCTGGGCGTAAATACCCGGTCCATTTGGCCGATGCCGGGAACCTGCACGCCCTCCATTATCTTCAGCTTCAACTTACGCTCGCTGGACCCAACAGTGCTGTCAAACAACACAGGAGAATAAAAGTTAATATGTGCATGTCATACATAATTTTACAACTATTTATTTACAGGTAATATTGATTCTAATTGATTTATTAGTGCACATGATTATTGTGATACATTCATTTTCTGGTAATCTTGAATCAGTTCCTCTTGCAGCATCTTCTCTCTCTTCTCTTCTCACAGGGTATATACAGGAATCATGGAATTAAATTGAATACCATTTAAGATCTTTTTTTAAGACACCTTCCATACATTTTAAGACCTCATCGCCACTTCAAGTTTTAACAGTTTCATCGGCGACACCTTACATTTACTATATACTGATTATAAGATAGCACAACAGTCTTAGTTTGTGATAACTCCTTAATCCAAAAGAAGGATGGGAACGAAGCACAAGATAATTAATTGAGTGACTAACGCAATGCAAGGTTTATTAGAAAGAGAAACCAGAATTGGACACAATAAACAAAACAATTGAGAAAACTGAAGGAAAATAAACCTCTCCGAGCTAAAGGGACAATGATTTTACAAAGTATATTCAAAAGATGTATTTGTAACATCAACTTTGTGTTGTGGTATACACTTCTCATGACAAACACCTGACTGGTCAGACAGTTTACCTGAGATTACCACAGAGTGCTTGATTTGATGCACCAGAGCAGAGTGTCAGTATTAGGGTTGTGCACGAATATTCGGTCTGTAATTATTATTCGAAAAATAAAATACTATTCGAATCTTACTACGTTGCATGTTTTGCTGGCCGTAAATGCTCTGAATCCATGATAAATCCCAAGCACTAACTCGCAGTTATAATTGAATGCACTGGGTGGCGCTGTGGAGAGTTTATATTTGATCACATAATCTCGTCTTTGCGAAGTTTGGAATTACTTGGATGAAAATGATCTTACTAAATGATATTACAAAATGGAATTACTTTTAATCAAATTAATTAATGATACTGAGTCATTACAATATCACCACAATAATGAGAAATCATATGAAAAAAGCAGTCGAATGACGAAAGACAGCTGTCCACCGTCGCATAAACGGTAAGCGCAGCTGAACCCGAGTGAGCCAAGATGATAACTTAACTGATAGCAAAATGATTTTGAGACATAATATGCTTCCTTTAAGTTTCGTTAAGGAAGACAGGCTTAAAATAACAGAATACGCAAAGTGCTGTTAGAAACTTCGTTATCTGTCACTGTGTCCCTGCAACGTCTGTCAGCGGCAGCGCAATGCTTTTTCTCACTCGAATATGTGGATATTGTTTTTCTCAACATGAATGTGAAACAATATAAACAAGATAACCATATGCTGACTAAGCTTGCTACGGTAGTCGGTGTTACCGGTGTTACACGGTGTTCAGTCGCAACACTGGTTTTATCACTTGCCCACAGCGACACCGCAAAAAAATATATATATTAAAATATTTAACGCAATTACGCAGTATCTGTTTTTTCTGTCACCCGTTGACAAGCGTTGTATGATCACGCTCTTATTAATGTGAATGCTTTTAAGCGTGACGACTAAAGATTAAAGACAAGACGGCTAGAGTTCTTACTAGGTCAAGAAAATATGATCATATAACACCAATTTTATCATCTCTACACTGGTTACATATTTAGTTCCGTATCAATTACAAAGTACTATTACTGACCTATAAAGCCCTAAATGGTTTAGCTCCTGTGTATTTAATGGACTTTCTATCGCCCTACAATCCATCGCGCTCTTTAAGATCACTAAATTCGAGGCTTCTGGTCATTCCTAGTATATCTAAGTCCACTAAAGGAGGGAGGGCGTTCTCACATTTAGCTCCTAAACTCTGGAATAGCCTTCCTGATATTGTTCGAGACTCAGACTCGCTGTCCCAGTTTAAAACTAGATTGAAGACGCATCTCTTTAGCCAAGCATTCACTTAATGCTTACCTTTTATACCACTGCTGAATCAGATCGAATGCATTAATATTATGAACAGCAGCTATGCTAATTATCTCCCATCGTTCGTCAGCTCCAGTTTGTATCCAGCCTCTCACGGAGACTTCAGATCCCCCAACACCTGCGATAAGATGACTAAACGCCTGTGAAGAGACGACTCAACGCCGGCGATATGTTATGCCCTAAATTAATACATGATTAACTAACTGTATTTTTTCTATGTACATTTCTGAAATGCACTTTCTGTAAAGCTGCTTTGAAACAATATGTATTGTGAAAAGCGCTATACAAATAAATTTGTATTGTATTGTAAAGAGACCGCACGCGCGACCCACAGAGAAGACGCGCGTCAGTATCGAGTTCTCTTTTGGGCTTGAACAAACCATAACACACAAATTATGCCAAAATGTCCGTTTTGTCGAGTCTCCTCATAAGAGCAGTCTTAAATTATTTAAACAAAGTCTTAAATTAACGTAGAGATTTGTGAGAAAATGGGACGCGTGTCAGATCGCGTCTCTGTCAGCAGCGGCTGGTCTTAAAGTGTCATTAATGTTAATCAAAGAACAAAGGTAAGAGAGTATATTACTCACTCAGACCCGGAGCCAGGAGGATTATTATACCGGTAGCCTAATAATCATGAATGCACTCCGTAGGGATGTAACGATTCACTCAACTCACGATGCGATACGATTCACGATACTTGTTTCACGATACGATTTTCTCACGATTTTTTTAACAAGTGATTAACTTAAGAAATTATAAATGAAAAAGTGTCCCTTTTATTATTTCTCAGACAAAATGCTGCACTTTTTTTTTCATTTTAAAATATATTTGTCAAATAAAAAAACTACATTGAAATTAAAAAAAAAATCCCTTCAAGGTTGTTTCAACTCAGTCTTTCTGTCTGTCTGGTCAAGAGTGTGGACACTGGTACCTTCGCACACTAAGAAAAAGACTATACTATTAGTAAAATTAGTACCACATTTAGAAGGGTTTAATTTTGTTATAATTTGTATCATTAACCTTACACTAGCAAGAGTAAAAAAAAAACCCACACATTTAGAAAAATATGCCATAACCATCAATAAATTATATATATAAAAATATATATATCCATGTAACTTACACATTTAGAGAAAGAGATAGTAAAATAAATACAACACCTGGTTGCCACGGAAACACTGATGCACCTTGTGATCTCTGTGGCTCTCGCACTTGTCGTATTAATGCCTTTTACATGAAAACGGAGGTGACTGGTGCTTCTCACGGTGGTGATTATTATCAGTCTACGGAAAGTCAAAATGCCGCCACACCTCCGATTTGAATGAGTCAACATCTACGCTTGCCGTCGCCATGTGTTTGACGGCGGGAGCGCACACCAGACTATGACAAACACTGGCGCGGCGCGAGCGGAGCAAACCGAGCGTTTTCAGTTCATTCCTATGGAAGTTGAGCTTGGCTCACACAAGCTCAAGTTCCATTAAAGAAGTGAAAACACTCGCTAGCTTCGCGCCAGTGTGTGCTTGCTGCTATTGTGCCTCTAAAGCGTCACAACTTCACAGTAGGCTACAGTAAACGTCCCTGCTGTTTAAAACGTGTATCGCGATTCGTTTAACATTTCAACCGACTTGAATCGTCACACATTTTTATCGATTTTCAACCGGTTGCGAGTGAATCGTTACATACCTAGCACTCCGCTATCTTTTAACACATCTCCGGCGAGCGGCTTCTTCACGCAAAAGAAAAACTCTTCATGAAGTGCAGTGAAATTCAGCGATCTATGGCGTTTCCTGATGGATCGTGTTTGTTCCTTCATTTTATACGTGCAACTCACTTAGCCTATAAGGACACTGACAACGCACTGACAGACATGACCGAGCAGGTAATATTTAATATGAAACAAAGTCTCAACTTTCAAATTTGGTCAGTCAAAGAAAATGGAACAATAAATATGCCTACCGTTTTGTGGCTCTAATGTGTCGTGAGAGATTGTCAAATTCAAATCCACCGACGTTAATCTACTAACTCTCCTGACTGCTTTGTCGGACAAAAATGGTGGATTTTGATTGGTCAGATCGCATCAAACTCCATGCGAAGGATGAATTGACGCCAATTTAAAAGTGAAAGTGAAGTGCACATTGCTGCACCAGCTTTTCATAAGCGATGTAAAAAAGATTGTTTCATTTTCAAATTAGCGCCAATTCACCGCACAATAACAAAACAGTGCTGCTCCGCACGACCACCACTATGCATGCCCATGCAAACGCGCGCATTTTATGTTTGCCTTTAAATTAGCAATTTAAAAGCCCCTGCCGGTGATACCGGTATTACCGGTGTTGTCACACGTTCGATTGGTGGGAAAATATCCCCACGTCACATCCCTAATGCTGACTCGTGTGTATGTGAACGTTATTTACAATAAGTGGCGTGGTCTGTTTTACTAGCGTTTTGTTTAGTTCACACTGGTTGAGCTTAGGCCTAAATGCTTTTGTTCTTTACATTTTTTAATGTATTAGTCAGTGATGGGCGGAAAGGGACATATGTGCTATCACCCAGCAGTGCAGACAGTCATGAAGCGCGGTAACAGATGACATCATATCAAGCGGGATTCCATAAAAAAACTACACAGAATCCCACTAGTCACCGACGCAATGATTAAATTCAGGCAAACTGTAGCATACAACCTCTTTGGACAAATATACATAACGAAAATATGATACAAAATGTAATACCTTTTAAAATGGCATTTAAGACTTTAATACTTTTTAAGGGCCTTAATTTTCTCTACATTGACTTATCAACTTTTAATACTTTTTAAGACCCCGCGGACACCCAGTCTCTGATGACGAGGGCGGGGCAACCTGTCACTCACATGAGATCCACCAATAGCAAACCACAACCATCCAATCAATTTCCAACAGACAATCATGTTTCAAGCTGACTTTAAAGGGTAAGTTCACCCAAAAATGAAAACAAATGAGGTTATTTTAAATAAAATCTGAGATTTCTGTCCCTCCATTGACAGCTATGCTGTCAAGACAGATTTTTCATTTTACCACTTTGCTTCAAATAGAGACAGTAAAACGAATCCATATGAATCGAGTGGTTTAGTCCAAATTTTCTGAAGAGATAGGCTACAATCGCTTTATGAGATGAACATATTAAATTTAGTCTTTAAATCATGCAAACATTCATCAACACATCAGTTGTGATAAACAGAAGCTCAATCATTAGAACCAATGAGCTTCATCATCATGTTACGAGTTTCGACAAGAGCCAATGAGTCAGAATTGTGATAAAGTCACAATTACATTTTTATATTTCCTTTACGTGGCTGAAACAAGCTTTAATACATTTATATACAATTCTGTCTGTCAGAAATTAGTTCAAAGTAATGTCCATAAGGGAATGATTTACAGCTATAAAATAGGACATGTTATGTTGGTAATTAATGTCATGTATTCAGACACACAATAAACGTGTGCTATTGATTACAATGTAAGGATAATAATACAGATACCGGTATGGAAAGTTTCAGTCAGAAATATCAGAAAAGCCTGGAGCAATTCAGCGTTCAGGTTTTGAATTCTTCCACCATTCAAACTGTGTGTAATTAGGAGACTGTTTTGTTCATTAGCTTTACATTCGGTTCTGGCAAAAAGAGTCGGTTATGGACGGTTGCTATGGTGACGAGCTGAGCAGTTTCCCTCCTGCAGATTCAAACTTCGCGCCCCTTGAACTGCGCGTGCACAACAGCACGCACACACACACACAAACAAACACGCTACTTTAAGCCATTTATAAGAAGCACGATTCGTTTAAAACAGTTTTGTGAAGAAACATGCGATTGACGCCTCGCCGCTGACTCAAAAATGCCGGAATAAGAGAAAAACAAACGACACACACCGTCAGTCAGCTGTGGCTTATCACGCAGGCGTTCACGACACACACACACACACACACACACACACACACACACACACACACTTATAGGGCTGTGACACGTTTAGCGAGGACAATTTTTCAGATCGATAAACTTAAATCATTATTAAACCCTGTGCATAAAAGACTGCGTTACTTACGCGCGTGTCGGGTCAGAGTTTCATGCCACTGCTGCTCAGAGAGAGAGAGAGACGGTGAGCTGCGGGTCAATGAGGCTCCACCTTTCAAATTTCGTGCCCATTTCACTGATTGGACGCGGATTTAAAGAGACTAAAATTAGTGTTACTAACCCTATGCCACGGAATCATTTCAACAAAGAGGGTTCGATTTATTTATGAGATATCGTGGATTTCGAAAATGTTACATAAACATTTAAGTATTCACCTTTTTTCTAACGAAATAATTTTGTCATTTTATCATTTCGACCATTGCCATTTTGAATAAAGAAACTTCCATAAATAATACAAATATTACAAAAGAAAGGTCGATAGGCTATCATTTATAATCTTAAAAATATTGATTAGTTTAATTGTGTGAAGTGATTGGTCCATCCTGAGTAACGCTGAGAACGCATTTCTTGTCATGAATTTGTTTTATCAAAATGTATTATCTGTTGTCTTCATGAATGCATGAATATATTTACATTCATACTAAGTTATATTTACTTCATGTTATACACGTTCTGACATTTGTAGAACAAAGTCAGTTACACAATGAAAAAACGACAAGGTTTGGTTGGTTATGACAAAATAAATGTTTTGATGTAATACAGTGTTTAGAGTCAGATTTATGATTGTGAACATCAGTGGCTCCAAAACTGTTCAGGACAAGTACCACCTTCGATCAAATCAGAGCACCAGTCAACAAGACTGGTGAGAAATCAAAATAAATAAAATAAAACTGAATATTGCAATACATAAATGTGGACACAACAGCCTCTTAAAACGTCTTCAAACTCTCAAGTCTCAAGTGCACAAAAAGGCCATGAGTAAACCAATATCCTTCAAAAAGGTATGATAAATATAGCAGATAAATAAAATAATGTTATATAATAAATAATAAATAATCAAAGTCTACTTGCAACGGACGTGCTGGTTTCGGCCTCATCATGACCTCATCTCCTAAATCAAACACCTGTGATTCAGCAAATACCTGCTAATGCACTCGGATTCACGTAAAGCAGCGAGTTGACCAGTTTGTGTGTGTAAAGGCCAAACACACAAGATATAGTCCCTTCACTCCCCAGAGAGAAACTGATGAAGCGTTAGTGCCGCGCAAAATGAGTAATTCCAGAACAACTCAAAAATGTATTGGAGTAAAAAGTAAATTTACTTGTTAAAAATTGTAGTCAAGTAGAGAGTAAAAGTTGCCAATATATTTTATACTCATTAAAACTACAAAGTAGCCAAAAAGATACTTCCCAGCTAACAGGGAACGTTCCCATAACTTTCGCTAACGTTTTGTAAAAGTTATGTAAATGTTAGTAAAAAACCTTCTCGAAAAAATGTTTTTGGAACGTTCTTTTAATGTATATAGAGTTAAAATACATTCTCGTAACGTTGAGAGAAAAACGTTCTTAGAACAACGTTCATGAAACGTCCTTGTGATGTTCTCATAATGTTGAGTGAAAACGTTCTTATAACAACGTTCATGGAACGTCCTTGTGATGTTCTCGTAATGTTGAGTGAAAACGTTCTTATAACAACGTTCACGGAACGTTCTTGTGATGTTCTCATAATGTTGAGTAAAAAAACGTTCTTAGAACAACGTTCATGGAACGTCCTTGTGATGTTCTCATAATGTTGAGTGAAAACGTTCTTATAACAACGTTCATGGAACGTCCTTGTGATGTTCTCGTAATGTTGAGTGAAAACGTTCTTATAACAACGTTCATGGAACGTCCTTGTGATGTTCTCATAATGTTGAGTAAAAAAACGTTCTTAGAACAACGTTCATGAAACGTCCTTGTGATGTTCTCGTAATGTTGAGTGAAAACGTTCTTATAACAACGTTCATGGAACGTCCTTGTGATGTTCTCGTAATGTTGAGTGAAAACGTTCTTATAACAACGTTCATGAAACGTCCTTGTGATGTTCTCGTAATGTTGAGTGAAAACGTTCTTATAACAACGTTCATGAAACGTCCTTGTGATGTTCTCGTAATGTTGAGTGAAAACGTTCTTATAACAACGTTCATGGAACGTCCTTGTGATGTTCTCGTAATGTTGAGTGAAAACGTTCTTATAACAACGTTCATGAAACGTCCTTGTGATGTTCTCGTAATGTTGAGTGAAAACGTTCTTATAACAACGTTCATGAAACGTCCTTGTGATGTTCTCGTAATGTTGAGTGAAAACGTTCTTATAACAACGTTCATGAAACGTCCTTGTGATGTTCTCGTAATGTTGAGTGAAAACGTTCTTATAACAACGTTCATGGAACGTCCTTGTGATGTTCTCGTAATGTTGAGTGAAAACGTTCTTATAACAACGTTCATGAAACGTCCTTGTGATGTTCTCGTAATGTTGAGTGAAAACGTTCTTATAACAACGTTCATGAAACGTCCTTGTGATGTTCTCGTAATGTTGAGTGAAAACGTTCTTATAACAACGTTCATGGAACGTCCTTGTGATGTTCTCGTAATGTTGAGTGAAAACGTTCTTATAACAACGTTCATGGAACGTCCTTGTGATGTTCTCATAATGTTGAGTAAAAAAACGTTCTTAGAACAACGTTCATGAAACGTCCTTGTGATGTTCTCATAATGTTGAGTAAAAAAACGTTCTTAGAACAACGTTCATGGAACGTCCTTGTGATGTTCTCATAATGTTGAGTAAAAAAACGTTCTTAGAACAACGTTCATGAAACGTCCTTGTGATGTTCTCATAATGTTGAGTAAAAAAACGTTCTTAGAACAACGTTCATGGAACATCCTTGTGATGTTCTCATAATGTTGAGTGAAAACATTCTTATAACAACGTTCATTGGAACGTTCTTGTGATGTTCTCATAATGTTGAGTAAAAAAACGTTCTTAGAACAACGTTCATGGAACGTCCTTGTGATGTTCTCGTAATGTTGAGTGAAAACGTTCTTATAACAACGTTCACTGAACGTTCTTGTGATGTTCTCATAATGTGGAGTGAAAACGTTTTTATAACAACGTTCATGGAACGTCCTTGTGATGTTCTCATAATGTTGAGTAAAAAAACGTTCTTAGAACAACGTTCATGGAACGTCCTTGTGATGTTCTCGTAATTTTTAGTGAAAACGTTCTTGTAACAACGTTCATGGAACGTCCTTGTGATGTTATTTGTTCTTGACTGATGTTCTCATAATGTTGAGAGAAAACGTTCTTATAACAACATTCACTGAACGTTCTTGTGATGTTCTCATAATGTTGAGTGAAAACGTTCTTATAACAACATTCACTGAACGTCCTTGTGATGTTCTCATAATGTTGAGTGAAAACGTTCTTATAACAACATTCACTGAACGTTCTTGACTGATGTTCTCATAATGTTGAGTGAAAACGTTCTTATAACAACGTTCACTGAACGTTCCTGTGATGTTCTCATATTGTGGAGTGAAAACGTTCTTATAACAACATTCAATGAACTTTCTTGTGATGTTCTCATAATGTTGAGTGAAAACGTTCTTATAACAACATTCACTGAACGTTCTTGACTGATGTTCTCATAATGTGGAGTGAAAACGTTCTTATAACAACATTCACTGAACGTTCTTGACTGATGTTCTCATAATGTTGAGTGAAAACGTTCTTATAACAACGTTCACTGAACGTTCCTGTGATGTTCTCATATTGTGGAGTGAAAACGTTCTTATAACAACATTCAATGAACTTTCTTGTGATGTTCTCATAATGTTGAGTGAAAACGTTCTTATAACAACATTCACTGAACGTTCTTGACTGATGTTCTCATAATGTTGAGTGAAAACGTTCTTATAACAACGTTCATGAAACGTCCTTGTGGGGCAGTTATGGCCTAATGGTAGCAGAGTTGGACTGGTGACCCAAAGGTTGCTGGTTCAATTCCAGTACCGGCAGGAATATGACTGAGGTGTCCTTGAGCAAGGCACCTAACCCCCAATTGCTCCCCGGGCGCCACTCAAGGCTGCCCGCTGCTCCGGGTGTGTGTATCCATGTTTGCAGTGTGTGTGTGTTCATTACTCATTACTCTGCTCCTAATGTGTGTGCACTTACTTGGATGGGTTAAATGCAGAGGTCAAATTCCAAGTATGGGTTACCATACTTGGCCATCACGTGTCACTTTCACTTTCACTTCACTTTCACTTGTGATGTTCTCATAATGTTGAGTGAAAACGTTCTTATAACAACATTCACTGAACGTTCTTGACTGATGTTCTCATAATGTTGAGTGAAAACGTTCTTATAACAACGTTCACTGAACGTTCTTGTGATGTTCTCATAATGTTGAGTGAAAACGTTCTTATAACAACATTCAATGAACTTTCTTGTGATGTTCTCATAATGTTGAGTGAAAACGTTCTTATAACAACGTTCACTGAACGTTCTTGTGATGTTCTCATAATGTGGAGTGAAAACGTTCTTATAACAACGTTCATGAAACGTCCTTGTGATGTTATTTGTTCTTGACTGATGTTCTCATAATGTTGAGTGAAAACGTTCTTATAACAACGTTCATGAAACGTCCTTGTGATGTTCTCATAATGTTGAGTGAAAACGTTCTTATAACAACATTCACTGAACGTTCTTGACTGATGTTCTCATAATGTTGAGTGAAAACGTTCTTATAACAACGTTCATGAAACGTCCTTGTGATGTTCTCATAATGTTGAGTGAAAACGTTCTTATAACAACGTTCACTGAACGTTCTTGTGATGTTCTCATAATGTTGAGTGAAAACGTTCTTATAACAACATTCAATTAACTTTCTTGTGATGTTCTCATAATGTTGAGTGAAAACGTTCTTATAACAACATTCAATTAACTTTCTTGTGATGTTCTCATAATGTTGAGTGAAAACGTTCTTATAACAACGTTCATGAAACGTCCTTGTGATGTTCTCATAATGTTGAGTGAAAACGTTCTTATAACAACGTTCACTGAACGTTCTTGTGATGTTCTCATAATGTTGAGTGAAAACGTTCTTATAACAACATTCAATTAACTTTCTTGTGATGTTCTCATAATGTTGAGTGAAAACGTTCTTATAACAACGTTCATGAAACGTCCTTGTGATGTTCTCATAATGTTGAGTGAAAACGTTCTTATAACAACGTTCACTGAACGTTCTTGTGATGTTCTCATAATGTTGAGTGAAAACGTTCTTATAACAACATTCACTGAACGTCCTTGTGATGTTCTCATAATGTGGAGTGAAAACGTTCTTATAACAACGTTCATGAAACGTCCTTGTGATGTTATTTGTTCTTGACTGATGTTCTCATAATGTTGAGTGAAAACGTTCTTATAACAACGTTCATGGAACGTCCTTGTGATGTTCTCATAATGTTGAGTGAAAACGTTCTTAGAACAACGTTCACGGAACGTCCTTGTGATGTTCTCATAATGTTGAGTGAAAACGTTCTTATAACAACGTTCATGAAACGTCCTTGTGATGTTCTCGTAATTTTGAGTGAAAACATTCGTATAACAACGTTCACGGAACGTCCTTGTGATGTACTCATAATGTTGAGTGAAAACATTCGTATAACAACGTTCATTGGAACGTTCTTGTGATGTTCTCATAATGTTGAGTAAAAAAACGTTCTTAGAACAACGTTCATGGAACGTCCTTGTGATGTTCTCATAATGTTGAGTGAAAACGTTCTTATAACAACGTTCATGGAACGTCCTTGTGATGTTCTCGTAATGTTGAGTGAAAACGTTCTTATAACAACGTTCATGGAACGTCCTTGTGATGTTCTCGTAATGTTGAGTGAAAACGTTCTTATAACAACGTTCATGGAACGTCCTTGTGATGTTCTCATAATGTTGAGTAAAAAAACGTTCTTAGAACAACGTTCATGGAACGTCCTTGTGATGTTCTCGTAATTTTTAGTGAAAACGTTCTTGTAACAACGTTCATGGAACGTCCTTGTGATGTTATTTGTTCTTGACTGATGTTCTCATAATGTTGAGAGAAAACGTTCTTATAACAACATTCACTGAACGTTCTTGTGATGTTCTCATAATGTTGAGTGAAAACGTTCTTATAACAACATTCAATGAACTTTCTTGTGATGTTCTCATAATGTTGAGTGAAAACGTTCTTATAACAACATTCACTGAACGTTCTTGACTGATGTTCTCATAATGTGGAGTGAAAACGTTCTTATAACAACATTCACTGAACGTTCTTGACTGATGTTCTCATAATGTTGAGTGAAAACGTTCTTATAACAACGTTCATGAAACGTCCTTGTGATGTTCTCATAATGTTGAGTGAAAACGTTCTTATAACAACATTCACTGAACGTTCTTGACTGATGTTCTCATAATGTTGAGTGAAAACGTTCTTATAACAACGTTCACTGAACGTTCTTGTGATGTTCTCATAATGTTGAGTGAAAACGTTCTTATAACAACATTCAATGAACTTTCTTGTGATGTTCTCATAATGTTGAGTGAAAACGTTCTTATAACAACGTTCACTGAACGTTCTTGTGATGTTCTCATAATGTGGAGTGAAAACGTTCTTATAACAACGTTCATGAAACGTCCTTGTGATGTTATTTGTTCTTGACTGATGTTCTCATAATGTTGAGTGAAAACGTTCTTATAACAACGTTCATGAAACGTCCTTGTGATGTTCTCATAATGTTGAGTGAAAACGTTCTTATAACAACATTCACTGAACGTTCTTGACTGATGTTCTCATAATGTTGAGTGAAAACGTTCTTATAACAACGTTCATGAAACGTCCTTGTGATGTTCTCATAATGTTGAGTGAAAACGTTCTTATAACAACGTTCACTGAACGTTCTTGTGATGTTCTCATAATGTTGAGTGAAAACGTTCTTATAACAACATTCAATTAACTTTCTTGTGATGTTCTCATAATGTTGAGTGAAAACGTTCTTATAACAACATTCACTGAACGTCCTTGTGATGTTCTCATAATGTTGAGTGAAAACGTTCTTATAACAACGTTCATGGAACGTCCTTGTGATGTTCTCATAATGTTGAGTGAAAACGTTCTTAGAACAACGTTCATGGAACGTCCTTGTGATGTTCTCATAATGTTGAGTGAAAACGTTCTTATAACAACGTTCACTGAACGTTCTTGTCATGTTCTCATAATGTTGAGTAAAAAAACGTTCTCAGAACAACGTTCATGAAACGTGCTTGTGATGTTCTCATAATGTTGAGTGAAAACGTTCTTAGAACAACGTTCATGGAACGTCCTTGTGATGTTCTCATAATGTTGAGTGAAAACGTTCTTATAACAACGTTCACTGAACGTTCTTGTCATGTTCTCATAATGTTGAGTAAAAAAACGTTCTTAGAACAACGTTCATGAAACGTGCTTGTGATGTTCTCATAATGTTGAGTAAAAAAACATTCTTAGAACAACGTTCATGGAACGTCCTTGTGATGTTCTCATAATGTTGAGTGAAAACGTTCTTATAACAACGTTCATGAAACGTGCTTGTGATGTTCTCATAATGTTGAGTGAAAACGTTCTTAGAACAACGTTCATGAAACGTCCTTGTGATGTTATTTGTTCTTGACTGATGTTCTCATAATGTTGAGTGAAAACGTTCTTAGAACAACGTTCATGAAACGTGCTTGTGATGTTCTCATAATGTTGAGTGAAAACGTTCTTAGAACAACGTTCATGGAACGTCCTTGTGATGTTCTCATAATGTTGAGTGAAAACGTTCTTAGAACAACGTTCACGGAACGTCCTTGTGATGTTCTCATAATGTTGAGTGAAAACGTTCTTATAACAACGTTCATGAAACGTCCTTGTGATGTTCTCGTAATTTTGAGTGAAAACATTCGTATAACAACGTTCACGGAACGTCCTTGTGATGTACTCATAATGTTGAGTGAAAACATTCGTATAACAACGTTCATTGGAACGTTCTTGTGATGTTCTCATAATGTTGAGTGAAAACGTTCTTATAACAACGTTCATGGAACGTCCTTGTGATGTTCTCGTAATGTTGAGTGAAAACGTTCTTATAACAACGTTCATGGAACGTCCTTGTGATGTTCTCGTAATGTTGAGTGAAAACGTTCTTATAACAACGTTCATGGAACGTCCTTGTGATGTTCTCATAATGTTGAGTAAAAAAACGTTCTTAGAACAACGTTCATGGAACGTCCTTGTGATGTTCTCGTAATTTTTAGTGAAAACGTTCTTGTAACAACGTTCATGGAACGTCCTTGTGATGTTATTTGTTCTTGACTGATGTTCTCATAATGTTGAGAGAAAACGTTCTTATAACAACATTCACTGAACGTTCTTGTGATGTTCTCATAATGTTGAGTGAAAACGTTCTTATAACAACATTCAATGAACTTTCTTGTGATGTTCTCATAATGTTGAGTGAAAACGTTCTTATAACAACATTCACTGAACGTTCTTGACTGATGTTCTCATAATGTGGAGTGAAAACGTTCTTATAACAACATTCACTGAACGTTCTTGACTGATGTTCTCATAATGTTGAGTGAAAACGTTCTTATAACAACGTTCATGAAACGTCCTTGTGATGTTCTCATAATGTTGAGTGAAAACGTTCTTATAACAACATTCACTGAACGTTCTTGACTGATGTTCTCATAATGTTGAGTGAAAACGTTCTTATAACAACGTTCACTGAACGTTCTTGTGATGTTCTCATAATGTTGAGTGAAAACGTTCTTATAACAACATTCAATGAACTTTCTTGTGATGTTCTCATAATGTTGAGTGAAAACGTTCTTATAACAACGTTCACTGAACGTTCTTGTGATGTTCTCATAATGTGGAGTGAAAACGTTCTTATAACAACGTTCATGAAACGTCCTTGTGATGTTATTTGTTCTTGACTGATGTTCTCATAATGTTGAGTGAAAACGTTCTTATAACAACGTTCATGAAACGTCCTTGTGATGTTCTCATAATGTTGAGTGAAAACGTTCTTATAACAACATTCACTGAACGTTCTTGACTGATGTTCTCATAATGTTGAGTGAAAACGTTCTTATAACAACGTTCATGAAACGTCCTTGTGATGTTCTCATAATGTTGAGTGAAAACGTTCTTATAACAACGTTCACTGAACGTTCTTGTGATGTTCTCATAATGTTGAGTGAAAACGTTCTTATAACAACATTCACTGAACGTCCTTGTGATGTTCTCATAATGTTGAGTGAAAACGTTCTTATAACAACGTTCATGGAACGTCCTTGTGATGTTCTCATAATGTTGAGTGAAAACGTTCTTAGAACAACGTTCATGGAACGTCCTTGTGATGTTCTCATAATGTTGAGTGAAAACGTTCTTATAACAACGTTCACTGAACGTTCTTGTCATGTTCTCATAATGTTGAGTAAAAAAACGTTCTCAGAACAACGTTCATGAAACGTGCTTGTGATGTTCTCATAATGTTGAGTGAAAACGTTCTTAGAACAACGTTCATGGAACGTCCTTGTGATGTTCTCATAATGTTGAGTGAAAACGTTCTTATAACAACGTTCACTGAACGTTCTTGTCATGTTCTCATAATGTTGAGTAAAAAAACGTTCTTAGAACAACGTTCATGAAACGTGCTTGTGATGTTCTCATAATGTTGAGTAAAAAAACATTCTTAGAACAACGTTCATGGAACGTCCTTGTGATGTTCTCATAATGTTGAGTGAAAACGTTCTTATAACAACGTTCATGAAACGTGCTTGTGATGTTCTCATAATGTTGAGTGAAAACGTTCTTAGAACAACGTTCATGAAACGTCCTTGTGATGTTATTTGTTCTTGACTGATGTTCTCATAATGTTGAGTGAAAACGTTCTTAGAACAACGTTCATGAAACGTGCTTGTGATGTTCTCATAATGTTGAGTGAAAACGTTCTTAGAACAACGTTCATGGAACGTCCTTGTGATGTTCTCATAATGTTGAGTGAAAACGTTCTTATAACAACGTTCACTGAACGTTCTTGTCATGTTCTCATAATGTTGAGTAAAAAAACGTTCTTAGAACAACGTTCATGAAACGTGCTTGTGATGTTCTCATAATGTTGAGTAAAAAAACATTCTTAGAACAACGTTCATGGAACGTCCTTGTGATGTTCTCATAATGTTGAGTGAAAACGTTCTTATAACAACGTTCATGAAACGTGCTTGTGATGTTCTCATAATGTTGAGTGAAAACGTTCTTAGAACAACGTTCATGAAACGTGCTTGTGATGTTCTCATAATGTTGAGTAAAAAAACATTCTTAGAACAACGTTCATGGAACGTCCTTGTGATGTTCTCATAATGTTGAGTGAAAACGTTCTAATAACAACGTTCATGAAACGTGCTTGTGATGTTCTCATAATGTTGAGTGAAAACGTTCTTAGAACAACGTTCATGAAACGTGCTTGTGATGTTCTCATAATGTTGAGTGAAAACGTTCTTAGAACAACGTTCATGGAACGTCCTTGTGATGTTCTCATAATGTTGAGTAAAAACGTTCTTAGAACAACGTTCATGGAACGTCCTTGTGATGTTCTCATAATGTTGAGTGAAAACGTTCTAATAACAACGTTCATGAAACGTGCTTGTGATGTTCTCATAATGTTGAGTGAAAACGTTCTAATAACAACGTTCATGAAACGTGCTTGTGATGTTCTCATAATGTTGAGTAAAAACGTTCTTAGAACAACGTTCATGGAACGTCCTTGTGATGTTCTCATAATGTTGAGTGAAAACGTTCTAATAACAACGTTCATGGAACGTCCTTGTGATGTTCTCATAATGTTGAGTGAAAACGTTCTAATAACAACGTTCATGAAACGTGCTTGTGATGTTCTCATAATGTTGAGTGAAAACGTTCTTAGAACAACGTTCATGGAACGTCCTTGTGATGTTATTTGTTCTTGACTGATGTTCTCATAATGTTGAGTGAAAACGTTCTTATAACAATGTTCATGGAACGTCCTTGTGATGTTCTCATAATGTTGAGTGAAAACGTTCTAATAACAACGTTCATGAAACGTGCTTGTGATGTTCTCATAATGTTGAGTGAAAACGTTCTTAGAACAACGTTCATGAAACGTGCTTGTGATGTTCTCATAATGTTGAGTGAAAACGTTCTTAGAACAACGTTCATGGAACGTCCTTGTGATGTTCTCATAATGTTGAGTAAAAACGTTCTTAGAACAACGTTCATGGAACGTCCTTGTGATGTTCTCATAATGTTGAGTGAAAACGTTCTAATAACAACGTTCATGAAACGTGCTTGTGATGTTCTCATAATGTTGAGTGAAAACGTTCTTAGAACAACGTTCATGAAACGTGCTTGTGATGTTCTCATAATGTTGAGTGAAAACGTTCTTAGAACAACGTTCATGGAACGTCCTTGTGATGTTCTCATAATGTTGAGTAAAAAAACGTTCTTAGAACAACGTTCATGGAACGTCCTTGTGATGTTCTCATAATGTTGAGTGAAAACGTTCTAATAACAACGTTCATGAAACGTGCTTGTGATGTTCTCATAATGTTGAGTGAAAACGTTCTTAGAACAACGTTCATGAAACGTGCTTGTGATGTTCTCATAATGTTGAGTGAAAACGTTCTTAGAACAACGTTCATGGAACGTCCTTGTGATGTTCTCATAATGTTGAGTGAAAACGTTCTTATAACAACGTTCACTGAACGTTCTTGTGATGTTCTCATAATGTTGAGTGAAAAACGTTCTTATAACAACGTTCATGAAACGTGCTTGTGATGTTCTCATAATGTTGAGTGAAAACATTCTTAGAACAACGTTCATGGAACGTCCTTGTGATGTTCTCATAATGTTGAGTGAAAACATTCTTAGAACAACGTTCATGGAACGTCCTTGTGATGTTCTCATAATGTTCAGTGAAAACGTTCTTAGAACAACGTTCACTGAACGTTCTTGTGATGTTCTCATAATGTTCAGTGAAAACGTTCTTATAACCAATGATCATGGAACGTCCTTGTGATGTTCTCATAATGTTGAGTGAAAACGTTCTTATAACAACGTTCACTGAACGTTCTTGTGATGTTCTCATAATGTTCAGTGAAAACGTTCTTATAACCAATGATCATGGAACGTCCTTGTGATGTTCTCATAATGTTGAGTGAAAACGTTCTTATAACAACGTTCACTGAACGTTCTTGTGATGTTCTCATAATGTTAAGTGAAAACGTTCTTATAACAACGTTCACTGAACGTTCTTGTGATGTTCTCATAATGTTGAGTGAAAACATTCTTAGAACAACGTTCATGGAACGTCCTTGTGATGTTCTCATAATGTTGAGTGAAAACGTTCTTATAACAACGTTCACTGAACGTTCTTGTGATGTTCTCATAATGTTGAGTAAAAAAACGTTCTTAGAACAACGTTCATGGAACGTGCTTGTGATGTTCTCATAATGTTGAGTGAAAACGTCATTATAACAACGTTCACTGAACGTTCTTGCGACGTTTTCACTCAACATTATGAGAACATTCTTAGAATAACGTTAATGGAACGTGCTTGTGATGTTATTTGGTCTTGACTGATGTTCTCATAATGTTGAGTGAAAACGTTCTTATAACTATGTTCAGTGAACGTTCTTGTGATAATGTTGAGTGAATTATTCACTCTCATAATTTTGAGTGAAAACGTTCTTATAACAACATTCATGAAACGTGCTTGTGATGTTATTTGGTCTTGACTGATGTTCTCATAATGTTGAGTGAAAACGTTCTTATAACAATGTTCAGTGAACGTTCTTGTGATAATGTTGAGTGAATTATTCACTCTCATAATTTTGAGTGAAAACGTTCTTATAACAACATTCATGAAACGTGCTTGTGATGTTATTTGGTCTTGACTGATGTTCTCATAATGTTGAGTGAAAACGTTCTTATAACTATGTTCAGTGAACGTTCTTGTGATAATGTTGAGTGAATTATTCACTCTCATAATTTTGAGTGAAAACGTTCTTAGAACAACGTTCATGAAACGTGCTTGTGATGTTATTCGTTCTTGACTGATGTTCTCATAATGTTGAGTGAAAACGTTCTTATAACAACGTTCACTGAACGTTCTTCTGATGTTCTCATAATGTTGAGTGAAAACGTTCTTATAACAACGTTCATGGAACGTCCTTGTGATTTTCTCATAATTTTGAGTGAAAACTTTCTTATAACAACGTTCATGGAACGTTCTTGTGATGTTCTCATAATTTTGAGTGAAAACGTTCTTAGAACAACGTTCACTGAACGTTCTTGTGATGTTCTCATAATGTTGAGTGAAAACGTTCTTAGAACAACGTTAATGGAACGTCCTTGTGATGTTATTTGTTCTTGACTGATGTTCTCATAATGTTGAGTGAAAACGTTCTAATAACAACGTTCACTGAACGTTCTTGTGATGTTCTCATAATGTTGAGTGAAAACGTTCTTATAACAACATTCACTGAACGTTCTTGTGATGTTCTCATAATGTTGAGTGAAAACATTCTTAGAACAACGTTCATGGAACGTCCTTGTGATGTTATTTGTTCTTGACTGATGTTCTCATAATGTTGAGTGAAAACGTTCTTATAACAACGTTCACTGAACGTTCTTGTGATAATGTTGAGTGAATTATTCACTCTCATAATTTTGAGTGAAAACTTTCTTAGAACCAACGTTCACTGAACGTCCTTGTGATGTTATTTGTTCTTGACTGATGTTCTCATAATGTTGAGTGAAAACGTTCTTATAACAATGTTCACTGAACTTTCTTGTGATGTTCTCATAATGTTGAGTGAAAACGTTCTTAGAACAACGTTCATGGAACGTCCTCGTGATGTTATTTGTTCTTGACTGATGTTCTCATAATGTTGAGTGAAAACGTTCTAATAACAACGTTCACTGAACGTTCTTGTGATGTTCTCATAATGTTGAGTGAAAACGTTCTTATAACAACATTCACTGAACGTTCTTGTGATGTTCTCATAATGTTGAGTGAAAACGTTCTTAGAACAACGTTCATGGAACGTCCTTGTGATGTTATTTGTTCTTGACTGATGTTCTCATAATGTTGAGTGAAAACGTTCTTATAACAACGTTCACTGAACGTTCTTGTGATAATGTTGAGTGAATTATTCACTCTCATAATTTTGAGTGAAAACTTTCTTAGAACAACGTTCATGAAACGTACTTGTGATGTTATTTGGTCTTGACTGATGTTCTTATAATGTTGAGTGAAAACGTTCTTAGAACAACGTTCACTGAACGTTCTTGTGATGTTCTCATAATGTTGAGTGAAAACGTTCTTAGAACAACGTTCATGGAACGTCCTTGTGATGTTATTTGTTCTTGACTGATGTTCTCATAATGTTGAGTGAAAACGTTCTTATAACAACGTTCACTGAACATTCTTGTGATGTTATCATAATGTTGAGTGAAAACGTTCTTATAACAACGTTCACTGAACGTTCTTGTGATGTTCTCATAATGTTGCGTGAAAACGTTCTTAGAACAACGTTCATGGAACGTCCTTGTGATGTTCTCATAATGTGGAATGAAAACGTTCTTACAACAACGTTCATGAAACGTGCTTGTGATGTTATTTGTTCTTGACTGATGTTCTCATAATGTTGAGTGAAAACGTTCTTAGAACAACATTCATGGAACGTCCTTGTCATGTTCTCATAATGTTTTGTGAAAACGTTCTTATAACAATGTTCATGGAATGTCCTTGTGATGTTATTTGTTCTTGACTGATGTTCTCATAATGTTGAGTGAAAACGTTCTTATAACAACGTTCACTGAACGTTCTTGTGATGTTCTCATAATTTTGTGTGAAAACGTTCTTAGAGCCAACGTTCACTGAACGTTCTTGTGATGTTCTCATAATGTTGCGTGAAAACGTTCTTAGAACAACGTTCATGGAACGTCCTTGTCATGTTCTCATAATGTTGAGTGAAAACTTTTTTAGAACAACGTTCATGAAACGTGCTTGTGATGTTCTCATAATGTTGAGTGAAAACGTTCTTATAACAATGTTCAGTGAACGTTCTTGTGATGTTATTTGTTCTTGACTGGTGTTCTCATAACGTTGAGTGAAAACGTTCTTATAACAACGTTCACTGAACTTTCTTGTGATGTTCTCATAATGTTGAGTGAAAACGTTCTTATAACAACGTTCATGGAACGTCCTTGTGATGTTCTCATAATGTGGAGTGAAAACTTTCTTATAACAACGTTCATGAAACGTGCTTGTGATGTTATTGTCACGGTTTATGAATCGGCTCTCTCACGCTGATGTGTCTGCGTGAGTGTATTGTGTGGGTGTGGTCACTCATTGTGCTGATTAGTGTCACCAGCTGTCATCCATTCCAGTTCCCTTTATATACCCAGCAATTCTCTCCCTTGTTGTCAGATCGTTGTGGTTGTTCCCCGGTGTGTTTCCTGTGCTCGTGCCTCGTCTGCTGTTCCTCGCCTGCTGTTCCTCGTCTGCTGTTCCCCGTCTGGATGTTCGTCAGTTCGTCGTGTCATCTGGATGTTCACTTTCCCTGGGATTCACTCGAGCACGTCATCACCTGTTTACCACCGGATCGCCATCTCGTCCCTGCTTCACTGTCCATCTGAGTGTTGTCCCCGACTTGTGCCTGCTTCATTGTTTCAGTCTGAATTATCCATTAAACTGAGTTTTACTTGCATACTGCATCCTGCTGTTATATCCTCACGGAACGATCTGACCAACCATGGATGCAGCAAGTTCATCACAGCTCAACGATTTCATCGCTCACAGTATCTCACGTATGGACCAACAAGCAGAGAGCATCTCGGGCACAGGTCGTGCGGTGCAAGCACTCGTGAAGCAGGTGTCCGAGCTCACCCAACAGGTACAACTTTTACAGACTCCCACTGCGCCCCCCACACCGCCCGTCCCCCCACCACCGATGCCTGCAGCAGTTGAGAGACCAGAGCCACGCCTACCCACACCAGAGGGATATTCCGGTGAACCGGAGTATTGCAGAGCATTCCTCACAAGATGTTCTATGCATTTTGCCTTACAGCCACGCACTTTCCAGAGCGAACAGGCCAAAGTAGCCTTCGTGCTAACCCTGCTGTCAGGGAAAGCAGCACTTTGGGGAACGGCGGTGTGGGAGAACGGAGACGACTGCTGCACCTCGTTCCAGGCACTCTCCGAGGAGATGAAGAGGGTTTTCGACCGTGCAGTGGCGGGTAAGGAGGCGGCCAGATTACTCGCCGAACTGCGACAGGGAGAAGGCTCGGTGGCGGACTACTCCATTCGGTTCCGCACCCTGGCCGCAGAGTGCCGTTGGAACGAGGAGGCGCAGTGGGATATGTTCCTGCATGGGTTGGCTGACCGCGTTCAGAAGGAAATATACGCTATGGACTTACCAGAGACACTGAACGGACTGGTGGAACTTGCGCTGAGAGTGGACTCGCGCCTGAATCGTGTGACCAGACTGACGCGCCCCAGCCGTTCCCAGTCCAGCCCGGAAGACCACCAGCCCGGTGGCGCGAGCGCGGTCAGCCCCGCATTCGACCACGAACCCATGCAGGTGGGGAGAGCTCGGCTTTCCCGGGAGGAGAGGGAGAGGCGGAGATCCCAGGGACTCTGTCTCTACTGTGGCCGGGCAGGTCACTTCATCCACTCCTGCCCGGTAAAAGAGCAAGCCCGGTAGTAAGTATGAGGCTACTATCGGGTGGGATCTCCGCCGAGAAGACCTCATCACCATCATCAACCCTCCTCCCGGTAAGACTGAGATGGCGACAGTCGACGCACTGCACCAACGCACTACTGGATTCAGGAGCGGAGGGTAATTTCATGGACTTCAAACTTGCACTTAAGCTTCAGATTCCCGTCACTCCTCTCTCGCACCAGATTACAGTCAACGCACTCCATGGTCAAGAACTTCCCCTAATTACACATGCTACTGAAGACATTACCCTTATCACTTCTGGAAATCACACAGAACTCATTTCATTTTTTCTCATGGACTCACCACTTGCACCAGTGGTTTTGGGACACCCGTGGCTTTCCAGGCACAACCCCCGGATCGATTGGTGCACTAACACTGTTTCCACATGGAGTAACCACTGTCATGAGTCTTGTTTAGTGTCTGCCTGTCCTTCTGTGTCTGGTTCTATGTTTCAGAGTGAGGCAGCGGATTTGTCTAATGTGCCCGCGGAGTACCAAGACCTGAAGGAGGTGTTCAGTAAGTCTCGCGCTGCTTGTCTTCCTCCGCATCGTTCCTATGACTGTGCGATAGATCTACTGCCAGGTAAATCTCCGCCTAAGGGCAAACTTTACTCTCTTTCTGTTCCCGAGAGGGAGGCCATGGAGAAATATATTTCTGATTCTCTGGCCTCTGGGTTCATCCAACCTTCCTCTTCTCCTGCGGGGGCGGGGTTCTTTTTCGTTGGGAAGAAGGATGGTTCTCTGCGACCTTGCATTGATTACCGAGAGCTGAATAACATCACGGTAAAGAACTCTTACCCTTTGCCGTTGATGTCTTCAGCTTTCGAGAGGTTGCAGGGAGCATCCATTTTCACGAAACTGGACTTACGTAATGCATATCATTTGGTTCGCATCAGGAAGGGGGATGAATGGAAAACCGCTTTTAATACCCCTAGGGGGCACTTTGAATATTTGGTTATGCCGTTCGGGCTTTCCAACTCCCCAGCGGTTTTTCAAGCACTCGTGAATGACGTGTTGAGAGACATGGTAGATCAGTTCATATATGTTTACCTGGATGACATATTGATTTTTTCTTCGTCTCTCCAGGAACACGTTCAACACGTCAGGCGAGTGCTCCAGAGGTTGTTAGAGAATGGGCTTTTTGTCAAGGCGGAGAAATGCTCGTTTCATGCACAGTCTGTTCCCTTCTTAGGGTACATCATCTCTTCTGAGGGAGTGCGCATGGATCCTGACAAGGTTAAGGCTGTGGTAGATTGGCCAAGTCCAGATTCCCGTAAGGCCCTACAGCGGTTTCTGGGATTCGCCAATTTTTACCGACGTTTCATTCGTAATTTCAGCCAACTAGTCGCACCTCTGACTGCCTTGACCTCCCCCCGAACGACGTTCAGGTGGTCGAACACTACCGAGGCAGTGTTCAACAACCTCAAAAGTCACTTCGTTTCGGCTCCCATTCTTGTCACCCCTGATCCCACACGTCAGTTCGTGGTGGAGGTCGACGCGTCAGAGGTGGGAGTAGGAGCAGTGCTTTCACAACGCGCTTCCTCAGACGACAAGATGCATCCCTGCGCGTTTCTTTCTCATCGACTATCGCCTGCCGAATGTAATTATGACATTGGTAATAGAGAGTTGTTGGCAGTCAAACTAGCGTTGGAGGAGTGGTGTCATTGGTTAGAGAGTTCGGGGGTTCCCTTTATCGTTTGGACCGACCATAAGAATCTTGAATATATCAGATCTGCTAAGAGACTCAACTCCAGGCAGGCTCGGTGGGCTCTTTTTTTCTGTCGTTTTGATTTTGTTCTCTCGTACCGCCCCGGGTCCAAGAACATCAAACCCGACTCTTTATCTCGTATTTCTGATCCATCCGAACGCCCGGTGACTCCCGAGTGTATTTTACCTGAGAAAGTTGTCATCTCCACTCTGGTATGGGAGGTCGAGTCGAAGGTCAAGACAGCCTTAGAAGGGGTAACGCCTCCGCCTGGTTGTCCACCGAGCCGATTATTTGTTCCGGAGGGGTTACGGTCCGACGTTATTAGATGGGGTCATTGCTCCAACGTGGCTTGTCATCCAGGAGTGACTCGTACCAGGTTTCTAGTTAAACAACGATTTTGGTGGCCATTGATGGCTCGCGACATTCACGATTTTGTTTTGGCTTGCTCAGTCTGTGCCACTAGTAAGACATCTAACCAACCCCCAGACGGGTTACTTCGACCGCTGTCTGTCCCTTTGAGACCCTGGTCCCACATCGCTCTAGATTTTGTCACCGCCCTCCCGCCTTCCAATGGCATGACGGTTGTTTTAACCGTAGTGGACCGGTTCTCGAAGGCGGCACATTTCATTCCCTTGCCCAAATTACCTTCAGCCAAGGAGACAGCGGTCACTGTCATAGATCACGTTTTTCGGTTACATGGCCTCCCGATGGACGTGGTCTCTGACAGGGGTTCCCAATTCGTATCCAGATTTTGGCAGGAATTTTGTAAATTGCTGGGGGCCACGGTCAGTCTGTCCTCGGGCTATCATCCCCAGAGTAATGGCCAGTCTGAGCGAGCCAATCAGGACCTCGAGAGAATGTTGCGATGTTTGGTTGCCAAGAATCCGTCGTCCTGGAGCCAACAGCTTTCTATGGTGGAGTACGCCCACAATTCATTACCAGTGTCATCCACGGGCCTCTCGCCATTTAAGTGTAGTTTAGGTTACCAGCCACCAATTTTTCCGAGTCTGGAATCCGAGGTCGCGGTCCCCTCCGCTCACGCATTCGTCCAGAGGTGCCACCGTACTTGGACTAGAGCCCGTGAGACTCTACTCCAAGCAGGCGCATGAAGGCCAAGGCCGATCGCCACCGGTCAAAGCCTCCCGTTTACGTCGTGGGTCAAAAAGTGTGGCTTTCTACCAAGAATATTCCTCTCCGCTCCGTGTCTAACAAGTTAGCTCCTAAATTTATTGGCCCGTTTCCTGTCACCAAGATTATTAGTCCGGTGACAGTCCGACTCAAACTCCCTCCTGCGTACAGGAGAATTCACCCCGCCTTCCATGTGTCTAAAATCAAACCCGTGTTTCATTCTCACATTAATCCGCCTGCCCCGGTTCCCCCCCCGCCGCGACTCGTAGATGGGGAACCCACATATTCGGTTAACCGCATTCTGGACTCGAGACGGAGGGGACGAGGATTTCAGTACTTGGTGGACTGGGAGGGTTACGGTCCGGAGGAGAGAAGTTGGGTACCGGCTAGAGACATCCTGGATCACTCCCTTATCGATGATTACAATCGACAGGTAAGGGAGTCTGAGAACGCCAGGAGGCGTTCTTAGGAGGAGGGGTACTGTCACGGTTTATGAATCGGCTCTCTCACGCTGATGTGTCTGCGTGAGTGTATTGTGTGGGTGTGGTCACTCATTGTGCTGATTAGTGTCACCAGCTGTCATCCATTCCAGTTCCCTTTATATACCCAGCAATTCTCTCCCTTGTTGTCAGATCGTTGTGGTTGTTCCCCGGTGTGTTTCCTGTGCTCGTGCCTCGTCTGCTGTTCCTCGCCTGCTGTTCCTCGTCTGCTGTTCCCCGTCTGGATGTTCGTCAGTTCGTCGTGTCATCTGGATGTTCACTTTCCCTGGGATTCACTCGAGCACGTCATCACCTGTTTACCAACGGATCACCATCTCGTCCCTGCTTCACTGTCCATCTGAGTGTTGTCCCCGACTTGTGCCTGCTTCATTGTTTCAGTCTGAATTATCCATTAAACTGAGTTTTACTTGCATACTGCATCCTGCTGTTATATCCTCACAGTTATTTGGTCTTGACTGATGTTCTCATAATGTTGAGTGAAAACGTTCTTATAACAATGTTCAGTGACCGTTCTTGTGATAATGTTGAGTGAATTATTCACTCTCATAATTTTGAGTGAAAACTTTCTTAGAACAACGTTCATGAAACGTACTTGTGATGTTATTTGGTCTTGACTGATGTTCTCATAATGTTAAGTGAAAACGTTCTTAGAACAACGTTCATGGAACGTCCTTGTCATGTTCTCATAATGTTGAGTGAAAACGTTCTTAGAACAACGTTCACTGAACGTTCTTGTGATGTTCTCATAATGTTGCATGAAAACGTTCTTAGAACAACGTTCATGGAACGTCCTTGTCATGTTCCCATAATGTTGAGTGAAAACTTTCTTAGAACAACTTTCACTGAACGTCCTTGTGATGTTCTCATAATTTTGAGTGAAAACGTTCTTAGAACAACGTTCATGAAACGTGCTTGTGATGTTATTTGTTCTTGACTGATGTTCTCATAATGTTGAGTGAAAACGTTCTTAGAACAACGTTCACTGAAAGTTCTTGTGATGTTCTCATAATGTTGAGTGAAAACGTTCTTAGAACAACGTTCACTGAAAGTTCTTGTGATGTTCTCATAATGTTGAGGGAAAACGTTCTTAGAACAACGTTCATGGAACGTCCTTGTGATGTTCTCATAATGTGGAGTGAAAACGTACTTACAACAACGTTCATGAAACGTGCTTGTGATGTTATTTGTTCTTGACTGATGTTCTCATAATGTTGAGTGAAAACGTTCTTAGAACAACATTCATGGAACGTCCTTGTGATGTTCTCATAATCTTGAGTGAAAACGTTCTTATAACACTGTTAAGTGAACGTTCTTGTGATAATGTTGAGTGAATTATTCACTCTCATAATGTTGAGTGAAAACGTTCTTTTAACAACGTTCATGGAACGTCCTTGTGATGTTCTCATAATTTTGAGTGAAAACGTTCTTATAACAACGTTCATGGAACGTCCTTGTGATGTTCTCATAATTTTGAGTGAAAACGTTCTTATAACAACGTTCATGGAACGTCCTTGGGATGTTCTCATAATTTTGAGTGAAAACGTTCTTATAACAACGTTCATGGAACGTCCTTGTGATGTTCTCATAATTTTGAGTGAAAACGTTCTTATAACAACGTTCATGGAACGTCCTTGTGATGTTCTCATAATTTTGAGTGAAAACGTTCTTATAACAACGTTCAAGGAACGTCCTTGTGATGTTCTCATAATTTTGAGTGAAAACGTTCTTAGAACAACGTTCATGGAACGTCCTTGTGATGTTATTTGTTCTTGACTGATGTTCTCATAATGTTGAGTGAAAACGTTCTTATAACAACGTTCACTGAACTTTCTTGTGATGTTCTCATAATGTTGAGTGAAAACGTTCTCATAACAACGTTCACTGAACGTTCTTGTGATGTTCTCATAATGTTGAGTGAAAACGTTCTTATAACAATGTTCAGTGAACGTTCTTGTGATAATGTTGAGTGAATTATTCACTCTCATAATTTTGAGTGAAAACGTTCTTAGAACAACGTTCATGAAACGTGCTTGTGATGTTATTTGTTCTTGACTGATGTTCTCATAATGTTGAGTGAAAACGTTCTTAGAACAACGTTCATGGAACGTCCTTGTCATGTTCTCATAATGTTGAGTGAAAACGTTCTTAGAACAACGTTCATGGAATGTCCTTGTGATGTTATTTGTTCTTGACTGATGTTCTCATAATGTTGAGTGAAAACGTTCTTATAACAACGTTCACTGAACGTTCTTGTGATGTTCTCATAATGTTGAGTGAAAACGTTCTTAGAACAACGTTCATGGAACGTCCTTGTGATGTTCTCATAATGTGGAGTGAAAACTTTCTTATAACAACGTTCATGAAACGTGCTTGTGATGTTATTTGGTCTTGACTGATGTTCTCATAATGTTGAGTGAAAACGTTCTTATAACAATGTTCAGTGAACGTTCTTGTGATAATGTTGAGTGAATTATTCACTCTCATAATTTTGAGTGAAAACTTTCTTAGAACAACGTTCATGAAACGTACTTGTGATGTTATTTGGTCTTGACTGATGTTCTTATAATGTTGAGTGAAAACGTTCTTATAACAACGTTCACTGAACATTCTTGTGATGTTATCATAATGTTGAGTGAAAATGTTCTTATAACAACGTTCACTGAACGTTCTTGTGATGTTCTCATAATGTTGAGTGAAAACGTTCTTATAACAACATTCACTGAACGTTCTTGTGATGTTCTCATAATGTTGAGTGAAAACGTTCTTAGAACAACGTTCATGGAACGTCCTTGTCATGTTCTCATAATGTTGAGGGAAAACGTTCTTAGAACAACGTTCATGGAATGTCCTTGTGATGTTATTTGTTCTTGACTGATGTTCTCATAATGTTGAGTGAAAACGTTCTTATAACAACGTTCACTGAACGTTCTTGTGATGCTCTCATAATGTGGCGTGAAAACGTTCTTAGAACAACGTTCATGGAACGTCCTTGTCATGTTCTCATAATGTTGAGTGAAAACGTTCTTATAACAATGTTCAGTGAACGTTCTTGTGATAATGTTGAGTGAATTATTCACTCTCATAATTTTGAGTGAAAACGTTCTTAGAACAACGTTCATGAAACGTGCTTTTGATGTTATTTGTTCTTGACTGATGTTCTCATAATGTTGAGTGAAAACGTTCTTAGAACAACGTTCATGGAACGTCCTTGTCATGTTCTCATAATGTTGAGTGAAAACGTTCTTAGAACAACGTTCATGGAATGTCCTTGTGATGTTATTTGTTCTTGACTGATGTTCTCATAATGTTGAGTGAAAACGTTCTTATAACAACGTTCACTGAACGTTCTTGTGATGTTCTCATAATGTTGAGTGAAAACGTTCTTAGAACAACGTTCATGGAACGTCCTTGTGATGTTCTCATAATGTGGAGTGAAAACTTTCTTATAACAACGTTCATGAAACGTGCTTGTGATGTTATTTGGTCTTGACTGATGTTCTCATAATGTTGAGTGAAAACGTTCTTATAACAATGTTCAGTGAACGTTCTTGTGATAATGTTGAGTGAATTATTCACTCTCATAATTTTGAGTGAAAACTTTCTTAGAACAACGTTCATGAAACGTACTTGTGATGTTATTTGGTCTTGACTGATGTTCTTATAATGTTGAGTGAAAACGTTCTTATAACAACGTTCACTGAACATTCTTGTGATGTTATCATAATGTTGAGTGAAAACGTTCTTATAACAACGTTCACTGAACGTTCTTGTGATGTTCTCATAATGTTGAGTGAAAACGTTCTTATAACAACATTCACTGAACGTTCTTGTGATGTTCTCATAATGTTGAGTGAAAACGTTCTTAGAACAACGTTCATGGAATGTCCTTGTGATGTTATTTGTTCTTGACTGATGTTCTCATAATGTTGAGTGAAAACGTTCTTATAACAACGTTCACTGAACGTTCTTGTGATGCTCTCATAATGTGGCGTGAAAACGTTCTTAGAACAACGTTCATGGAACGTCCTTGTCATGTTCTCATAATGTTGAGTGAAAACTTTCTTAGAACAACGTTCACTGAAAGTCCTTGTGATGTTCTCATAATGTTGAGTGAAAACGTTCTTATAACAATGTTCAGTGAACGTTCTTGTGATAATGTTGAGTGAATTATTCACTCTCATAATTTTGAGTGAAAACGTTCTTAGAACAACATTCATGAAACGTGCTTGTGATGTTATTTGTTCTTGACTGATGTTCTCATAATGTTGAGTGAAAACGTTCTTATAACAACGTTCACTGAACGTTCTTGTGATGTTCTCATAATGTTGAGTGAAAACGTTCTTAGAACAACGTTCATGGAACGTCCTTGTGATGTTCTCATAATGTGGAGTGAAAACTTTCTTATAACAACGTTCATGAAACGTGCTTGTGATGTTATTTGGTCTTGACTGATGTTCTTATAATGTTGAGTGAAAACGTTCTTATAACAACGTTCACTGAACATTCTTGTGATGTTATCATAATGTTGAGTGAAAACGTTCTTATAACAACGTTCACTGAACGTTCTTGTGATGTTCTCATAATGTTGAGTGAAAACGTTCTTATAACAACATTCACTGAACGTTCTTGTGATGTTCTCATAATGTTGAGTGAAAACGTTCTTAGAACAACGTTCATGGAACGTCCTTGTCATGTTCTCATAATGTTGAGGGAAAATGTTCTTAGAACAACGTTCATGGAATGTCCTTGTGATGTTATTTGTTCTTGACTGATGTTCTCATAATGTTGAGTGAAAACGTTCTTATAACAACGTTCACTGAACGTTCTTGTGATGCTCTCATAATGTGGCGTGAAAACGTTCTTAGAACAACGTTCATGGAACGTCCTTGTCATGTTCTCATAATGTTGAGTGAAAACTTTCTTAGAACAACGTTCACTGAACGTCCTTGTGATGTTCTCATAATGTTGAGTGAAAACGTTCTTATAACAATGTTCAGTGAACGTTCTTGTGATAATGTTGAGTGAATTATTCACTCTCATAATTTTGAGTGAAAACGTTCTTAGAACAACGTTCATGAAACGTGCTTGTGATGTTATTTGTTCTTGACTGATGTTCTCATAATGTTGAGTGAAAACGTTCTTAGAACTTCACTGAACGTTCTTGTGATGTTCTCATAATGTTGAGTGAAAACGTTCTTAGAACAACGTTCACTCAACGTTCTTGTGATGTTCTCATAATGTTGAGTGAAAACGTTCTTAGAACAATGTTCATGGAACGTCCTTGTGATGTTCTCATAATGTGGAGTGAAAACGTTCTTACAACAACGTTCATGAAACGTGCTTGTGATGTTATTTGTTCTTGACTGATGTTCTCATAATGTTGAGTGAAAACGTTCTTAGAACAACATTCATGGAACGTCCTTGTGATGTTCTCATAATGTTGAGTGAAAACGTTCTTATAACAACGTTCATGGAACGTCCTTGTGATGTTCTCATAATTTTGAGTGAAAACGTTCTTATAACAACGTTCATGGAACGTCCTTGTGATGTTCTCATAATTTTGAGTGAAAACGTTCTTATAACAACGTTCATGGAACGTCCTTGTGATGTTCTCATAATTTTGAGTGAAAACGTTCTTAGAACAACGTTCATGGAACGTCCTTGTGATGTTATTTGTTCTTGACTGATGTTCTCATTATGTTGAGTGAAAACGTTCTTATAACAACGTTCACTGAACGTTCTTGTGATGTTCTCATAATGTTGAGTGAAAACGTTCTTAGAACAATGTTCATGGAACGTCCTTGTGATGTTATTTGTTCTTGACTGATGTTCTCCTAATGTTGAGTGAAAACATTCTTATAACAACGTTCACTGAACTTTCTTGTGATGTTCTCATAATGTTGAGTGAAAACGTTCTTATAACAACGTTCACTGAACGTTCTTGTGATTTTCCCATAATGTTGAGTGAAAACGTTCTTAGAACAACGTTCACTGAACTTTCTTGTGATCTCATAATTTTGAGTGAAAACGTTCTTATAACAACGTTCATGGAACGTCCTTGTGATGTTATTTGTTCTTGACTGATGTTCTCATAATGTTGAGTGAAAACGTTCTTATAACAACGTTCACTGAACGTTCTTGTGATGTTCTCATAATGTTGAGTGAAAACGTTCTTAGAACAATGTTCATGGAACGTCCTTGTGATGTTATTTGTTCTTGACTGATGTTCTCATAATGTTGAGTGAAAACGTTCTTATAACAACGTTCACTGAACTTTCTTTGGATGTTCTCATAATTTCTCATAATCATAATCCGTGTTCCTCCTCCTGCATAATCACACACACCGTCTCAGTGTTCCTCCTCCTTTATAATCACACACACCGTCTCTGTGTTCCTCCTCCTACATAATCACACACACCGTCTCCTTGTTCCTCCTCCTACATAATCACACACACCGTCTCCTTGTTCCTCCTCCTGCATAATCACACACAACGACTCCGTGTTCCTCCTCCTTCATAATCACACACACCGTCTCAGTGTTCCTCCTCCTGCATAATCACACACACCGTCTCAGTGTTCCTCCTCCTGCATAATCACACACACCGACTCCGTGTTCCTCCTCCTGCATAATCACACACACCGACTCCGTGTTCCTCCTCCTGCATAATCAAACACACCGTCTTCGTGTTCCTCCTCCTTTATAATCACATACACCGTCTCCGTGTTCCTCCTCCTGCATAATCACACACACCGTCTCAGTGTTCCTTCTCCTGCATAATCACACACACCGTCTCCGTGTTCCTCCTCCTACATAATCACACACACCGTCTCCTTGTTCCTCCTCCTACATAATCACACACACCGTCTTCTTGTTCCTCCTCCTGCATAATCACACACAACGACTCCGTGTTCCTCCTCCTTCATAATCACACACACCGTCTCAGTGTTCCTCCTCCTGCATAATCACACACACCGTCTCAGTGTTCCTCCTCCTGCATAATCACACACACCGACTCCGTGTTCCTCCTCCTGCATAATCACACACACCGACTCCGTGTTCCTCCTCCTGCATAATCACACACACCGTCTCAGTGTTCCTCCTCCTGCATAATCACACACACCGACTCCGTGTTCCTCCTCCTTTATAATCACACACACCGTCTCAGTGTTCCTCCTCCTGCATAATCACACACACCGTCTCCGTGTTCCTCCTCCTGCATAATCAGACACAACGACTCCGTGTTCCTCCTCCTGCATAATCACACACACCGACTCCGTGTTCCTCCTCCTTTATAATCACACACAACGACTCCGTGTTCCTCCTCCTTTATAATCACACACACCGACTGTGTGTTCCTCCTCCTGCATAATCACACACACCGTCTCAGTGTTCCTCCTCCTGCTTAATCACACACACCGTCTCAGTGTTCCTCCTCCTGCATAATCACACACACCTACTCCGTGTTCCTCCTCCTGCATAATCACACACACCGTCTCCGTGTTCCTCCTCCTGCATAATCACACACAACGACTCCGTGTTCCTCCTCCTGCATAATCACACACACCGACTCCGTGTTCCTCCTCCTTTATAATCACACACAACGACTCCGTGTTCCTCCTCCTTTATAATCACACACAACGACTCCGTGTTCCTCCTCCTGCATAATCACACATACCGACTCCGTGTTCCTCCTCCTGCATAATCACACACACCGTCTCCGTGTTCCTCCTCCTGCATAATCACACACAACGACTCCGTGTTCCTCCTCCTGCATAATCACACACACCGTCTCAGTGTTCCTCCTCCTGCATAATCACACACACCGTCTCAGTGTTCCTCCTCCTGCATAATCACACACACCGACTCCGTGTTCCTCCTCCTGCATAATCACACACACCGACTCCGTGTTCCTCCTCCTGCATAATCAAACACACCGTCTTCGTGTTCCTCCTCCTTTATAATCACATACACCGTCTCCGTGTTCCTCCTCCTGCATAATCACACACACCGTCTCAGTGTTCCTTCTCCTGCATAATCACACACACCGTCTCCGTGTTCCTCCTCCTACATAATCACACACACCGTCTCCTTGTTCCTCCTCCTACATAATCACACACACCGTCTTCTTGTTCCTCCTCCTGCATAATCACACACAACGACTCCGTGTTCCTCCTCCTTCATAATCACACACACCGTCTCAGTGTTCCTCCTCCTGCATAATCACACACACCGTCTCAGTGTTCCTCCTCCTGCATAATCACACACACCGACTCCGTGTTCCTCCTCCTGCATAATCACACACACCGACTCCGTGTTCCTCCTCCTGCATAATCACACACACCGTCTCAGTGTTCCTCCTCCTGCATAATCACACACACCGACTCCGTGTTCCTCCTCCTTTATAATCACACACACCGTCTCAGTGTTCCTCCTCCTGCATAATCACACACACCGTCTCCGTGTTCCTCCTCCTGCATAATCAGACACAACGACTCCGTGTTCCTCCTCCTGCATAATCACACACACCGACTCCGTGTTCCTCCTCCTTTATAATCACACACAACGACTCCGTGTTCCTCCTCCTTTATAATCACACACACCGACTGTGTGTTCCTCCTCCTGCATAATCACACACACCGTCTCAGTGTTCCTCCTCCTGCTTAATCACACACACCGTCTCAGTGTTCCTCCTCCTGCATAATCACACACACCTACTCCGTGTTCCTCCTCCTGCATAATCACACACACCGTCTCCGTGTTCCTCCTCCTGCATAATCACACACAACGACTCCGTGTTCCTCCTCCTGCATAATCACACACACCGACTCCGTGTTCCTCCTCCTTTATAATCACACACAACGACTCCGTGTTCCTCCTCCTTTATAATCACACACAACGACTCCGTGTTCCTCCTCCTGCATAATCACACATACCGACTCCGTGTTCCTCCTCCTGCATAATCACACACACCGTCTCCGTGTTCCTCCTCCTGCATAATCACACACAACGACTCCGTGTTCCTCCTCCTGCATAATCACACACACCGTCTCAGTGTTCCTCCTCCTGCATAATCAGACACACCGTCTCAGTGTTCCTCCTCCTGCATAATCACACACACCGACTCCGTGTTCCTCCTCCTGCATAATCACACACACCGTCTCCGTGTTCCTCCTCCTGCATAATCACACACACCGTCTCAGTGTTCCTCCTCCTGCATAATCACACACACCGTCTCCGTGTTCCTCCTCCTACATAATCACACACACCGTCTCCGTGTTCCTCCTCCTGCATAATCACACACAACGACTCCGTGTTCCTCCTCCTGCATAATCACACACACCGACTCAGTGTTCCTCCTCCTTTATAATCACACACAACGACTCCGTGTTCCTCCTCCTTTATAATCACACACACCGACTGTGTGTTCCTCCTCCTGCATAATCACACACACCGTCTCAGTGTTCCTCCTCCTGCATAATCACACACACCGACTCCGTGTTCCTCCTCCTGCATAATCACACACACCGTCTCCGTGTTCCTCCTCCTGCATAATCACGCACAACGACTCCGTGTTCCCCCTCCTGCATAATCACACACACCGACTCCGTGTTCCTCCTCCTTTATAATCACACACAACGACTCCGTGTTCCTCCTCCTTTATAATCACACACAACGACTCCGTGTTCCTCCTCCTGCATAATCACACACACCGTCTCCGTTTTCCTCCTCCTGCATAATCGCACACAACGACTCCGTGTTCCTCCTCCTGCATAATCACACACACCGTCTCAGTGTTCCTCCTCCTGCATAATCAGACACACCGTCTCAGTGTTCCTCCTCCTGCACAATCACACACACGACTCCGTGTTCCTCCTCCTGCATAATCACACACACCGTCTCAGTGTTACTCCTCCTGCATAATCACATACAACGACTCCGTGTTCCTCCTCCTGCATAATCACACACACGACTCAGTGTTCCTCCTCCTTTATAATCACACACAACGACTCCGTGTTCCTCCTCCTGCATAATCACACACACCGACTCCGTGTTCCTCCTCCTTTATAATCACACACAACGACTCCATGTTCCTCCTCCTGCATAATCATACACACCGTCTCCGTGTTCCTCCTCCTGCATAATCACACACACCGACTCCGTGTTCCTCCTCCTTTATAATCACACACACCAACTCCGTGTTCCTCCTGCATAATCACACACACCGTCTCAGTGTTCCTCCTCCTGCATAATCACACACAACGACTCCGTGTTCCTCCTCCTGCATAATCACACACACCGTCTCAGTGTTCCTCCTCCTGCATAATCACACACACCGTCTCAGTGTTCCTCCTCCTGCATAATCACACACACCGTCTCCGTGTTCCTCCTCCTGCATAATCAGACACACCGTCTCCGTGTTCCTCCTCCTGCCTAATCACACACAACGACTCTGTGTTCCTCCTCCTGCATAATCACACACACCGTCTCAGTGTTCCTCCTCCTGCATAATCATACACACCGTCTCAGTGTTCCTCCTCCTGCATAATCACACACACCGTCTCCATGTTCCTCCTCCTTTATAATCACACACACCGTCTCCGTGTTCCTCCTCCTGCATAATCACACACACCGACTCCGTGTTCCTCCTCCTGCATAATCACACACACCGTCTCAGTGTTCCTCCTCCTTTATAATCACACACACCGTCTCCGTGTTCCTCCTCCTGCATAATCACACACACCGACTCAGTGTTCCTCCTCCTGCATAATCACACACACCGTCTCCGTGTTCCTCCTCCTTTTTAATCACACACACCGTCTCCGTGTTCCTCCTCCTGCATAATCACACACACCGACTCCGTGTTCCTCCTCATGCATAATCACACACACCGTCTCAGTGTTCCTCCTCCTTTATAATCACACACACCGTCTCCGTGTTCCTCCTCCTTTATAATCACACACACCTACTCTTTGTTCCTCCTCCTTTATAATCACACACAACGACTCCGTGTTCCTCCTCCTGCATAATCACACACACCGACTCCGTGTTCCTCCTCCTGCATAATCACACACAACGACTCCGTGTTCCTCCTCCTGCATAATCACACACAACGACTCCGTGTTCCTCCTCCTGCATAATCACACACACGACTCAGTGTTCCTCCTCCTTTATAATCACACACAACGACTCCGTGTTCCTCCTCCTGCATAATCACACACACCGACTCCGTGTTCCTCCTCCTTTATAATCACACACAACGACTCCATGTTCCTCCTCCTGCATAATCATACACACCGTCTCCGTGTTCCTCCTCCTGCATAATCACACACACCGTCTCAGTGTTCCTCCTCCTGCATAATCACACACAACGACTCCCTGTTCCTCCTCCTGCATAATCACACACACCGTCTCAGTGTTACTCCTCCTGCATAATCACATACAACGACTCCGTGTTCCTCCTCCTGCATAATCACACACACGACTCAGTGTTCCTCCTCCTTTATAATCACACACACCGTCTCAGTGTTCCTCCTCCTGCATAATCACACACAACGACTCCGTGTTCCTCCTCCTGCATAATCACACACACCGTCTCAGTGTTCCTCCTCCTGCATAATCACACACACCGTCTCAGTGTTCCTCCTCCTGCATAATCACACACACCGTCTCCGTGTTCCTCCTCCTGCATAATCAGACACACCGTCTCCGTGTTCCTCCTCCTGCCTAATCACACACAACGACTCCGTGTTCCTCCTCCTGCATAATCACACACACCGTCTCAGTGTTCCTCCTCCTGCATAATCATACACACCGTCTCAGTGTTCCTCCTCCTGCATAATCACACACACCGTCTCCATGTTCCTCCTCCTTTATAATCACACACACCGTCTCCGTGTTCCTCCTCCTGCATAATCACACACACCGACTCCGTGTTCCTCCTCCTGCATAATCACACACACCGTCTCAGTGTTCCTCCTCCTTTATAATCACACACACCGTCTCCGTGTTCCTCCTCCTGCATAATCACACACACCGACTCAGTGTTCCTCCTCCTGCATAATCACACACACCGTCTCCGTGTTCCTCCTCCTTTTTAATCACACACACCGTCTCCGTGTTCCTCCTCCTGCATAATCACACACACCGACTCCGTGTTCCTCCTCATGCATAATCACACACACCGTCTCAGTGTTCCTCCTCCTTTATAATCACACACACCGTCTCCGTGTTCCTCCTCCTTTATAATCACACACACCGACTCTGTGTTCCTCCTCCTTTATAATCACACACAACGACTCCGTGTTCCTCCTCCTGCATAATCACACACACCGACTCCGTGTTCCTCCTCCTGCATAATCACACACAACGACTCCGTGTTCCTCCTCCTGCATAATCACACACAACGACTCCGTGTTCCTTCTCCTGCATAATCACACACAACGACTCAGTGTTCCTCCTCCTTTATAATCACACACAACGACTCCGTGTTCCTCCTCCTGCATAATCACACACACCGTCTCAGTGTTCCTCCTCCTGCATAATCACACACACCGTCTCAGTGTTCCTCCTCCTGCATAATCACACACAACGACTCCCTGTTCCTCCTCCTGCATAATCACACACACCGTCTCCGTGTTCCTCCTCCTGCATAATCACACACACTGACTCCGTGTTCCTCCTCCTTTATAATCACACACACCGACTCCGTGTTCCTCCTCCTTTATAATCACACACACCGTCTCAGTGTTCCTCCTCCTGCATAATCACACACACCATCTCCTTGTTCCTCCTCCTTTATAATCACACACACCGTCTCAGTGTTCCTCCTCCTGCATAATCACACACACCGTCTCAGTGTTCCTCCTCCTGCATAATCACACAAAACGACTCCATGTTCCTCCTCCTGCATAATCACACACACCGTCTCACATCAAGAGTGGATGAGCAACCATACTGAATGTCTGGAAAGCTGAAGTATTCCCATCCTATAAGCATCTAATGCAGTGGTTCTCAACCCTGTTCAAAATACATGCTTCTTGTGGTTGGCATATGGCTTTTCTGGTTATTTTTTGTTTGAATATGATTTTAGAGGCATTTTCAAATTTATGTGCTTTTTTAAAATAGTAATTAAATCATTATTATTAGTTTATATATTTGGATGGCTCTTAATGTTGTTTTATTTGAAACTTAATCAGTCGACGCTGTCTTTCAGGTCTGCTGCTGGAACAGAACGATTCTGCTGTTCCTGAACCAGCTCTACTGGACTGAGCAATGTCTTTTTACAGCGGTTAATGATAGTTCACTGTGCATTAACTAATGTTAACACAACTTTTGATCTTAAAATATATTAGTAAAAATTGAAGTGAACATAAACAATGTTTATTCATCTTAGTTAAAGTAGCTTGTGAAAAAACCTATACCAAAATGTATTTAAAACATTTATTTGATAAGTATACTACAAATCCATTAACATATTTACATTGAATATTTACTTATTTACTTACTGCACATAATAACATGATAAGCTGTTTTTGAAGATACTCATTAAATGTACACACACGCTTCTTTGACATCTTTGCGTCTGACTTGATGCTTTAACGTGCTTTCTAATATCCACTGAAGATTGATGATTCGAGTTAATCAATCTCGAATTCTGATTGGATGGTAATTTGTTCCCAAAATATACTATGAAGAGATTGGCTACCTTTTATTAGGCTATTCTCGTGTGACAGAAGATTTACTCACTTTTATGATCACCTTGCAAAGACTATTTAGGAAATAAGAAATATGGCTCAAAACATGATTTTTTCATTATAAGTCAGTACACTAAAAATAGAGCTGAAATACTGGACTGGCCCGGGAAAACAGGACTTCTGGTCACCCTGTAGTTAAAGGCTTTAATTGCATTGAGCTTGATGTGACAGACAGGAGAGAGTTAACTGAGGTACGACATTATGTATTCTGATGAAATTCCTCCTGTGTGTTTTCTGCCCGGTAAACATACAGTACAGAACTTATTCAACTTCATGAAAGAAGCATCTTTAGGCTTTGTGTAAAGGTTGTGCAGAAAAAAACCATGAAGACAAACATCAACGTTACAGAAGAGCCCAACGCAGAACGAGAGATGAGCATAACAACGGATGTTGTTGTCTTCATTTACTCACTCTTGTGTCAATCATAACCAATATCATTTTACTTTTCCTCAGGTGAACCCGAAAGGAGAGTATAGCATAATATCCGGGCTGTGGCTGTCAAGCTCCAAAAAGTACAAATAAATTTAGATAATCCATTCTAACTGAAAATTAATTTTGATCTGAGCAGAGGAACTTCATATCTGATCTCACCTGTGACCATGTGAATTAGGACTCCGGCGCTACTCTCAAAGCCCTAATGTAAAATTTAAAAAATAATATTGCTGTGCACATGCTGTAAAAGCAGAGTCCAATCTTATTTACATTACATCAAATCAGAAAATGTGTCAGCCTCTTCTGATTACAGTACCAGTCAAAAGTTTGGAGACATTACAATTATTTAATGTTTTTGAAAGAGTCTCTTTTGCTCACCAAGGCTGTATTGATTTGATAAAAAAAATACAGCAAAAACAGTAATATTGTTAAATATTCAGCTTTGTTCAGAGGAATAAATTGAATTTTACAATATATTCACATAGAAGACAGTTCTTTTGATTTTTAATAATATTTCCACAATATTAGTTTTATATTTTCACAATATTACTGCTTGTAAAATTGGACATTATAAATTACACAACAAATGGTACAGAAAAGTGTTGGCTGCAGACGGGGTTTGAATGACTATTTGTGTTCAAGCCATGCAGTTCCACAGAACATCAATGAGACGTCTCAGTCATCGTTCGTTTTAATGGTTACAAATATAACCTGAGAATATTACCACCTGTTTTCCTGGGAATGATGAAGAGGATACACAAATATACCAATGCTACAGAAATACAAAGACTAGCTAAAGACAAGAAGTCAACGCCAAACCTTTATGAATAAAATCCAACGTTTAAATTCAATATGAAATAAAAAATTGCTAACCCTAACCCTATTTACTTAATTATGTTAAACATGTTCCTCGTGGATAAAATCAAGAAATGCAGGCAGTAACGGGTTTGTTTCTTCATCACAAGACTAGCCTGTTGAAGTTATTCACACAGCAGTACATTCACTGTTAATTCATAACCAACATCAAACATGATCAAATTAAAACATCATCTTGCACACTACTAGAGTTTTGTCTTCATTCATTGATCACCTAACTAACTACACCAGCGGACAAGCTGTTAGAAGAGCATTTTCAGATAAATAGTTTTGGCAAAGAGGAACTACATTTGCAATTAGATGGCCACTAATTGGAGATTAAAACAAAGAGAGAAAAATCATTAGTCATTTTCTCTTTGTAATGCTGTTTAATTAGAAGACCTCATCAGAATTAGGACGTGAGACACACTCGATCTGCCTTCTGATCAGTGCGAGCAGGACGAGTTCGAGGGCCGTGAGATCACTGATGAACGACACCGGTCTCGATCTCTCACGGCCAGTCCACCTCGTCCTGCTCGCACATCAGTAATCTGAGTGAAACATGCTTTAACAATCACACACAACCACTCAAATATACACAATTCTTTATCAAAGCATCACAGAATAACAATCCTCCCCCTTTTCTACTAAAAGGCTGTTTGTTGCATTAATGGGGTTTTGTTCTTATGTGTCTTTTTTATCTTTTTATGTTGCTTTTTTAAACATGCCTATTGGATTGGATTAAAAGTGACCTAAGGCTTTTGATATTTCATGACTGGAAAGTAAAGTTAATCACAATCCCAAATGAATCACAATCGTTTCTATTGTCTTATCATAAACCTTTAAAAATAGATCTCTATAAATCTTGTAATGTGCTTGATACAATGAGGAAACTTTGAGTTTATGGGATAGACTCATTGATCTTCTCAAACTAACAGTAATTCAAAGTGACTGTTAGACTTACAACACTATTTATGATCAGACTATGTTTGAAATGGTTTACTATCGTACTCGGCTCTGCTAGATATGGAACCAGTGACAGTACAGCAGTATGTAACAATCATTTTATTAAGTAACTAGTATGCCGAATCATTTTCACCTGTGTCTCAAAGCAGTCCCAAACCCAAACATAACCCAACCATAACCCAACCCAGAGCTGTGACGGCAAAGACAGCAGACAGGACAAATGCCAAGTCAAGAGCCTCCAAAAACAATCAGTCACTTGTGAAACTTCTACTGTAATATAATAAAATATTTGTGATTTATATGTTGCTTACCCGCAGACATTCATGACATCTACCAGCAGAAGCCAGCCGGACAATAATAACCCAACCTGAACCCCAGACCACTGTGTATAAAGGATGGAGTTTGACCATTGGCCTGTTCAGAAAGGTTGAATAGTATAATTTCAAATATATATATATATATATATATATATATATATATGAAAGAAAGTTTTGAATTATGCAATTACCGACTGCCTTTAATATGCTCCGCTAGTATTTCTTATTAAGATGACAATATGTCGCACACATCCACATTGTTTCATCAGAGACGTTGTGTCCTTGCAGGTGCACTCCCCAGATCCCAGGTCACGTATGTTCACACGTGGTGACCTCCGGTAGCGGCGTTTGCTCCTGCAACACCACCTGAGGAGCCGTCTGTACCGATCGACCGGACGGCACACAGTTCTTCTGTAATTACACTCCGAACCCCGGGGGGGCGCTCTGCAACTGTTTCCGGTACTGCACAAAGCTGCACGTCTTCAGAACGAGGGCTAGGATGTTGCTGGCCATCAGTATCCCAGACACTCTGTTATCCTTATAGAGGAGCATGTTCCCTCCACGGATGAAGAGCGTGACAACGTTAATGGTGACCAAACTCAGAATGGGGTAGAGCATCATCTTGTGAGTACTGATGTTGATGCCTTGCATGCTGATATCACTCAGACACGCAGGGTAGCACTAAAAGAAGAATATAACAGTGTGGTCTGTGACACTGGTGTGTGAGAGACCGAGTGTGTCCGAGAGAGCGCTCGACAGTGTGTGAGAGAGCGCTCGACAGTGTGTGTGAGAGACCGAGTGTGTCCGAGAGAGCGCTCGACAGTGTGTGAGAGAGCGCTCGACCGAGTGTGTCCGAGAGACCGCTCGACACTGTGAGACAGAGACCGAGTGTGTCCGAGAGAGCGCTCAACAGTGTGTGTGAGAGACCGAGTGTGTCCGAGAGAGCGCTCGACAGTGTGTGAGAGACCGAGGGTGTCCGAGAGAGCGCTCGACAGTATGTGTGTGAGAGACCGAGTGTGTCCGAGAGAGCGCTCGTGTGAGAGACCGAGTGTGTGAGAGAGCGCTCGACAGTGTGTGTGAGAGACCGAGTATGTCCGAGAGAGCGCTCGACAGTGTGTGAGAGAGCGCTCGACAGTGTGTGTGAGAGACCGAGTGTGTCCGAGAGAGCGCTCGACAGTGTGTGAGAGACAGAGTGTGTCCGAGAGAGCGCTCGACAGTGTGTGAGAGACCGAGTGTGTCAGAGAGAGCGCTCGACAGTGTGTGTCAGAGACCCCGTGTGTCCGAGAGAGCGCTCGACAGTGTGTGTGAGAGACCAACTGTGTCTGAGAGAGCGCTCGACAGTGTGTGTGAGAGACCGAGTGTGTCCGAGAGAGCGCTCAACAGTGTGTGTGAGAGACCGAGTGTGTCCGAGAGAGCGCTCGACAGTGTGTGTGAGAGACCGAGTGTGTCCGAGAGAGCGCTCGAGAGTGTGTGAGAGAGCGCTCGACAGTGTGTGTGAGAGACCGAGTGTGTCCGAGAGAGCGCTCGACAGTGTGTGAGAGAGCGCTCGACAGTGTGTGAGAGAGACCGAGTGTGTCCGAGAGAGTGCTCGACAGTGTGTGAGAGATCGCTCGACAGTGTGTGTGAGAGACCGAGTGTGTCCGAGAGAGCACTCGACAGTGTGTCTGAGAGACAGAGTGTGTCCGAGATAGCGCTCGACAGTATGTGAGAGAGCGCTCGACAGTGTGTGTGAGAGACCGAGTGTGTCCGAGAGAGCGCCCGACAGTGTGTGTGAGAGACCGAGTGTGTCCGAGAGAGCGCTCGACAGTGTGTGTGAGAGACCGAGTGTGTCCGAGAGAGCGCTCGACAGTGTGTGAGAGAGCGCTCGACAGTGTGTGTGAGAGACCGAGTGTGTCCGAGAGAGCGCTCGACAGTGTGTGAGAGAGCGCTCGACAGTGTGTGAGAGAGACCGAGTGTGTCCGAGAGAGTGCTCGACAGTGTGTGAGAGATCGCTCGACAGTGTGTGTGAAAGACCGAGTGTGTCCGAGAGAGCACTCGACAGTGTGTCTGAGAGACAGAGTGTGTCCGAGATAGCGCTCGACAGTATGTGAGAGAGCGCTCGACAGTGTGTGTGAGAGACCGAGTGTGTCCGAGAGAGCGCCCGACAGTGTGTGTGAGAGACCGAGTGTGTCCGAGAGAGCGCTCGACAGTGTGTGTGAGAGATCGAGTTTGTCCGAGAGAGCGCTCGACAGTGTGTGAGAGAGCGCTCGACAGTGTGTGTGAGAGACCGAGTGTGTCCGAGAGAGCGCTCGACAGTGTGTGAGAGAGCGCTCGACAGTGTGTGTGTGAGACCGAGTGTGTCCGAGAGAGCGCTCGACAGTGTGTGTGAGAGACCGAGTGTGTGTGTGAGAGCACTCGACAGTGTATATGAGAGAGCGCTCGACAGTGTGTGTGTGTGAGACCGAGTGTGTCCGAGAGAGCGCTTGACAGTGTGTGTGTGTGAGACCGAGTGTGTCCTAGAGAGCGCTCGACAGTGTGTGTGAGAGACCGAGTGTGTCCTAGAGAGCGCTCGACAGTGTGTGTGAGAGACCGAGTGTGTCCGAGAGAGCGCTCGACAGTGTCTGTCAGAGACCGAGTGTGTCCGAGAGAGCGCTCGACAGTGTGTGTGAGAGACCGAGTATGTCCGAGAGAGCGCTCGACAGTGTGTGAGAGAGCGCTCGACAGTGTGTGTGAGAGACCGAGTGTGTCCGAGAGAGCGCTCGACAGTGTGTGAGAGAGCGCTCGACAGTGTGTGTGAGAGACCGAGTGTGTCCGAGAGAGTGCTCAACAGTGTGTGAGAGATCGCTCGACAGTGTGTGTTTGAGACCGAGTGTGTCCGAGAGAGCACTCGACAGTGTGTCTGAGAGACAGAGTGTGACCGAGATAGCGCTCGACAGTGTGTGAGAGAGCGCTCGACAGTGTGTGTGAGAGACCGAGTGTGTCCGAGAGAGCGCCCGACAGTGTGTGTGAGAGACCGAGTGTGTCCGAGAGAGCGCTCGACAGTGTGTGTGAGAGACCGAGTGTGTCCGAGAGAGCGCTCGACAGTGTGTGAGAGAGCGCTCGACAGTGTGTGTGAGAGACCGAGTGTGTCCGAGAGAGCGCTCGACAGTGTGTGAGAGAGCGCTCGACAGTGTGTGAGAGAGACCGAGTGTGTCCGAGAGAGTGCTCGACAGTGTGTGAGAGATCGCTCGACAGTGTGTGTGAGAGGCCGAGTGTGTCCGAGAGAGCACTCGACAGTGTGTCTGAGAGACAGAGTGTGTCCGAGATAGCGCTCGACAGTATGTGAGAGAGCGCTCGACAGTGTGTGTGAGAGACCGAGTGTGTCCGAGAGAGCGCCCGACAGTGTGTGTGAGAGACCGAGTGTGTCCGAGAGAGCGCTCGACAGTGTGTGTGAGAGACCGAGTGTGTCCGAGAGAGCGCTCGACAGTGTGTGAGAGAGCGCTCGACAGTGTGTGTGAGAGACCGAGTGTGTCCGAGAGAGCGCTCGACAGTGTGTGAGAGAGCGCTCGACAGTGTGTGAGAGAGACCGAGTGTGTCCGAGAGAGTGCTCGACAGTGTGTGAGAGATCGCTCGACAGTGTGTGTGAGAGACCGAGTGTGTCCGAGAGAGCACTCGACAGTGTGTCTGAGAGACAGAGTGTGTCCGAGATAGCGCTCGACAGTATGTGAGAGAGCGCTCGACAGTGTGTGTGAGAGACCGAGTGTGTCCGAGAGAGCGCCCGACAGTGTGTGTGAGAGACCGAGTGTGTCCGAGAGAGCGCTCGACAGTGTGTGTGAGAGATTGAGTGTGTCCGAGAGAGCGCTCGACAGTGTGTGAGAGAGCGCTCGACAGTGTGTGTGAGAGACCGAGTGTGTCCGAGAGAGCGCTCGACAGTGTGTGAGAGAGCGCTCGACAGTGTGTGTGTGAGACCGAGTGTGTCCGAGAGAGCGCTCGACAGTGTGTGTGAGAGACCGAGTGTGTGTGTGAGAGCACTCGACAGTGTATATGAGAGAGCGCTCGACAGTGTGTGTGTGTGAGACCGAGTGTGTCCGAGAGAGCGCTCGACAGTGTGTGTGTGTGAGACCGAGTGTGTCCTAGAGAGCGCTCGACAGTGTGTGTGAGAGACCGAGTGTGTCCGAGAGAGCGCTCGACAGTGTCTGTCAGAGACCGAGTGTGTCCGAGAGAGCGCTCGACAGTGTGTGTGAGAGACCGAGTATGTCCGAGAGAGCGCTCGACAGTGTGTGAGAGAGTGCTCGACAGTGTGTGTGAGAGACCGAGTGTGTCCGAGAGAGCGCTCGACAGTGTGTGAGAGAGCGCTCGACAGTGTGTGTGAGAGACCGAGTGTGTCCGAGAGAGTGCTCGACAGTGTGTGTGAGAGACCGAGTATGTCCGAGAGAGTGCTCGACAGTGTGTGAGAGATCGCTCGACAGTGTGTGTGAGAGACCGAGTGTGTCCGAGAGAGCACTCGACAGTGTGTCTGAGAGACAGAGTGTGACCGAGATAGCGCTCGACAGTGTGTGAGAGAGCGCTCGACAGTGTGTGTGAGAGACCGAGTGTGTCCGAGAGAGCGCCCGACAGTGTGTGTGAGAGACCGAGTGTGTCCGAGAGAGCGCTCGACAGTGTGTGTGAGAGACCGAGTGTGTCCGAGAGAGCGCTCGACAGTGTGTGAGAGAGCGCTCGACAGTGTGTGTGAGAGACCGAGTGTGTCCGAGAGAGCGCTCGACAGTGTGTGAGAGAGCGCTCGACAGTGTGTGTGTGAGACCGAGTGTGTCCGAGAGAGCGCTCGGCAGTGTATGTGAGAGAGCGAGTGTGTGTGTGAGAGCGCTCGACAGTGTATATGAGAGAGCGCTCGACAGTGTGTGTGTGTGAGACCGAGTGTGTCCGAGAGAGCGCTCGACAGTGTGTGTGTGTGAGACCGAGTGTGTCCTAGAGAGCGCTCGACAGTGTGTGTGAGAGACCGAGTGTGTCCGAGAGAGCGCTCGACAGTGTGTGAGAGACCGAGTGTGTCCGAGAGAGCGCTCGACAGTGTGTGAGAGAGACCGAGTGTGTCTGAGAGAGAGCTCGACAGTGTGTGTGAGACCGAGTGTGTCCGAGAGAGCGCTCGACAGTGTGTGAGAGACCGAGTGTGTCCGAGAGATCGCTCGACAGTGTGTGTGAGAGACCGAGTGTGTCCGAGAGAGCGCTCAACAGTGTGTGAGAGACCGAGTGTCTGAGAGGGCTCGACAGTGTGTGAGAGACCGAGTGTGTCCGAGAGAGCGCTCGACAGTGTGTGTGAGAGACCGAGTGTGTCCGAGAGATCGCTCGTCAGTGTGTGTGAGAGACCGAGTGTGTCCGAGAGAGCGCTCGACAGTGTGTGTGAGAGACCGAGTGTGTCCGAGAGATCGCTCGACAGTGTGTGTGAGAGACCGAGTGTGTCCGAGAGATCGCTCGACAGTGTGTGTGAGAGACCGACTGTGTCCGAGAGAGCGCTCGACAGTGTGTGTGAGAGACCGAGTGTCTGAGAGAGCGCTCGACAGTGTGTGTGAGAGACCGAGTGTGTCTGAAAGAGCGCTCGACAGTGTGTGTGAGAGACAGACTGTGTCCGAGAGAGCGCTCGACAGTGTGTGAGAGACCGAGTGTGTCTGAAAGAGCGCTCAACAGTGTGTGTGAGAGACCGAGTGTGTCTGAGAGAGCGCTCGACAGTGTGTGTGAGAGACCGAGTGTGTCCGAGAGAGCGCTCGACAGTGTGTGTGAGAGACCGAGTGTGTATGAGAGAGCGCTCGACAGTGTGTGTTAGAGATCGAGTGTGTCCGAGAGAGCGCTCGACAGTGTGTGAGAGAGCGCTCGACAGTGTGTGTGAGAGACCGAGTGTGTTCGAGAGAAGGCTCGACAGTGTGTGTGAGAGACCGAATGTGTCCGAGAGAGCGCTCGACAGTGTGTGAGAGAGCGCTCGACAGTGTGTGTGAGAGACCGAGTGTGTCCGAGAGAGCGCTCGACAGTGTGTGAGAGAGCGCTCGACAGTGTGTGTGAGAGACCGAGTGTGTCCGAGAGAGCGCTCGACAGTGTGTGAGAGAGCGCTCGACAGTGTGTGTGAGAGACCGAGTGTGTCCGAGAGAGCGCTCGACAGTGTTTGAGAGAGCGCTCGACAGTGTGTGTGAGAGACCGAGTGTGTCCGAGAGAGCGCTCGACAGTGTGTGAGAGAGCGCTCGACAGTGTGTGTGAGAGACCGAGTGTGTCCGAGAGAGCGCTCGACAGTGTGTGAGAGAGCGCTCGACAGTGTGTGTGAGAGACCGAGTGTGTCCGAGAGAGCGCTCGACAGTGTGTGAGAGAACGCTCGACAGTGTGTGTGAGAGACCGAGTGTGTGTGAGAGAGCGCTCGACTGTGTATGAGAGAGCGCTGGACAGTGTGTGTGAGAGACCGAGTGTCTGTGAGAGAGCGCTCGACAGTGTGTATGAGAGCGCTCGACAGTGTGTGTGTGTGTGAGACCGAGTGTGTCCGAGAGAGCGCTCGACAGTGTGTGTGAGAGACCGAGTGTGTCCGAGAGAGCGCTCGACAGTGTATGTGAGAGGCCGAGTGTGTCCGAGAGAACGCTCGACAGTGTGTGTGAGAGACCGAGTGTGTCCGAGAGAGCGCTCGACAGTGTGTGTGAGAGACCGAGTGTGTCCGAGAGAGCGCTCGACAGTGTGTGAGAGACCGAGTGTGTCCGAGAGATCGCTCGACAGTGTGTGTGAGAGACCGAGTGTGTCCGAGAGAGTGCTCGACAGTGTGTGAGAGACCGAGTGTGTCCGAGAGAGCGCTTGACAGTGTGTGAGAGACTGAGTGTGTCCGAGAGAGCGCTCGACAGTGTGTGAGAGACCGAGTGTGTCCGAGAGATCGCTCGACAGTGTGTGTGAGAGACCGAGTGTGTCCGAGAGAGTGCTCGACAGTGTGTGAGAGACCGAGTGTGTCCGAGAGAGCGCTTGACAGTGTGTGAGAGACCGAGTGTGTCCGAGAGAGCGCTCGACAGTGTGTGTGAGAGACCGAGTGTGTCCGAGAGAGCGCTCGACAGTGTGTGTGAGAGACCGAGTGTGTCCGAGAGATCGCTCGACAGTGTGTGTGAGAGACCGAGTGTGTCCGAGAGAGCGCTCGACAGTGTGTGAGAGACCGAGTGTGTCCGAGAGATCGCTCGACGGTGTGAGTGAGAGACCGAGTGTGTCCGAGAGAGCGCTCGACAGTGTGTGTGAGAGACCGAGTGTGTCCGAGAGAGCGCTCGACAGTGTGTGAGAGAGCGCTCGACAGTGTGTGTGAGAGACCGAGTGTGTCCGAGAGAGCGCTCGACAGTGTGTGAGAGACCGAGTGTGTCCGAGAGATCGCTCGACAGTGTGTGTGAGAGACCGAGTGTGTCCGAGAGAGTGCTCGACAGTGTGTGAGAGACCGAGTGTGTCCGAGAGAGCGCTCGACAGTGTGTGTGAGAGACCGAGTGTGTCCGAGAGAGCGCTCGACAGTGTGTGAGAGACCGAGTGTGTCCGAGAGATCGCTCGACAGTGTGAGTGAGAGACCGAGTGTGTCCGAGAGAGCGCTCGACAGTGTGTGTGAGAGACCGAGTGTGTCCGAGAGAGCGCTCGACAGTGTGTGAGAGAGCGCTCGACAGTGTGTGTGAGAGACCGAGTGTGTCCGAGAGAGCGCTCGACAGTGTGTGAGAGACCGAGTGTGTCCGAGAGATCGCTCGACAGTGTGTGAGAGACCGAGTGTGTCCGAGAGAGCGCTCGACAGTGTGTGTGAGAGACCGAGTGTGTCCGAGAGAGCGCTCGACAGTGTGTGTGAGAGACCGAGTGTGTCCGAGAGAGCGCTCGACAGTGTGGTGAGAGACCGAGTGTGTCCGAGAGATCGCTCGACAGTGTGTGTGAGAGACCGAGTGTGTCCGAGAGAGCGCTCGACAGTGTGTGTGAGAGAATATTGTTTTGGAAACCCAATAAGAATGGAAACTAAAATATGGTATCAGCTGCAGTTCTGGCACCTCAGTCCCAATACACTCAACGTACATTCATATCACATGTTAATGCCGCGGTAGAGTTACATTCACAGGACACTGCAATTATTCGCAATCACAAAAGTTCATTATGTGCTCGTGCTTTAAAGCTATGCAGGGCAAACATGTCATTGGCGTTCTGTATGATGAACTTTTTCTGAGCGCGTGCTGAAGTGCGCGCGCACTGTCAGGCAGCGCCAAACTGGATTTTTGTTGGGTCAGATCCATCTGATAGCGATGGGGGACCGAGACCGAGAGAGCTACATAAAGCTACATGGAAAAAATATGCAGCAAACAAGCCACTTTGAAATGTTGCTGTTTTCATGAATACAAAAGTTGGGTGACCCTCCCCCTAGACTAAAAAAAGTTGAATGACCCTCCTCTCAACAAAGAATAAAAAAAGACATGACCCTCCCCTATTTTCCTCCGTTGGCCCTTTCCATAAATACCGAAAGTGTCCCTTACACATTTATGTGTTAAGAAATTCACGTCACTTACCAATTCTAGACAACTAAATCATAAGACAAACTAGTTTTAACATACATTTGTTCTATTTTCCTCTTTGGCTGCACAGTATAATTTAGCATTTCAGGTGCCATGTAACTTTTAAGAATATTAAAGTAGGAATTGATCAAACTAATAAGAGAATTTCAATATACCTTTCATATTCTCATTACCACTCTTAAAGAAAATACTTAAATCTTCACTTTAACTGCAGCATTTTTGCATAATGAAATATTATGCTTAATGTACTTTTGTGTTACACTGAAGAAAGTCATACAGGTTTAGATTATATTATTCTAAACTAAATTGTGTCCAGTATAAATCTTAAAAAAGAAAAAAAGTTTAGTACAGAAGAATGTGGCGAGCAGGACGAGGCCGAGAGACGTGAGAGAACGGCGCGAGTGTCATTCATTAATAGTCACGCCACCGGCCTAACCCATCAACCCAGGTCAAAAGTCCCTTTATCAAATATAGTAAGAAAGTAAGTATGAAGAAAGTTCCAACCTACCTTTCATATAAATCCTGACAGAGAAAACGCATGATCACACAATCAGGAGATGCAGGTGAATAAAAAACAGACCAAAACTGTAGATCAAAATAATTTCTTCCTTTTTACATTATATCTTTCTAAATTTCAACTTCTACAAAAAGTAGAACTTAGTCAGTTGAGCTTAACTACTTTGCAAAATTCAATAAAAACCAGCTCAAACAAATCACCGAAAGCCACCGAATGCAACAGCATGCTCGTACTAGCTGAAAAAACAGAACTGCATATGGAATTCACTTTTATATCTTTGCTGTGGTGCATCATGGGAGGTGGAAGACACCAAGTGTAGAAGATGAAGGGGGTTTGTTGTTTAAAAATTAAACAGCTTTTCAATTAGCAAATATGTATAAATGGCTGTTAAATAATTAATTTGTGGATTAGGTAATGTACAAAACGCTTTTTATATAGAGATTTTTCTTTTTGGTGAATTTAATTCCTGGTTGTTTGTACGTCTGTCGATGGTTGTGCCCATGAGTATAAATGCCCACATGAACTTGCACAGGATGGTCAGTCTGTGATGAAGCTGGAGGAGGAGAAACTGCTGAAGGTTGGAATAGTGAGAGTGGAACATCTGTATATTTTCAGCTTTCACAGTTGGGCTTAAGCCTGGTCTCAGACTTCAATGCATGTTTGTGCTATTTTAACTGAAAGCAACTTGCACTGTCACATATCATAATGTCAGTAACATTATTCTGTTTTAAGATGCAAACTCGTAATGTTTTTATTCTAATGTATGTTCATGAAAGCTACTTAAAAGTCCTGATTTAACTAAGGCCTGATCCTGGCTTAATCTAACCCTGTCTGTGACCTTTAAAGATAATTTACCCCGCCTATATTTGTATTTTTAATGTAAATCTAGAACATTCATATTGTGTTTAATTAATAAACCAATTGGAAGCTTTTTTTGCAAATGGAGAGAGCAGACAGTATATGGTGTTAAACTGATGTAGAGTGTCAAGAGATTCAAAAGAAACGGTCTAGTATATACTATTTTGACAGTGTATTTATACATATTTTTTTCATTCTTGCATTTCTTCAGTCTTCACTGGTGTTGATTAATTGTTTTTAAGATGCTTCGTTGTCACTGGAAATGGGTGAGTAGTTAATTGCTTTTTCATTGTCACTAGAAAAGGGTGAGTAACGTTCAGCTTCATCCCACACAAAGCTCGTAGTGTTTAACCCACAGCTCTTCAGATTTAGTGATTGAATTTGAGCCATTTCTAATAAGGACTGTCTTTGTGTACCTAAAAGTTGTAAAGGGACTTGCTTTATTTTAATCCTAAACATTTGAGTCCTTTGGATCTGTGCAATTTACTGAAGTATTTGAACACTGAATTAAGATCTTATTTGTTCTTATTGAACCATTTAATAGTTTGCCCAGTATGCATTTATGAGCACATGTTTTATTGACTGTCATAAGTTTAATTTCTGTTTAATATTTTAAATGTCTTCATTTAAATGCATAGTTAGTTTTATACAGTGTTGAATCAGAATGGGATAAATTGTAACACAGACTGAATGCAGTGTTTTAGAGTATTGCTGTTTTTCCCCCTTTGCATTAATATACCATCTTTTGTTTTTTGAATTGTCTGCAATTTTTATGCTTTTATATGCCCCTTTTCTATTTGTACTGTAAGATTTTGTATACATTTATAATTTGGCTTTTAAATTAATGCCTTGTGGTGTTTGATTTCATTTTAAAGTCTTGTACTTTATGTCCCTTTTAATTGTCCCTTTCTTTGTTTTACTCATGCTATTTAAGCCTTAATTCCCCTTTCCTTTTGTCACTGAACTTATGTAACTCTTATCGTGGCACCTGTGCCCTTATGTGCATTTGTACTAAGGTTTTCCTTAGAAAATTTGAATTGTATAAAGCGCTTATTTTAATATTTGACCATTGGTGTTCAAAGCAGTTTTGATACAATTTGTATTAAATTGGTAAGTTTTTTTCTGTCAGTTTATGCATTACTGTTCATTTTTGACTGGCTCTTATATAATTCATTTTTTGTCTCCTGTATCCGTGCTACTGTTGTATGTCCTTTTGTTCTTCTTTTCTATTCATGCTGTATGTAATTTATGCACTACTACCTTGTATAGTACCATTAGTCTGTCTGTCATCCCCTTTCTTGCATTTTATGCAAGGTTTTTAAATACCACCCCCCCCCCATTTATCACAATGTTGTTTGTAGGCTTGTTTGGTATTTGGTTTCTTGACCGGTCTTTATTTGAACCCAGTATTCATTTGTTTTTGAAGGATATTGTGGCCTTTTTTCTTTTAAACTGCATTTCTTTGTCCTTTTTATTCATATTGCCTTTTGTCTACCCATCATTTGTGCCCTAATGTCCCAAGGTTGTTTTGTTTTTTTACTTCTGATTTGTTCTTTTTCTTTTCCCCTTTATACCCCTTGTATTTATAGTAATACCCTATTTGTTTATCAGTCAAATGTGTTTTTTTCCTTTCGATGTATTTTTTTTAAAGCAGCTTGTCCTTTTGTAATTTGTTACTTTGAATTGTTTAATGCTGCATTGACTTTTTGTTTTTGTATGTAAGCACATTTTAGCTATTGTCCAGTTTTGCTTTTATGCCCTCAGTATTTCAACCGGTCTTTTTCTTTTTCGTACAGCATTTATGCATAATTCTATTTCAACTTTTTTTTTTACTTTTAAAATTTTGTTCTGTCTTAGAATAGCTTAGACAAGTCCATAAAATTCACAAGCACAAGCCATTTTTATACTATGCCCTTTCTATTTGTACTGTAAGACTTTGTATGAATGTTTAAACTGTTTTTATTTATGCCTTGTGCTGTTGATTTTCATTTTAAAGTCTTGCACTTTATGCCCCTTTTACTTGTCCCTTATCTTTGTCTTACTCATGCCCTTTAAGCCTTAATGCTCCTTTCTTTGTCACTGCACTTATGTCCTTTTTATTGTGGCACCTGTGCCCCTATGCAAGTTTTGTACTTTGTATTTGACCACCGGGGTTTAAAGCGGTTTTGATAAAATTTTTATTAAAGTGATTTGTGTATATATATTTTTTTTCTGTCATTTGTGTGGTTTCATCATTACTGTTGTCATTTTTGACTGGCTCATATATAATTCCTTCTATTTTGACTTTTTTCCCTCTGTAAACATGTCGTTGTGTTGTATGCCCTTTCTGTTTACTTAGTGTTCATGCTGTATGCCATTGTACCATTTTTGTATGTCATTTATGCACTAGTGTTATACTTCGCTTAGTCTGTCAGGCCATATTTTTTATCACAATATTGTTTTTGTTGGCTTTGTTGGTACTTGGTTTCTTGACCTGTCTGTATTGGAACACTGTACGAGGGGTAAGTTTTGAGGGGTAAGTTTTGAGGGGTAAGTTTTGAGGGGTAAGTTTTGAGGGGTAAGTTTTGAGGGGTAAGTTTTGAGGGGTAAGTTTTGAGGGGTAGGTTTTGAGGGGTAGGTTTTGAGGGGTAGGTTTTGAGGGGTAGGTTTTGAGGGGTAGGTTTTGAGGGGTAGGTTTTGAGGGGTAGGGTTAGGTTAGAGTTAGGGTTAGGGTTAGGGTTAGGGTTAGGTTAGGTTAGGGTTAGAGTTAGAGTTAGGGTTAGGTTAGGGTTAGGGTTAGGGTTAGGGTTAGGGTTAGGGTTAGAGTTAGAGTTAGGGTTAGGGTTAGAAGGGTTAGGGTTAGGGTTAGGGTTAGGTTAGGGTTAGGTTATAGACCAAAATGCGAAGTTGTCACCCCCCAGTTTTGTCACCCCCCCCCAATATCTCGAGTTCTATAGGTCCTATAGAGCTGAAACTCCGCCCATATACTAATTAGGGGGCGGGGAGTCGATTGCAAGTGGTTTGGGAGCTCTAGCGCCACCAGGGGCCGAGATATGGTATTGTCACCCCCCTGTCACCCCCCTTATTATAGGTCCTACAGAGCTGAAACTCCTCCCATATACTAATTAGGGGGCGGGGAGTCGATTGCAAGTGGTTTGGGAGCTCTAGCGCCACCAGGGGCCGAGATATATTATTGTCACCCCCCTGTCACCCCCCTTATTATAGGTCCTATAGAGCTGAAACTCCTCCCATATACTAATTAGGGGGCGGGGAGTCGATTGCAAGTGGTTTGGGAGCTCTAGCGCCACCGGGCGCCGAGATATGGTGCTGCACCTAGTGTTTTTTTGTGGGTGGGATTTGTGTTTTTTGGGGTGGGACTTGTGTTTTTTTTTTTTTTTTTTTGGGGGGTGGGACTTGTGTTTTTTTTTTTTTTTTGGGGTGGGACTTGTGTTTTTTTGGGGTGGGACTTGTGTTTTTTTGGGGTGGGACTTGTGTTTTTTTGGGGAGGGACTTGTGTTTTTTTTAATCTTTCCAAAAACTCACCCAAATCTTTCCCAAAACTTACCCAGATCTTGGGGGTGGGACTTGTGTTTTTTGGGGGTGGGACTTGTGTTTTTTGGGGGTGGGACATGTGTTTTTTGGGGGTGGGACTTGTGTTTTTTGGGGGTGGGACTTGTTTTTTTTGGGGGTGTGACTTGTGTTTTGGGGGGGGAGGGACTTGTGTTTTTTTGGAGGTGGGACTTGTTTTTTTTGGAGGTCGGACTTGTGTTTTTTGTTGGGAATTGTGTTTTTTTTGTGTACCTATAGCTCCGCCCAGGAAGCAGTCAGCGACAAAAGCTAGGTATCATTCGAAAGGTCTTGATGAGGCCTTTAAAATGACACCATACTTGTATTGTTCAGACCTTTGGGGGCGGAGTTATGGGACCAAATACATTTGTGTATTCAAAAATTATCTCGGTCTAGGAAAGTCGAAACGACTCGTGATTGGTGTCATTGGAAAGGTCTCGGCGAGTGCTTTCCAATGACACCTTGTTTGTGTCGCTGCGACCTTCCTAGGCCGAGATACATTTTTGATACATGAATATATTTTGTCCCATAGCTCCGCCCAGGAAGCAGTCAGCGACATGAACTAGGTATCATTCGAAAGGGTTTTCTCAGACCTTTCCAACGAGACTACTCTGATGTCTCTGTGATGTTGGGGTCATGAGATATTGGCAATCAAAATTTTAGCTCTGACCTGTGTTTTTTGGGGGTGGGACTTGTGTTTTTTGGGGGTTAGGTTAGGGTTAGGGTTAGGGTTAGAGTTAGGTTAGGGTTAGGTTAGGGTTAGGTTAGGGTTAGGTTAGGGTTAGGATTTTTGTAAGTCCAATCGACAGGTCCCGAAGGACCTGAAGACGGTTATGCACTGTCCATCCGTTCTGCTGACCGCTTTGCGATGGTGTGGGACCAGGAAGGATCCCACCACAGACTCACCCTTGTTACATGATTTTTTTTCTCTTTCTTTTTTTCATTTCAGGTACCAGGATCACTCCCAAGACTGGAAGGTCAAGAGGTCAACCCAACCGGCATCCACGCCACAATGAGGCCAAGGATGACGTTTTACAGATGTGGTAATGTACATTCCTTTATAATATTTATTTATTTATTTATTTATTTGTTTATTTATTTATTTTATCAATTATCTGAGTGTCCGGGGTGTTCGTGAGCGGGCTATTTGGCCTCGTGCTGTTTTACCAGAGGCCGTTTTGTCCAGGGTTACTCTGGGTAGGGTTAGAGGTCTGTTAGAGGCTGGTCAGTCCAGGGATAGAGGGTTAGAATGGGTAGGTTTAGGAGCTGAGAGGGGTTATGTGTCCTGGGCTGGTGATGCACAGGCGGTTGTGACGGTAGGTTTTAGGGTTAGGGTTAGAGTTAGGGTTAGGGTTAGGTTATAGACCAAAATGCGAAGTTGTCACCCCCCAGTTTTGTCACCCCCCCCCAATATCTCGAGTTCTATAGGTCCTATAGAGCTGAAACTCCGCCCATATACTAATTAGGGGGCGGGGAGTCGATTGCAAGTGGTTTGGGAGCTCTAGCGCCACCAGGGGCCGAGATATGGTATTGTCACCCCCCTGTCACCCCCCTTATTATAGGTCCTACAGAGCTGAAACTCCTCCCATATACTAATTAGGGGGCGGGGAGTCGATTGCAAGTGGTTTGGGAGCTCTAGCGCCACCAGGGGCCGAGATATGGTATTGTCACCCCCCTGTCACCCCCCTTATTATAGGTCCTATAGAGCTGAAACTCCTCCCATATACTAATTAGGGGGCGGGGAGTCGATTGCAAGTGGTTTGGGAGCTCTAGCGCCACCGGGCGCCGAGATATGGTGCTGCACCTAGTGTTTTTTTGTGGGTGGGATTTGTGTTTTTTGGGGTGGGACTTGTGTTTTTTTTTTTTTTTTTTTGGGGGGTGGGACTTGTGTTTTTTTTTTTTTTTTGGGGTGGGACTTGTGTTTTTTTGGGGTGGGACTTGTGTTTTTTTGGGGTGGGACTTGTGTTTTTTTGGGGAGGGACTTGTGTTTTTTTTAATCTTTAGGGTTAGGGTTAGGGTTAGGGTTAGGGTTAGGTTAGGGTTAGGTTAGGGTTAGGGTTAGGGTTAGGGTTAGGGTTAGGGTTAGGGTTAGAGTTAGGTTATAGACCAAAATGCGAAGTTGTCACCCCCCAGTTTTGTCACCCCCCCCCAATATCTCGAGTTCTATAGGTCCTATAGAGCTGAAACTCCGCCCATATACTAATTAGGGGGCGGGGAGTCGATTGCAAGTGGTTTGGGAGCTCTAGCGCCACCAGGGGCCGAGATATGGTATTGTCACCCCCCTGTCACCCCCCTTATTATAGGTCCTACAGAGCTGAAACTCCTCCCATATACTAATTAGGGGGCGGGGAGTCGATTGCAAGTGGTTTGGGAGCTCTAGCGCCACCAGGGGCCGAGATATGGTATTGTCACCCCCCTGTCACCCCCCTTATTATAGGTCCTATAGAGCTGAAACTCCTCCCATATACTAATTAGGGGGCGGGGAGT